>NC_088202.1:911010-1226843 GCF_037126465.1 Ornithodoros turicata | reverse complement strand
ATCTATCGAAACGATAAATATGCACGGATAAATAGCAGAGAAACACTCTAAACGGCGCATCTGCCAACGTGTAAACAACAGACACATAAAGGAAAATAATTGAAAAAGAATCAATCAAAACGAGAAACATGCACGGAGCTAGCACTGAATAGCAGAGAAACACTTTGAACGGCACACTATCCACACGTAAACAATAGGTACATGCAATGAAATAATGAGAAATACAATCAGCAGCTAATACAGAACCAAACATATGCACCAAAGCAAACAAGAGGTACGCAAAAGAAAATAATTGAAAAACAATCTATCAAAACGATAAACATGCAAGGATGAATAGCAGAGAAACGCTTTGAACGATGCGTGTGCCAACATGTAAACAACACACAGGAAAATAATAGCGAAACAAACTATCAGACCATTAAAACTTTAATAAATTGAAATGGAAATAATATATCTTTTGAACTATCATAAAATCAACCTTGCGACCTAACAATATACAATTTTCGTCCTACAGAGTACAGACTAGTACTAGTACAGAGTACTAGAGCAGTCAGAGGCGTATCTAGAGTGTGGCAGGTGTGGACAGGTGCCATGGGCCCCAGATGAACAGGGGCGCCATTATGTGGTCGGGTGTGAATCTGCCAGGTCGGGCACTCAACCTGGCACATTCGTACATGGTCTAAAGAAAAACCGCCATTAGAGAGGTTGTAGTGTGAAACCTAGTGCGGACCACACGAAAACCCATCCCCGAGGACATCATGTTAACCATGTTGCCATGGGCGCAGGTAGCTCTAGATACGCCACTGAGAGCAGTACAGATAAGCTTTACACAGTACAACCAGACTTGAGTCCGGTAGGGTCACTCTCTCCCTCTATACAGCCCAAAGCAAAGAATCCGCACATCTGTTGTCAATCTACGGGGTGGGGAAACCCTCTCTCTTTTTCACATTCTTTCCTCCAAAAGGAAATATCCTTAGGACCGGTGCACAGAGACGAAATTTTTTATCGGTCGCAAATAGACATTGGAATTATTCGATTCTCAAGAACACAATAAGAATTCTATCAACAAACAATAGCACGCAAAAAGAAAAACAAATCTAAGAATATACTTTTATGTCAGTGCAAACGGGTTTTAGAGAAACATTATGTAAGCAAATGAGAAATATTATCGGCACAAACAATAATCAACGAAAACGAGAAACGCTGCATTTTAATGTATTTCAGATCTGACACAACTATTATGCATACATTATTCTCAACTCACAAAATATCAATCGAGTGAATATCTGAAGCAGGGAGAGAAAGTGAAATTTATTCAATGATAGAAACGGTACTCATTCGAAAACGAGAATCAAATTTAATTACATCGTTTTATGACAACTTTGCAATAGTAATTTCTACATGCAGAAGCCGCAAACAAACAACTCGTCTGAAATGCAAATTAATGTAAAAGTTTGCTACAGTGAAAATCATCGCACACAACTTAAAAATACTTTCCCAACTAGTAGAATATTTTTATTAATATCAATCGAGCGATCATCTGAAGCAAACTCAAGCCAGTAATTTATTTAGGGAAACACTTTCTGACCAAGCAGGGCGATACATCACAGGAACACATCTTTTTCATTCAGAGCCCACTAACAACAACAACAAAAAGAACGAGTGAGAGGGAAGCTGAGCTCCCATGCACTTTCGGCAAGGTTACGCCCCACAGGGAGTAGGGGGATCCCAAAATGGTCGTGGTCAAAGTCATAAACTAACTACAACTCAAGCCGGGAATTCAGGATTCTAGTGCGTTTAAAGCTCGCGTTTTTCTCGCTCATGACATCTTTTTTGTAAATTGACTTTCATAATTCTCACGACAGGTGGATATTAATAACATTCTAAACACGATAACATAATAAATTTTTAATAAATAAAATTAGCACCGATATGATTTTATTAAGTGTCGAGGCACACTACAAAACAGAACAGACAATTGCTATACATAGAATAGATGGACGGATTTTGTACTCGTTACCATAGGTCATGGGAGGACCTGATGAAAAGCTGTGCTTGAAAAGGAGGAGCCTCGAAACGATTCAATTATCGCTGCATTTCAATACGTCCTAGACATGGTCGTATTCGGAAATATGGTGCAAATTATGGAATTCAAGATGCGAGAACTTGTATGCCGAATCTACAATAGTTATAAAAATATTTGCACGTCAACATCGGAAGGACCACTGGGATTGGTGGTGGAGTTTTTGAGGTTTGCTAACGAAGAATTGAAATACACTAGACCAAACGTAATTGTAATCATTGCAATGGGCATTGCATTAATCAAGAAAGCAATCAGATCGAATTATCATGTACAAGCACTCTATATCGAACGATTCATTACGGATTTGTTAAAATTACACCTAACGGTTGAAATGGAAAGTACAATCTTATCACGTGATATATTCCACCCGAGAACCTCTACACATTTATTTTATTCTACCAGTCAATGATGTCGAATGAACAGAAGTTCAATATTGTCGTGCAAGGTCTGATGTATCATCACTTATTGAAACTCAACAAACATATCAATTGTGGTGGACCACGGGACGATTTTCGTCTAATACTCTCTTGTACGCCATTCAAGAATCTTCATACAAAGAAAGGAAACATCAATAAGAGACTGTGCAAGTTCAACGCAACAAAGTGCAAGTTGTTGAAGTAATACAAACAAAATTGTTGAAGAATCGCTAATTGAAATTCCATGCGAAGATCCTTGTACATAGTGTGGAATAAACGTCTCCTTAGCAATCTTCAATCTAATCATAAGCTGTTTTCGTTGCGATGTGTAGAATACATTACAATGATGACAAAGAATGCATTTAACATTTCAGTTATACACTTGTTTATTTCGATAAATTACAGTTCTATTCCAAACTCTGAAGTTTTTCCGTTTGTTGTCTTGATTTATGAATTCCGAAGACATCAAGTAGTTTATTCTGATTATTGGGCGCTTGAATCCATCGTTGATTAACGCAGGTGATATGTTGTCGCCGTGTTTGTATTGCTTCAACAACTTGCACTTTGTTGCGATGAACTTGCACAGTCTCTTATTGATGTTTCCTTTCTTTGTATGAAGATTCTTGAATGGCGTACAAGAGAGTATTAGATGAAAATCGTCCGGTGGTCCACCACAATTGATATGTTTGTTGAGTTTCAATAAGTGATGATACATCAGACTTTGCACGACAATATTGAACTTCTGTTTTGTTCGACATCATTGACTGGTAGAATAAAATAAATGTGTAGAGGCTCTAGGGTGGAATATATCATGTGATAAGATTTTTTATGTACTTTCCATTTCAACCATTAGGTGTAATTTCAACAAATCCGTAATGAATCGTTCGATATAGACTGCTTGTATATGATAATTTGATCTGATTGCTTTCTTGATTAATGCAATGCCCATTGCAATGCTTACAATTACGTTTGGTCTAGTGTATTTCAATTCTTCGTTAGCAAACCTCAAAAACTCCACCATCAATCCCAGTGGTCCTTCCGATGTTGACGTGCAAATATTTTTATAACTATTGTAGATTCGGCATACAATTTCTCGCATCTTGAATTCCATAATTTGCACCATATCTCCGAATATGACCATGTCTAGGACGTATTGAACTGCAGCGATAATTGAATCGTTTCTAGGCTCCTCCTTTTCGAAGCAGTTTTTGATAAGGTCCTCCTATGACCTATGGTAACGAGTACAAAATCCGTCCATCTCTTCAATGTATAGCAATTGTCTGTTCTGTTTTGTAGCGTGCCTCGACACTTAATTAAATCATATCGGCGCTAATTTTATTTATTAAAAATTTATTATGTTATCATGTTCAGAATGTTATTAATACCCACCTGTTGTGAGAATTATGAAAGTCAATTTACAAAAAAGATGTCATGAGCGAGAAAAACGCGAGATTTAAACGCACTAGAATCCTCAATTCCCGGCTTGAGTTGTTGGAGTTAGTTTAGGACTTTGACCACGACCATTGTGGGATCCCCCTACTCTCTGTGGGGCGTAACCTTGGCGAAAGTGCATGGGAGCTCAGCTTCCCTCTCTCACTCGTTCTTTTTTTTTGTTGTTGTTAGTGGGCTCTGAATGTGTTCCTGTGATGTATCGCCCTGCTTGGTCAGAAAGTGTTTTCCTAAATTAATTACTGGTTTGAGTTTGCTTCATATGATCGCTCGATTGATATTAATAATAATATTCTACTAGTTGGGAAAGTATTTTTAAGTTGAGTGCGTTGATTTTCACTGTAGCAAACTTTTACATTAATTTGCATTTCAGAAGCAGTGCTTCTGCGTGTAGAAATTACTATTGAAAAGTTGTCATAAAACGATGTAATTAAATTTGATTCTCGTTTTCGAATGAGTATTGTTTCTATCATTGAATAAATTTGACTTTCTCTTTTTACTTGAGATATTCACTCGATTGATATTTTGTGAGTTGGGAATAATGTATGCATAATAGTTGTGTCAGATCTGAAATACATTAAAATGCAGCGTTTCTGGTTTTGGTTGAGTATTGTTTGCGCCGATAATATTTCTTATTTGCTTAGATATTGTTTCTCTAAAACCAGTTTGCACTGACATAAAAGTCTATTGTTAGATTTTTTTTTTCTTTTTGCGTGCTATTGTTTGTTGATAGAATTCTTATTGTGTTCTTGAGAATCGAATAATTCCAATGTCTATTTGCGATCAATAAAAAATTTCGTCTCTGTACACCGGTCCTAAGAATATTTCCTTTTGAAGGAAAGAATGTGAAAAAGAGAGAGGGTTTCCCCACCCCGTAGATTGACAGCAGATGTGCAGATTCTTCGCTTCAGGCTGTATAGAGGGAGAGAGTGACCCCACCGGACTCAAGTCTGGTTGTACCGTGTGAAGCTTGTCTGTACTGCATGTGTTGGATATCTCCGTCAAGGTAATGTTTATAGTGTCCGAGTAGGACGAAAATTGTATATTGTTAGGTCGCAAGGTTGATTTTATGATAGTTCAAAAGATATATTATTTCCTTTTCAGTTTAATAAATTTGTAATGTTTGATAGTTTGTTTCGCTATTATTTTCCTGTGCGTTGTTTACATGTTGGCAGATGCATCGTTCAAAGCGTTTCTCTGCTATTCATCCGTGCATGTTTATCGTTTTGATAGAATGTTTTTCAATTATTTTCTGTTGCGTACCTCTTGTTTGCTTTGGTGCATATGTTTGGTTCTGTATTAGCTGCTGATTGTATTTCTCATTATTTCATTGCATGTACCTATTGTTTACGTGTGGATGGTGTGCCGTTCAAAGTGTTTCTCTGCTATTCAGTGCTAGCTCCGTGCATGTTTCTCGTTTTGATAGATTCTTTTTCAGTTATTTTCCTGCATGTGCCTGTTGTTTACACGTTGGCAGATGCGCCGTTTAGAGTGTTTCTCTGCTATTCATCCGTGCATGTTTCTCGTTTCGATAGATTCTTTTTCAATTATTTTCCTGCATGTGTCTGTTGTTTACACGTTGGCACATGCGCCGTTTAGAGTATTTCCCTGCTATTCAGTGTTAAGTGCGTGCATGTTTATCGTTTTGATAGATTGTTCTTCAACTATTTATCCTTTGTGTACCTCTTGTTTACGTGTTGGATTGTGCATTGTTTTGACCCACTATTATATGTTGATCTTGTTTCGATATTATTTTCCTGTCTATTGTTTACGTGCGGACGATGCACCGTTCAAATTGTTTGTCTGCTATTCAGCGTTAGCTCTGTGCTGTATTAAATTCGTCATGTTTCTCGTTTTGATAGATTCTTTTTCAATTTCAATTATTTATTTCAATGAATTATTTAATTCAATTATTTATCCTTTGTGTACCTCTTGTTTACGTGATGGGTTTTGGTTCTCTATTAGCTGTTGATCGTATTTCTCGTTATTTCCTTGCATGTGTGCTATTCACATCATAAGAAATTGATTAATTGTGTCGTGCTGGAATATTCAACTTAGCTTCCCATATTTTTATTATGTGTATTGCATTCCTTCTGCTTTCTTTTTTTTGGCTGGGTTTTTCGCCTTCACACAGAGTTACAACATAATTCCTGCCGCTATTAGGCTTTACTATCCTTTGCATGTAAACCGCCTACTGCACACGGGAAAAAATACGGGTTGTAGCGGGAAAAAATTTGCGATTCATGTCGGCCCAGATTGAAAAATGACGATAGAAGTCGGCCCGGGTGTGACGGTATCGTCGCCTGGATGGGATGAGAGTGTGCATGTCCCTACTTACATGTAAACCACTCACGCGCCGCCTGAAAAAAAATTGCGAATGAAGTCGGCCTGGGTGAAAAATCGACAAAGAAGTCGGCCCAGGTGGAAAAACACAGAACGATAAGTGTACGCTCAGGCTTTCGGCCCGCTGGTAAGCACTCGGACGGCCCCCTCACCTGCGCGCCACTCACCGCGCCGGCTGAAAAAAAATCGCGAGAGAAGTCGGCGCAGGATGAAAAATGCAGAATGATAAGGGCACACCGAGCCCGTCGGCCCGCTGGTAAGCACCCGGACAGCCCCCTCACCTGCGCGCCACCCACCGCGCGCTGGAAAAAAATAATACAAAATTGCTAGAGAAGTCGGCCCGGCTATTGTTCTTGGAGTTACATACATCTATCAGAACTTTGTAATGCTGCCACTGTGGTGCTCTTGAGGATCTGGAGCATATTCTTCTTCATTGCCCTCACTACCAACCTTCCCGAACCACACTCTCCGAGCCTCTTCGTCGACTGCCATTTCGCCCTTTCTCCCTATCGAAATTGCTTGGTCCCTGGCCCAGTCCAGCACAGCAACGCTCTGCGCTCAAAGCTCTTCTGACATTTCTGGACACCATCGGACTTCGATCGTTATTGTAAAGGGGCTCGTTATTTTATTCCCTCCATTCCCACCAGCAATGGGGTAGAGTATCACCTGTGACGATGAAACTCCCCACTCTCCCAGGTCAAAAATAAAGTTGTTGTTGTTTGTAATTAAAACTCCACTATGGTGCTCACATATAATAATGTCAGACTTTTTGAAATAAAACTTGTAATTTTGATTGTAATCATATTGATTAAATATCTTCTTTGATTAAATGTGCTACTCCTTTTGGTTAATTGAAAACTTGTGTGATTACCACTAATAAAAAAATTGTGATACCCCTTCAATGCTACAGAATCATACCTGTAATAAGTATATTCATTATTACGTGTATTGTGTTTCTTCTGCTTCGTGCTTTTGGCTGGGTTTTTCCCCTTCACGCAGAGTCATAACATAATTCCTGACACTAATGACTTTAATAAATATATTTTCACTTGTACTTTTTGTGTATGACCCTTCTTTGTATGTCTATGCATGTTATAAGCGCGCGGACAACCCTCCGCATACGCGCAGCGCGGGGAAAAATACGCGAACGAACCAGACGCGACGGTGTCGCTGCCCTGGTGGCAATGTCTGAGTTTCTGATCTGGCCTCACGCCCACCATAATATTACTACTGTTGGCCGTCGGCAACAATGGTCCAAGTGGCCACGGAGTGCCGCTGAGGGGAGGCAGGACTAACGACACAGGCTGAACTGATTGTATCTCATTACGACCTAAGTCTCATTACGGCCGATGTCTCAATACGGCCGAAAGTCTCAATACGGCCTATAATCCTTTAATCCCCAAGTGTCTCATTACGGCCAAAGTCTCAATACGGCCGAAGGAAATCTCATTACGGCCGAAGATGTCTCATAACGGCCAGAAGCCAAAATGTGTATTGTAACGTGCATTTATATGCAACGTTGCAGCCAGGTATGGATATACATTCCGGAGGGTATAAGCCATGCAGTGTGCCCTTAGGGCCCTTATCATATATATACGCATATTGTGAGGCAATCAGTACGCTATAACACAGGACAATGCAGCATATTGTATAATACACCCCCAATAATAATTGTACACCCCCAAGGTAGCGTTGATGTTGCTGTGAAGCAGCAGGCTGCTATGTGGAGTTAGCTACTTGTGGAGAGCTAGATGAACATTGGCTTTGTTGTGACATTTTTTGGAGTCATCCTACAGTCATTGGTCAAGAAGGAACACCTATCTCAGACGACGTCAGTTTATTTCCATTGGCTTTACAATGGTACAATTCTTGCTTCTGGAATGAGTAAACCTGCAAGAAGCAAAGAGCAACCGTGAATAGCCTAGAGTATATAAAAAAGACAGGCATTTCACTCTGCATGGCTGGTTTTAATGTGCACAAGATGCATACATGTTGATATGTGTCCGTTATTTCATACAAGGCTAACGTAAATCTTCATCTAGACAAAAAATTACAAGCCTTAAAACTGTGACTTCCAGGTAAACACAAAGCATGACCATGAGATGAATTTAGTTGCATTAGTTCATTCACTTAATGGAAACATGTGAATATGAAACAGTGGTACATTCAACTCATGAAATAATGCATGCATGGCTTTGCTTTTCTTGTTTGTTTTTTCTTAGAAAAGTAGTGCACGAATTCACATTCGTGCACTACTGCACAATTTTTCACTTCACAACAGAACCGTAGGGTACATTTGTAATCTTAACAGCTCACCTCTTCAGCAAAGACTCCCTGGGCAGCAACATCCTGCTAGCCATGCTGTTGTTTTTTCTTTTTCGGAATCTTTCGCGTAGCCACATATCATCACTGGAATGGAAAATAGCTATAAATAACAATATATTTATATGACTTCCTCTTGAAATATTTATTCTAATCAGATATGCTTTTGCGCTTAGTATGGTGCAAAACCCTGCGCAACATTTGCAGATGTTCGCCGTAAGCAATTCAAGGAGATCAATTCAAGTACGCCGGCTTGTGCTTTTATTTTTGAACAAATATGACGACGAATTTTAACAAATGAAATATGGCTCACAATGATAAATGCTGCTGTACGGTGCGGCATCATCGGTGTCTTAACTTCGAATAAATTTGGTGTTCCTGAACGCGCAACGAACTACAAACGGTGCAAATCTACTAAACATACCGAGCTACAGCTATTACAGGCACTTCGGCTGTTTTTATTCAGTCAAATTACTCGTATGAGAATGCAACTATGTGTGGATAGCACACTGCTAAGCCAGACAGTCTACAAAAGCATAACAGACCAGAATTCTTGGTTCTTTGCCTTGGTCAACACTGCGCGATATACGTTGGGACTGTGATGATTCATTCAACTCAATTTTCACCGGAACAACACGCGCTGTTCGAAAGACAACGACGGAAAATAAAGAGCCGCTTAAGTCCGCTAATTTGCCCGTTACAGCACAACAAATCGATAGATAAACACGTCGTAAACTGCAACTGCTCGCTGACACAAGAAATCACCCAGGCAGCACAGCGCGACGACCCAACGTCGGTGTGCCAGCGGCGACCGAGCCGACCGGGTCGGCTCCCGACCATGGTCCGGCGTACGGTTTGCAACACGGGGATGTTAATGGTCCGTTATCGGCAGCCTGTATCGTACCCCAACGATTTCCCGAGGTGCAGCCAATGCACACTTACGGGTACCTCCTATCCCCCAAACAAGAGTTAATTTGCGCGATTTTTAAAAACAAAATCAATATGTCATTGAAGAAAACTCTTTATTGCATCATAGTCACAAGATAAATGGGTTCTTTAATGCATCACTTCGCCAGCAATGAAAAAGAAAAAAGAGTGTTACATTGAAAGTATATAACCACCAGTCCCGCATATGTACTACTTACTTCACAGATATTCACTTAACACAGGTTATATGGAACAGAGATAGAAGTTGGAATTCGTTGCCAGTTAAGTTATACTGTTGAAAGATGGAAGTCACTGAAAAGGTTAGCCAGAACATAATAGTAGGCCGGTTCCACGTTAGCTCAGACAGGGAGGTCCCATGGACCTCCTGAATTTTCATGATTTTTTATATATATTTAGACGCTCATCGCAGGATGATGATCAACATTGGTAAAATTAACCATTCGAATACTTTCCGTGCAAGAAATAGAGAAATCCGGCCCTGAATTCGATTGTTGCAATTTTGCCGTGTTTGCACGTGTTTGCATCCTGAGTTTTAAAAGATATCGTAGTGCAGTTTTTTTGTGCTTTAGTATACCTGCCTGCCAGCACCCCGAGAGCAAATTTAGGCGCACAGGTGCAACACTGTATCGTATAAAAAGCGGCGAACATGCTCTGTTGCGCAGTTTTGTTCAAACTTCGACGCTTCTTGCTCTGAAGATAGATATCCGACACGTTCGTACGCCGTAGGGCCGCGTTTTAACGCGCTAATCAGCAGTATACGCCTTTGGAGAAGAAGTCTTTGCGTTAGATGAAAGGACTAGTATAGCGCCATATCCTGGCAAAATATATACGAAATCAAGTGGGTCCTTTTTGGGAAATACACGCCCAAAATACATGTTTATTTTGAAATATGCCTAAACATTTGCCTATTTCAGCACATGTCGCTAGGAAGTATATGCAGGATAGATATATCAGATGAAAGAGCATTAAAAGCTGAGTGAGCTGATGCCAAGTATTGCGATCGGGGACATCTATAGCCAGATATATCAGCCGTCTAAATTAGGACAAAAGTGCGCGAGAGGGCATGTTCGCCATTTTTTATAGCACACAGCGTTGCACCTGCGCGCTAAAATTTGCTCTCTGACAGCTGGCCTGTAGGCATAATAAAGCAGCATCAAAAAATTTCACAACAATATCTCTTAACACTCGGGAGGTATACGCGTGCAAACACGGCAAAACTGAAACATCCGAATTGAGGGCCGGATTTTCTCGATTTTTTTGCACGAAAGCTATTCGGCAAAAATGTTGATCATAATATACGATGAGCTTATAAATATCAAAAATACTGAAGACCTAGGAGGTCGATGGTACCAACCTGCCTGAACTGACGTGAAATCGGCCCGTAACTAAATTTCAAACGCAGTTTCACGTAATAAAACGTGATGAAAATTGACGTGAAGTTCCTAAGCTACTTTAGAAATGTAACAGGTTACCTTCAAGTTATTTTCTACTCAATATATATACTTTTCAGCTCTTGACCTGTCTATATGGTTAATTCAGACCTTGCTGTCACAATGGGCGATTCAAGACGTTTCAAAATAGTCTTGATATACAAAAATATCAATATCTGCTACGACAAAAGAAGCCTACATTTATAGGCTTCTTTAGGGAGGGATTTGATTATTTTGATCTCGTAATACGGCACATGAAAAAGGAGCACAAAGCAAGTTTATGCTCTACGAGTTGTCTCCTACATACATATCGTAGAACCGTGCCAAGTTTTAATCCTGCTACTCAATGCCCTCTATCATTATCAATACACTGCTTATCGTTAAGATGCCCGATACCTGAGCTTCCTAATGCTCGGCTAAAACATAATTTGTAACATTCACAGTGTAACAACGGGAGTTAGTCGCGCCGTGCACGTTCCATCTTTCATCTCAAGTCATGGGGGGAGGACTGAGCCTGCGATGTTTGTACACCAGAATCGAACAATAGGAACTTTGAACTTTCTTCAAGTTACTTTGACGAACTTAACCCCCCACCTCCGAATCAAAAGAAAAAGGGAAAGGAACGAGCTCCTCAAGAAGTTACTGAAAATAGCTAAGCCGAGTAGCCTAGTTACAGTATCGAGTTACTGGTAACGAGTTACGCCCAACAACATGGAACACGTGAACAACTTGAGAATCCGTACTACATGTGTCATGATCGTTCTAGACCTTCTTTAAGAAAATAGAAGAAATATTTGAGCACCTTTGCTAATACGAGGGCAACATACACACAATTTGGGAACCACAATCTAAGAAAAAAGGTGTGAGAAGGTGGTAACTTCCTTAGTTACCTCCTAAGCCAATATAGCGTCTGATAAAGGGTGTAAAAAGGTGGTAAAAGAAATTATCATCCAGTCAAATTACAGCAAAAGGTGTACGCCCCCCTCGCTCACCGAATCAGAAGCGGTAACCCTATTATTCGTGGCAGAAAGTGAGGTAGCAGGTAGAACTTTGCAACCTTTTACGCACAACATATGCGACAGCTATTACCCCCTAAAAGGTCTAATTGCTCCCCCCTTTTCTCTGAGAGTGCAGTATGGCACATGTAGTGTAGCTCGTACCCTTGTCTTGAGGAGAAATATTAATGTATCAGGAAAATGTCTTTTCTTATGGCTTTCTTGCTACGAAGGCCTCTTATTACGGATACCTAAAGTCCTTTTAAAAGAAAAACAACACAGCATACCAGATTGTATTACTTTCAAGCAAGCATCACAGCGCGATGGGTTCGTAGTGTTGTAACCGAAGTGCGGGGTGGATTCTGAAAGTGAAAGATAGCTTGAGGTCAGGGTTACACTGAGAAAAGCACACCACACCACAAGATGCACCCGTCATTGAATATAGACCAAATAGCTAAACTTACAGTTTTCAGCATGACATGACAAGATCCGCTAGAAAAATCTTGAACATCATCACTGGCTCTGAGGCAGAGATCTGGTGGTGGCACTTCGGTGATACCTTCATCAAGGCATTGATTTCTTTAAGCACGCTCTGGTAGTGGTCCAACATGACATTCTGAATGAAAGATCAGGATAGCTTTCATTCACTCACAGTTTCAAACAAATTGACATATCATGCGTCGATCACATTACGCAAACGGATTAAAGCGGAATAATTTATTCACTTCAGATGTTTCTTTTTTTTTTCTTTTCTTTTTACGATGTTTACGTTTACATGACCCAAAGGAGACCAGAGCGGGAAATGATCAGGGCACCGTCGGGGGACTACCTTATCTTCTCTTATGTTCTACCTCCTCAGTTCCCACATCGCTGGGAACCAGTCACCACTATCGCCCCTTCAGGAACCGAAGCCCCCATTGCGTTCCCATTCTTTTCCGAGGGTTTGTGCTGCCTAAGCAGATACCCAACGTTGCTAGACACCATTCGAAGTGAGAGTAGCAAAACAACAAGATATCAAAACACAAAAGGAAGAGTATTGATCCCCCCCCCTCCTTCTATAGCATGCAAAACGTGATTAGCGCTGAAATGACCATACATGTCCATGAGGCGAGTTATTTTCACTGATCAAATAGAGGTCACGTGGCAGTGCGTGACGCTTGCGAAATGTGCAGCAATGTACAATGAGAATGGCGAAACGAAACTTGTGAATCTAGCATTGGACTTCATGGTAGCTGCCAGAAAATCGAAGCAAACTTATAAGACACTGGATTACAGGTATGTTGGTATATTTTTCATTCCTGCACATAATTTCACATTGGATACATGGGTATCGTGTCATACGATGCTGGGGAAGTAGTTGCATGAGGAAGTGTGCATGGTTCTAGACTTTTAATTTTTGATCGCGTAATCTGAATATCCGCACCTCTCGCGTTGTGGCTTGCATGTGGCCAACCAAGAGCTGTTCCCCTACTAGCGCTTACAAACGACAAAACGAAACATGTGAGAAGGTATATTTTCGATTACTCATATATAACGAGAAAATGTATCGTTTTCAGGTTGCTGCCACTACTCCATGTGCCCGCAATTGTCTTGCGCGTATGATTACACTAACGACGTCGCCCACCACGGCTGACACATCTGCTAACATCCGCTCTTACCCTTCTGATATACTGATTGTGAATTTACATATTGTAGCTTAGAGGTCCGAATGCCCAGAGTGACACACGCTTATAACGTTGTGACATCAGTGCAGTGGCATAAGCACTAATGTAGGGCCCCCGAATATGAACGACGGGCAGTGGTTTATCCAGAATCCCAAGCACGGAGGGGTGTTGGAAAAAATTGTGGGGAGGGGTGTCATTACAGCTTAACATATCATTACAGACATGTCTGAAGCTGAAATCGCAAGGGCACCGCCTGTAGGGGTACACAGGCAAAAAAGTTAGGGGGTGTCACTGAATATTTGGGGGGTGTAGGGGGGGCCTGGATAAATCACTGACAAGGGAGACTTCTCCACCCGATGTAAAGCCTCATAAACACCTCCTGAAATATTTTTCTGGCTATGCAGCTCCATCATTACGACGTAATTGCCATTGGTGTTCATAATTTCTTGAAAATGTATTGAATATACGAAAAAAAAAAGATAGCCTGGTTGACAGCATATGTCGTATGGTTATCATCAAACAAGAGCATATGTCGTTTTGTTCAGCACCTTATGTACTTTTTTTTAAATTTCAGGTGGACGTAAATTGTAGAAGGCAGCTAGTGGGGGCAAAGATCATGATCATAGATCATGTGGTTCCCGGAGCTCCCAGTGGGCTCCCTTGTGGAGTAACTTTTCAGAACACACACAAGCAGTTTGCTCACAGAACCAATGAGTAGGGCGTTGCTCGATTACTGAGAGAAAATGGCGTGACACATACAAATATCGTATAACAGAGTATGAGAATAGAAACATTTTCACGAGGGATGCATGAAACACTGTCACAGTATTGTGTACATGAACCATTGTGTGGGACACAAGCCGTGGGGGCCACACCGCCTCGGGCACACTTTAGGAAGCATAAGACAAAGCGATTGCTAATATGGTGGATGCTTCTTTGTTTTCTTTTTGGCCTTGATGAAACATCTTCGGCCGAAATGAGACTACCTTCGGCCGTAATGAGATCTTGACCGTAACGAGACACTTGGGGACTAAAGGATTTTCGGTCGTAATGAGACTTCGGCCGTAATGACATGTTACCGGCTGAACCTCTCTGTGAATGGGTACGGGGAGCAGACCGGAGGGACGAAGCGGAGGATTCTGCGCTCTTAAGGCCTGACGGGGCCGGAAACATCGACGCATCTGCGAGGAGGCAAACATAAATACGATAAAAGCTGTACGGTACGGCGCCCCAAGCCGCGAGCGCCTGAAGAGCCATTCCCTTATACAGACACAATGGAAAAGTGCGAAACAGATATCACAGTAAACCGCCGACACAAAGCCCTAGTGTCGGAAATAGTGGCGGCTACGTGCATCGCCTGCAAGGGCGCAAGTTATAGAGGCTGGACGCAGGTCCAGAAATGGGATCCGGGTTCGGATCTTTGATGGAGGTTGAATGCAGATCGGGCTTCTCTCCGTTGGTGTCTCGGAGGTTGTAGGACTTCAAGTTCGAGACGTGTACTGGCACAGTTTCTTCACCCGTGTCACAGGGAGGCCGGAAAAACACGCACTTACCTGGAAAGGACCTCCCCACCTGTCTGCGAGCGAAGGCTCGCGACGCATCGCTAAGCGGGTGAATCTGTCGAAGGACAAGGTCACAAACGCTGTAGGTCAGAGGGTCCACGAGAGGCGACGTCCGCGGTTGTACTGGCGAGCGTGGTCCAACGTTCCGGCGTCCAGATTCTATTGAGCCGTCCGAGATGCAACGTCTAGTCGACTCCGGAGGTCCTCAGAAAAGATTGAATAACGAGACCCGGAACTGCCGGCCCGGAGGCCCAGAGCATTGTCCGCTGGAACAGGAGCCTCTCGTCCCAATAGGAACGCCGGGGTGAAGCCTGTTGACCTCTTTACTCTCATCTATCGGCGTCCGTTTAGTGAACCTCAGCTCAGCCAAGCGAAGGTCCCAATCATGCACTCTAAATCCTGTGACGGACATGTGCCAGTTAAAAAAGTTCCCTCAGAAAGTGCAGCCGGTACACAGCCGTAACCGTCTGGAAGCAGCCGTAACGGTTATCAAATAGCAAGCACAGCGATCCTCATCGCCAAATTTCAGCAGGTACAAAGCCGTCACGTTGGTATGAAACGGCTTTGTGCTCGCTGAATAATATGTTTGGCTCCTAAACCTTGTACTCGTGTGCTTGTTGAAGAATGCGTGTGCCGGCTGAATATGCGTGCCTTCGTTGGAGCGTACTACGTTGTTCCGCGCTCCGCCGGTGAGGAGTGACACGGCATAACGTATTCTCCCGCCTTACGTTCCTTTCCGCTTCCCGCTTTCTTGACGCTGTCTGCGTTGCAACCTCGCCTTTGAGAAGGATGACACCTTGCTTTTTAAGTACAGGTCTCACGTTTGCTTAAGGTAAGCTAACCTAGCTGTGATGCATCGTACGATGCCTGCGTTTTACTCGTGTTTAACAATCGAAGTACATTCTGTTGCAGACGGTGGACGCATTGCAAATGGCGGCAGGAGAGGATCGGCTGCATCGGTGAAGCGACGATGTACATTACAAGCGAGGTTAATTGTATTCTTTCGTTATAGGTGACCATGGGACTGTATCGAGTGCGAGGAGGTGAGTTACAAAATGGAGTACTATTCCAGCATTAACGTTGGAACAATACCAGCGTGATATTCACTTCGGTTTCTTTACAGGTTGTTTCTTGTCTCAACGGTCACACATACGCGTGAAAGATTGCAACTGCTTCTCACATGGAATTGGTGTCTGTTGCCACTTGTTGGACAATTGTTCCTCGGCCATTTCGTTTGAGGAACCGTCGTGTTCGTCACTAAGGATCTTCATTGAGCTTTCAGTGCCAGCCTGTTTGAAGTTTCGAGTATTGTGTGTTCGGTGTTTGGAGGACTGCCTGGTGCATCGGATCATCGGATGGGTTGTGTGTCCGAGCAACGTGTGCTCCATATGTGTGTGTTGGGATTAGTGAACCGTGTATGCTTTCCATTCGGCAAACGATTATGTACTGGATGCAATTTAAAGATGTGTGCAAGCTAATAAAATTTGGTGTTTCATGTTCGATGTGCTTGGAGCATTTCCTTCCTTGCGTTTTCTTTTTTCACGAAGCGTGGAGGTAATTTTTCTGTTAGGGAACTCGAGAGGCGCAATGTGTTTCGCGTATTAGTGGGTATAAGTAGCCCTTCGATACGTCCGGTACACTGTGGCTCCTGGCGTCAGCAGGGATGTCGTACCAGTTGCTTCAGGGGGCACATAGCACCTGCAGCTTTCGCAGGCACCGCGTGCCCCTTGAAGTCATGTGATCAGACGGCACCTATCCGTCACTGGGTTTAGAGTGTGGTGGTGCCGCCAGGCTCCAACAGCTCCCCATAGAGCCCATAGTTTGAGATAATTCACACAACACTGGGCACACGACCAATGAAATTGCGACGTGGTGGATATTATGCACAACCAGTCGGCCAATCAGGAGCCTCCATGTCTGGCTGGCTTTTCGGTCGGTCCTGGCTACCATCGACTTCTACTGGATTTCAGGATTGCCGCCGTTACTCGGTATTCAAAATAACTAAAGCGATTTTGGGGTAAAATAAAGATTTATTTGATACAAAGCACTAATTCAAAGATCTGATACATGGGTGCACTGTGCGTACAAAGCCCACTGCGTTGCTGACACACTGGGACAAAGTTCGAAGCAGAACGAACACACCGTTCAACTCCTAATACCGAGCCAGTCTCACGAGTGCGTACCATTTCATGATGAGCATCTTCTTTCGCTGCCTGCGGTGCATCCATTATAGCGAAGCGAAAAGCGCTTGTGTGGCACGTAATCCTCCCTTTGTTGACAGTCCTCGAAGTCCAACGGCGCTCGAACTTGTTCTTCACGCTCCAACTCATGAAGCATTCCGGTACCGCAGTTGACAAATTGTTCGTGGGATAACAGTTGTGTCCAGAAACAGCACAACACAACACGCGTAGACTCACAAGGACGAAGTAATAAACCCGCGAACATATTTCTGCAAACTGTTCTGTCGATTGAGACCACCGAACACAGGAGGACGACATGCCGCCCATGCTATTTCGAAACTATGCTGAAACGGCCGAGACGCTGTACGCACATGCGCGCTACAAAATGCGAGTTCAAAACGTTCTCGACCAATCGGAGCGCGCGCACAGTCTAGGCCAATGGGCTTGCAACATGGTGTATGGGCGCAGTGGTACATACTCTACAGCCGCGTCTGGGGGTACCTGAGGAGGACTGGTGCCGCCGGCTAGTCAAAGCAACCAACGTCATTATCAGGTTACGATTAAATGTTAGGTAATGTAAGCTTCAGGATGATATGGAGAAGGCTTTCGCAGCTGAATGCCTAAGATAGCGGAAGGATAAGAAAACATCTTAGTTGTAAAGAAGGTCGCGCTCTCAGTGATGACATGAGCGGGAAGCCCGAACCGGCAAAAGGTCGAGTAGTTTTTTTCCCACACTCTCAGGGAAGTCAGCGTCGTGACAGGAAACAGCTCAACCTACTTCGTGAAATGATCAGTAACCACAAACAAATACTGGTTACCTCTAGGACTACGGGGAGAAGGCCCCATCACACCACAAGCCTAAACCACCAGGAGGTTTTGCTCTCTGGCACATCGGACAAAAACGAACGTACTTTGTTGTATCCTGCATCATTCCTGGCCATATCGCAACACTCCACAACCTTTTATAAGCTTTCCTGCCGCTGCTGTGACCTCCCAAGGCAGAGCCATCAAAGTGAAGTATGAACCGGTATCAAAGGCATCGCCCTCATCCGCCGAGGGTGGGTATCTGAACAGGATACCATACTCGCCCAGCAGATAGGCGTCGTCGCGTTCTTCTGTCGTTCCGGTGCCCTCCGAGACCTGCTCAGCTATCCGTTGACACCCGCTGACAAACGTGTCCGCTCTCCGAGCGTCTAGGAGCTACTCTGTGACATCTTGTGCGTCACGTACTCAATCCAGGAGAGATTTATTAGAATGTCCTTCTATATCAATACACAAAAGGAACAAAGTAACAGTTCTGTAGCGTGAGATAGCACCACGACTGCTGGGATACGCTTCGGGTCCTGGTCGAAATTGCGCACTTAGACGTGTTAATTCTCAGTGAAGTGCTTATGTCTCAGTTTTTTTTAATATATTTTGGCGACTCTTACGTGACTTGCGGGATCATACGGTCAAGATCGCCCGAGCATTAACTGTGCAAGAGTCTGGTCTGTTACGGCAAGTCGAATGTTGCATTTAAAGGGAGTTCGATATCCGACAGAAGATCGACCAGCTCGCAGTTTTAGCGATGTCTTCTTTGTTTCCGCTACCATCAGGCGTCTACCGTTCAAGTTGACTATTCGATGTTTGATGATACGGCGCCGACGTAAAGTGAGTGACTCTGTTTTTCCTGCAAATTGTGTCCATTTCCTGCGAGACGAAATTCAGTGCGTTGTCAATGACAACGAGACGTGGTACGCCAAACGTAGCGAACAATGAGCGCAAAATATCCAGTGCCGCTCCAGTCGTTGTTGTCCGCATTGGCTTCACTTCGACCCATTTGGAATAAGCGTCAACGACGACAAAGTAGTACACACCTTCAACGCGTGCGGCAAAATCGATGTGTATCACTTGTCAAGGGAATGCCCGACGTTTCCACAGGCGCAGCCGCAGCACGAGGCGATAGCGCATGTCACTGACAAGTGTCGCACTTGCGAGCAGCTGTTCGATGTCCTGATCCAAATGTGGCCATCAAAAATGGCTTCTTGCGCAGGTTTTCGCGACAGTTATACCGGGGTGATTGCCGTGAAGGAGCTTGGGTGCAGCTGCACGAAGTTTTTGTGGGAGCACAACCGGTGAGCCCCATAAAGGCAACCACGGTGTGCCGATAGCTCCGCTCTGTGATTCCCGAACGGCTTGAAATGTTCTTCATGCCAGAGATTCGTTTCTACTCCCTGTATATATTTGTAAACTATTGCCAGGACAGGGTCTTTTCCAGTGAGGTCTCCAATCGGCTCAGCTCTGAGGGGTTCGATGCTCACCACTTCGAGAAGAAAAACGTCGCCAGGGGTTGTGCCTCCTCTTCCTGGGCTGGAAGTGGCAGGCGATAGCAGAAATTCGCGTTCTGATGTGTCGAGCCAGAACGGTAGTGAAGCTCACAATCATACGCGCTGAGCTTAAAAGAACTGTAAAGTGAAATGGCAAACCTGTAGAAACCGTGTGGTTTTCTGAAAGCTTTTAACTTGGCTGGACTTCAGAAGCGCCCCAACCCTGAGGGATTCACGCACCATCTATTGAGAACGCAAACAATCAGACGATACATCAGACGAGGAAGTGCGTTTCTTGCGAATGTAGTGATCATTACGTTGGGAAAGTACACGGATTGTGTTGTGTATTCCGGAGCAGAAGAACGCAAACCACACGTCCGTTTGAATCACTTGCATGCGAGGTTTTGCAAGGCGGGCTGCTGTCTGGGTGACTAAGAGATGCTCTCTGCTCACGACCGTGCCCCAAGACGAAGATGGGTAATGTGCCAATTGTGCTGCAGAAGGCTCTTCGGTGCCTTCCTCTTTCCCCTCCGGAAGAAGCGCGCGGGATAGCGCGTCTGCCACCACGTTCGTTCAGCCCTGCCCTTACTCCACGTCGAAGCAGTAGCTTTGTAGCGTTAGTGCGCACCTGGCAAGACATCCAAATAGGTTGTGGAGCCGCTGCAGCCAAGAAAGTGCCTGGTGGTCAGTTTGGGCAGTGGGCTTGCTGCCATCCGGGTAGATATTGAACTTCCTGAAAGCGAATATGATTGGAGCTTACCGTGACGGAGTAATTCCGATCTACCTGATTCAGCGTGCGACTTGCAAAAGCCACTGGATAAAGTGTAGCGTCAGGCTCCCGCAAGAGAACTGCGCCAGCACCATAATCGCTAGCATCTGTTGGCACAAGAAACAGTTTCTTCAAGTCGGGCTGATAAAGCCTTACTGAATCAGCGGTTGCTTATGATAGCGCTCGAAAAGATCATTCGTGGGGCCCTATCCTCGTCAAAATAATCGATGCCGATTACTTTAGATTTCTTCTGCAATTGGTGCACAATCGAAAAAGACATGGATATTCAAAGTGGTTCACACCTTTTATCAACCAATGGCCCAACTTGTTATCTTGGGATGCGACCAGCCTTATCGGTGTTTTCTCCTGAGAACCTGAAGGCCAAACATATGATCTTCCCGCCCTGCCTTGTTGCTTCGGTTCTCTGACGTCGCAAACGGAAAACTCTTCCGGCGGAAAACTGAATTTTGTTGAAAATTTGCGAAAAAGCATGCTCGTAACTTGCTCTTTTGTTATATGTCATTTTTCATGACGTACAGATGTGCAAGACGGCAATGTTTGTGTGACACAGTGATTGTAATTGGCATTTATAATTGCGGTATGTGGCCATGAGATGACGCCGATGGCACGCGGCAGACGACAAAACGACAAAACCCGCAAACATGCCCACAAAGGATCATACAAAGGATCGAACTGACAGTGTGGCGCGAGCCGTAAACGCCTATATAAGAAATCGGCTCGTGCTTTAAATCATGAGCTGGAGCTTATTTTTTTTCTGTGTGTTCGTGTGCTCGATATGCGAAATGATGTTATGGAAGTCGCATTTCAATATGCTTCTTTTGCTCGTGGGGTGTGAGGGTGGTAATGGTACCGCAAACGAGCGTTGATATTTTACTCAACAAATAGTGAACTTTGATAGATGAGTTTTTTGTGTGCACACCTCTATATTGCAGGAAAATTGATTGTACGACGCTTCGAAAAGCGCGCCACTTTCACACATACGAGGCGGCGATCCGAGCAGAGAAACTGTGTTACGCGGTGAAGTGCGTTGTGCAGCGATGCTTTCTATCATTATTAAACAAAAACGAAGAAATATATGATTTTTTTTTTGTTGTGACGAGCACTTGCAGACTTTATGCGACACAATAAATGAAAATGCACATGTGGACTCATCACGAAACCTGTCGCCGCTCAAAGTAATCGACCCTCCTAAGCTACATTAGTTTTAAGCTTTGAAAGCAATCTTTTACGTCATGGTTACGTCAAAATTACGTAGGGTCACGTTCTGAGATTAGAGCCGAGAGGCTGCGAAGGAAATATAGGAATAAATTTCAATTGAAATGGACGGGATCTAAGGGCGGAGTATTTCGTGGCAGCCCCACCCTACAGCTGGTAACGTAAAGTAATCAGGTGGATTAGTTTTGACGAGGATATGGCCCCTGCTGTCCTTCCCAATTCCAGGGCGCGTCGTTGCGCAACAACCGATTAAGCGGCTGCGCTAGCTCGGCACATTTAGGAATTAATTGTCTGTTGAAGTCGACAACATCTATAAAGCGCTACAAGGCTTCTACGTTGCCAGGAGCCGGAAACTCGGTGATCGCCTTTAACTTCTTGTCGTTAGGACTGGTGGTATCCGTGCATCACAAACCGAGAAGGCGGATTCTAGATGATGCCAGCTTGCCTGGGTGATTAAAGAGTCAATTAATTATTAATTTGTAGGCGATTAGTCAACCCATAAATACATGCTCTCTTCGATAGAATATCCGCTCCGCCGTATAACCCACTTGCAAAAAAGGTGTCATACTGCTCGCGTAGCTTTTTCTAAAAAGTACGTAAAGAATAAAGAAGACGCCCTGTATAATCATTACGCCGCGTATATGGATGTTGTCCATTGTTGCACTATATAGCGAAGCATGCATTTTACATTAGTAGAACACTGTTTCACCCATTCGATGTATTGAACAATAAATGTATCTACATTCTACCATGGGCGCAGTGATGGGTAAAGTACCTCAAAATTATAGAGGTAAAATTATAAAGTAAAGTACCAAGTACCTGGCATCATTGCTACTTCAAGTACAGTACAAAGTAGTACAAGGCAAAGTACTTCAAGTACTCATCAAGTACGTTGCCAATTTAATCTGTATGACTCTGCATTTCACTGTTTAGTGTCTGTGTGTTGCTTTTTTGGCAAAATTTTAGCGAGTATTCTTGACAAATGTTTTGAAGCCATAAAGTCCTAGGTTAAGTGTTAACCCGTGAACATCAACTTAATCATATATCATAGTTTGCAGTTACACGTAGAAAGGTAATCAGTGAGTTGTGCTGTGATTATGCAAAATAGTATTATACCGGGACTGATCCAAGATCACCTGCCTAGTGTGGTGTTCCGGTACTATTCTTCTTCTATAACAGACTTGGAAATTTCAAAGGAAAAAAAAGTACAAGCCAACAGAGATTATATATTTCTGTGCATTCCTTGCTGTTTTTTGAAATACAACATGTTTAGAAAAAGAATACGAAGAAAGTAAAAAGGCACGAAGCACAATGTAAGCCTTCATTTTTTACACGACTGCGATCTGCAGCAATGTAGTTGATGTGACCAATTAGAAAAACGTAAAATGTGGAAATGAAATCATGTGTGTCTTTCATAGCGTTCATCATGTAATGCAATCACACGTGTAATGTGGTATAAAATGAATATTAATTGCCAATGAAGGAAAAAACATAAAAATAGCATAGAACCCTGCATTGAGAGACTGAAAGGACATTGGACCAAGCCATTCTGCTGCCGGTTGCTGTGTCATAATGTGTGCGTTTCTTTGCATTCCATTCGTTTTACATAATCATTAAAGCGTCGATACTTTTTCGACATTTCAAGCCTCTCAACAATAGATTGCTTCAGCAAATATGTTCTTTAAAAGCACAAATATCGCGCTTTGTTTAAATTTCAGACTGGGGGAAAATAACCATTGTCAAGTGGAGGGGCCCTTAGGCTTTTTCGGAGCTTTTTGAAAGGAGCGATCTAATGTTTCACGGACCTTCCTTCCCGAACCGCACTCTCCGAGTTTCTTAGTCAGCTGGACTCTCGCCCCTTCTCCCTCTCGAAATTGCTTGGACTCTGGCCCAATCCAGCCCAGCAACGATCTGCGCTCAAAGCTCTTTTGACATTTCTGGACACCATCGGACTTCGATCGTTATCATGAAGGGGCTCATTATTTCATTCCCCACATCCCCACCAGCAATGGGGTAGAGTATCGCCTATGGCGATGAACCTCCCCACTCTCCATCTCAAAATAAAGTTGTTGTTGTTTGTTCAGACTGGTGGGAGGTGGGATTTATTGTCAGAAAAAAAGGAAAAGGGAAAGGTCAGCCATGCAGCACGCCAGCTTGCTATTCCCTAAACAAGAAAAGAGAAAAGAAAAATATAACTCTGGGATTGGGACTCTTGGTACTGCTTTCCACTAAAAGCGCTAAAATGACGTCAAGAAGACGAAAACTCAGAGGTAGCCCTATCTGTGTGTTTTCGTCTTCTTGCCGTCACTTTTGCGCTTTTAGTAGGGTGCATTTTTTATATTCTTTTGTGATTTTTTGTCTGGAGTCTAAGTTTTGGTACTTGAGTACTTGATGGGAAAGTACTCGGAAAAAGTGCATGAAGTACGGTACAAAATACACGATTTAAAATGCACTTAAAGTAAAATACAAGTGCACAGAAATGTACTTAAAGTACTACTTGAGTACTTGGTACTTCAAGTACTGCCCATCACTGCATGGAGGCACCAGAAGCTAAATACACAAGCGGGAATGTCTAATATTTTTATCACATATTAACAAAATTTCACTTCAAATGTGTGAGGCGGGCTACGGAAAAATTACGAGGAATCGACACAATATTTTAAACTGGCACAGTTGTTGTTTGTTTCTCTCAAAAGAAACCGAGCTAAAGATCAAGTTTGCCAATGAGATTGTGTAAACTTGAGTATATGACTCATAGCATTTAGATATTACTGAGTTAAGAAGTGAAATAAGCACGTACCTGTAAGTTAACCATGCTTTATTTATATATAATATATTCTCAGACAAGATGGCAAACGAGGGTATAACATTTAACAAGTTCAATGCCTAACGTGGCCGAAGTTTCCAACTTTTGACAATAAGTATGTATGCATGCTTCCAGTGTTGTACATATCGCCGTTACAAGTAACGCCGTTACTGTAATCGATACTTTTTCGGTATCGGAGTGCGTATCGCGATACTTTTTAAAATTGGTATCGGAAGAGTATTTCCGTTACAAATTTATGGTAACGCGATCTCCGTATCGTTACCGATACCGATACTTTTTAGTGCCCCACCCTTTCTTCACCGACGACATTTCTCACTCTTGTTCATTGTCAATGGTTCACCTAGCCCTCGACAAGAAGCCTGTGGACATGTCCAAGTGCTCCGTAACCGGAATTATAGAATTACTATACCAAACACATGTTCACTGCTTTTCTTAGAAACTGGACAAAATAACCACAACAAAAGAGTTGAGGTCAACGAACAGAGGTCAAGTCATTGACAGTACGCTCTGGATTCCACTGCTTAGCTGCCGTGTCGCACTGAGTCACTCTCACATATACTGTGGTATTGTTAACTGCGGATCGGATTCCTTGGTAATCGGACTCCAGGGTGTGTGGGCCTGACACTAACGTAATTGTCATACTGGTCTCTGCCAACTGCCGGAGAGACCACGGCCTGAAAGGATGGCAGAAGACGAGTTCCAGAACGAGCTATTGATAAAAGTCTGCTGTCTTTTTACTGCAAAACTCTTTACGTAAGCGATACAGTATTTCTATGTTGCATCATCTTCGTGTTTCAAACAAAGTATCGGGCAAAGTATCGCGTTACTTTTTTTTAGTAACGGTAGCGGTATTCGTTACCTTAAAAAAAGAAGTATCGTTATCGGTATTTCGATACTTTTTACTCAAGTAACGAGTATCGGTATCGCGATACCATATTTCGGTAACGCGTACAACACTGCATGCTTCTAACGTACGCCACCTTTCATTTCTGCAGCATCGCATGTATCTTAGCTGCATAGCACCGTGCCCGAATGCTACAGGGTTCGGATACCTTGAAGATGGCGCCTGGTGTTTCGTAAGTATGGTCATATTTAACGAGTGTAGACGGAAATACATAACTGGCGCCATCTAGAATAGCAAGCCACCTGCACCAGCATTTCTAAATGCATCAGCGAGAAGCCGTTGTAATGGCAACCGTACCTGCCTTTTCCAGTCGCGTGGTCACCCATCCACACACCCTTGCGGTCAGAAATGCTCGCGATTACCAGAAGCAAGAGTCATACAACAGAAGGCCACATTCGTTGGCTAAAATATTTAGGAAGAAAACAAGAAACAGGTGATCACTTATGAACAGGAAAAAGGCTACTGGCATTGTTAAGGGCGACGTGGGGTCTCGGGCCTCATTATGGTGCACGGTATCAGGGCTGAGTATCATTCTTAAAGGAGCCATCTAAATATATTTTCCGTTCGGAACGCGTTGTGGAAGCAGGTAACTTCACTTGATTAACACAAAAAATTTCTTTGTACGCGAAAGACCTTAGAAAAATAGATTTTTCAACGTCACCGCGCGCGTTCTCGCTGGACTCGCTCTTAAGGGTTAAACGAGGAGGAGAAGGAAAAATTCGTCATTGGTCATGTCATAAAAATGGAAAGCGGTGACCGCGCTGCTATCTGGGTTAGTTGCTGTGCGGTTTTCTTTTCTTTCTTTCTTTTTACCCCTGCTCTCTCCCTGTCAAGTGATGAATAAGGGAGGACCTCGTTATTCCTGGTCGCGAAACCCCCGTTCTGGAAATTCATGTTCCCGTATTCCCAACTTTAGGATGGGATGGACTCATGTTCTGGAAACAAGGAAAACCAGGGAAAATGCTGCTCCATAAGATGATATGCCGTGCTGAAGAACATAACATCAATATTCAACCACTCAAATGCGCGCGTTTTCGATATGTGTCGAAGTCGTGTGAGCAAACAAAAGCCACATTTTAGCAGCCATTTGGCTTAGCAGGGCGGCATGTTGGTTAGTTTATTATTAGGCTCGTTAGTTGGATGTTTGCAGTGTTATGTCTGGGTTAGTCAGAGCTCGCCGCTGGCAGTTTCCCAAGCGCGACTGTGCATTTTATAGTCAGATAACGCCACGTCAGTTTACGCTAGCCACGTGTTGTCTCAGTGCACGCTGATATGTCGCGGGCGCAAACTTAACTGTCGTTGTCAGTCACTATGTTGTGACAAAGGAAAAGGCGCTGGGCAGGGACGAAATCAAACTTGCGCGTTTGTGTCGTCCACGTTTTTGGCCTGCATCGGCTAATTCTCGGTTAGCCAAATGACTGGTAAGTTGACCATAAATTGTGGTGGTTTTATGACACTGCTTGGCTATGTTGGTGTGTAACCACAGCCAATGAATGTTTAACACCTGATGCCGCGACGTGCTGGCGACGGGGTATTGCGATAGATTTCACTGGATTATATCTGGCAACGTATCGGCAAGAACACTCCTCCGGCGGAATGAGACATCAACTGAATGTCTAGCAAAGTTGCCAGTCGAAGTGACGGGCAAATTAGTGATCATAGCGATGCAGCGATCATTTTGAAGCGTGAACTGAGGCAGCGCTTAGTCCTGCACTGTGTTTATACTGATTCCCGCCAACAACAGAACAACAAACTGCCACGACGAAAACGAACACAATACAAAACAGAGACATGGACAGAACAGCGTTCAACTGACACCTGAAGCTTGTTTTCATGATCCACCTACTCTGGAAGGTCGCGGCAGGGAAAAGCGAGGTCGAGCGGGAACAGGTTGACCGATTTTTGGTTAAGGGGGTTCAACACCCTCCGCGTTTCGTCAATTCCGCTCAATAGATGGAGCACAGGACGATCTAATTGATTACCTAGCGCTCAGAGCGGACGCTCCTGGTACTACAGCGGCAGATGGTTACATGTTACACTAGGCGACTGATCCACCATATCAGCGGAAAGGATTACAAGGTACTCTTTTCTTTTTGCTTCGTTCTTTTACGTTCGACCTCTAGCTTGCCTTTATCACCTTGAGAACAACGTCCGCGTGTTATCTGTTATTTGTGCGTGTGATAGCAGACGGATCGACAATTTCATTCGGCAGAACCTCGCGAACACAATAAATGTTACCAACACTCGTTGTGGAACCGCGAAGAAACAAGAAAGAACAGTAGCTGATTGCGCCGACCTTTACATGAATTTGAAAAACAGTCGCTGGCCTATTGAGAAAGCAGCGGAGTGGTATGGCTTGCGGATGCCCCAATGAATTCATGAATAAATTCATGGCAAGCTCACATGTGCATCTGTGTATTCGGAATCGTCGGATCATTTCGTGAGCAGGAAAATTACTGCACCATCGTCAGCCCCAGATTATCAGTGCACTGTCCTGTAAAATTATTGTGGACTGTTCTGCGATATCGCGGTGCTTTGACACTGGCACATATAATGCTGTATTTTTGGTTTAGTGTGATCGGTAAAGACGAGCCAAATGTGTAGTCAGCAGTGTGGTCTTACATGGCGTTCATTCTCAGTTTTGACAGTATCTGATCACCTGAACAGTGATGGGTGTCTCAGTATAGCTGACAGTGCTGTTGTCGACTCATTTACGCCGGCGGCACAAGTTCGACACGCATATTTGTACACAAAGTCTAAAAAGAAGAGAATGAAGCTGCATATGACAGCGGCGGCAGTTATCTTCACGAGCACAGTGCCAGCGGTATAGCGCTTGTGGTGGATTGTACAGCGTGCGGTGGCGTCGGGCAGGTTGCTGGTCGCCATTGGTGGGCATCAAGGGTAGGCTGTAACAACCGGATGACTTGATAGCCAGATGCTTTTGTAACGAGGTGGCATGCATCAACAGTTGTGCACTGGAATTTCTAAGGTGAGCTAAGTGCACAAATTGTGACCAACGAGACGCGGACGCTGACCATCGGCCATCGTGCTTGCAACAAGGCCCTCCGTTCCCTCACCTGGAGAAGGGCGATCTGGCGTACGCGAAGTTCTATAGCAAGTTCTAGGCCACGTTCTACACCAGTGTTTTAACTGTCAGCCAAACTGTTCGCTGCCAGATGTTTTAGTACACAGTATGCAGAACATCGAAATTGTAGAACTGTCACCCGTGGCACATTAGTGTTACCGTTCGCGGTAGCACTACCCCATTACCCCATGAAAAGAAAACAAAGCAGGCATGCGAACGCTGTGTTATTTCACTGAATCTGACGCATTCCTCATACAACACGTCCTAATCCACAAGGACAGTTCAAGACGACGTAACGTTTGAGTGTTGTCTATAACAGGATGCGACTGCCGCACACAAATGGGATTGGGCAATAAGTTGACCAACTACAGCGTTGTGCAGGATGCGCATTTTCAGTTAAGTGGCATACCGACTAGGAAGAGCTCAAATATGTGTAGATAAAAAACGAACACCTGATTATCAGAATCGGAGAATGAGACAGCTGTGGCTGAACTGAGTTTGTTCGCACAAGGGTTCTGAGGGCAGTCTAGAAGATGAATACAAGAGATAAGCTTCCACAATAAACAGCACCCAATGGACACCAGGAGCACTACGGACGCACAGACATACATGAATGACATGAATTAAGCTTTCTGTGATAATGATAAGTCAGCTAGGGTACAGTATCCCTCTGTGTGACGCTGTCCACGCTCCACGGGAATGTGCTCATGTTCGTCATGACACCGCAGGCGGAGCAGAGGCTTCGGCAACTGGGTTCGATAACTTGGATTAGGTGATGAAGGCCACATCGGGGAACTGCAAGCGCAGCAATGCAGAGCTGTGTGACGGAAAGGGAATTGTAGTGCATATACTATGCACAACAGTATGAATATACACAGTCTGACGACATGGTTGCACTAGGAAGACCTCTTCTGCGTGTTGTATTTCTTCTTGTAGTCAGGGTCCCTGATCGGCATACTGCGTGATATGCGTGCGTCAACAAGCTCTGGATGGACCTAATGATTATAGAACCGCTCGAAGTGTACCCAGCCCCAGTGGATAGCGCATTGGATACAGCTACTCTGTTCACGTTCATACGATCTGACATGCTATCTGGTTGGCCCTCAGTAGCTGTAACGGCCTTCAGCAAGCACATTTTGCAATGCAGCGTAATTTTGCTCCCCATTTCTCCTCTCTGACGTCATCTTCATGACAGCAAGTGTGCAGTTGAATGGTCTGTGGATTCTCAGAGCTTGAAATTAGTTGAACAAGTGCATATTGTCCACAATGCTTCGTCCTTCAACAACACAGGGTCCGCTTCCGGACGTTCCTGCAGACACGTCTTGCGTACTGTCGCTTCTGCAAGCTCTCGATGAAAGATTACTTGATTCGTGCGAGTCTGGTACTACTTAAAGATTATCCAGATGCCTTCTCTTGTAGAATTTCAGGGTCCTGTTCTTTGCGTCTCTTCCGTTTTCCGCAGACAGGGTTCCTGCAATGCGAAAAACCGTGACTGGCAGGCACAGCACAACCACGGAACGAAGGGTTCCGAGATAACGAGTGACAGCTGCGCGTCCACACTCCATTGATTATCACAAGCGAAAAGACTGTGACAATTCATCCGGTTTTTCCCACTTGTGCAGATTTCTGTGGCATGCAGACAGATGGCACCACTGCGCACAGCCAAAATCCCAGCGGGTCAGCATGCGCTAACCACTGCTCGCAAAAATCCGTGTAGCAACTCTATGCTTTGACATAAACAAATTCTTTCGGGACATATTGATTTTAGACATATTTTTCTAGTACTTAATGGGATTAAAATTCTCACCCTATGTCTATTTATTTTGTGACCAGCCAACACATTTGAAGGAAGCGCGAAACGCAATTTCTGACGTCTGCGAAAAAATCTCCAACATAAAAGATGAATTTCTGGCACCATTAAGTACTAGAACACATTGAGATCTTCAATTCAAGACCTATTTTATGCAAGTTGAGCAATTCGTTGCGGAGTTATGCGGTTTGAAAAATGCATGAGGAATGCCATTGGGCCAGGAGGGTGTTGCACCCCCTTAACTTTGCTCGGGGAGTGAAGTTTTTTCCTTAATTTTTCTGCAACAGGTGTCCCTTGGTGAAACAGGCCGCGGCGGCAACCTTGGTGGATGCAAACGTGGCGTCTGCGTACCCAATCCCGATGGACCATTCATATGATGTAGTCCCAGGATCATACTGAATAAAACTTTCGCCGTAGAAAAGCACTTGTCATACTTTACCGTGAAGGGTTTGAAGTGTCTACGCAGAATTGACATGTCCGCCTAAAGGCGGACCCCGGCAGGGGCTAAAAGTAGAAGCGAGACGCCTTCGACAGTCCTTTTTCTTCTTGGTATCGTCGGGAACCGAGGTATTGGCTGATCGGACGGAGACCGCCCCTCTCCTCTTCTTTTTTCTTCTTTTTTGTAATATTGAATCTCACTCACGAACCATTGCCGTTATGTTTGATTTGTTACTCTGATATCTTACTTATGCGGCGGAACGGAGTGGGACTGCAGCCCTAGGACGAATTCGTCCTAAACGTCATTAGTGATGCGATTAGGCTTCAAAGGGGCGACCGCGCTTCCATCGAGGTCTGCGGTGACCGGTTTTCTTTTGGGCAACTGAAGCTCATTTTTACAATCCACCTACTCCGGAAGGTCGAGCGAGGCAAAAGCGAGCTCGAGTGGGGACAGGTGGACTGATTTTTGGATAACATCGTTTGGGGACTTCTCAATGAGGGTAGCCTCCACGATCTCCCGGCGTAACCTTGAACCATGCCTTGAGCGGTGTCTGTGGACTTCTTCTTCCGAGTTCCTTCCTTACGTCTCTCTAAACCAACCAGGGGGAGTACCCTCGAGAAGTCAAAATGGCGTGACCCGCTGGTCGGCTCGTTCAGGGCATTGCCACCGTTGCCCATTATCGTGATTTTTAACATCAAATTATTATGTTATATTTATGCATCTGTTGAATGAAACACTTCGCGTGATGCATTGAAAAAACGGTCGTAATTTAAGTGCTATCTGAGCTCCTTTAATATTCATAAGATTCCATATAGTAGTCTACTCTTTCCTCAGGTATAAAACGTGCAACTCGTACAGAGGTTTTGCACCCGAAGAAATGCAGGCTACTACGTAAAAGCTTGTGAACGCTAAAGAAGGCTCTACTGTTGGATTTCCTGCATATCACTACCGTTCTGGACGCTGGCTGTTATCTTTACTTCCCTCAACACAAGTGCAACACGGAATTTAAAAAAAAGTTTCCTTTTCTGTTCATTTGCTTTATTTGCTATGCAGCCCTCATCGCGGTTGCGAAGAGTACTTGAAGGTAGACCACGGAAGGCCACCGAAGGTAGGCCACAAGCCGTAGCGTAAAAATTACGATGGCGAAGGCCCCACTACGTAAACATTACGGATTCTACTTTCACGCACATACAAGGTGCGCACAGTTCAGAAGGGGAAAAAACTGACAGAGTAGTCGAACATTCCCTGTTTACAAAATAAAGGCCCGAGTACTAACACATGCCGTAGATATCTTCACGAGCTGACGCGGATTTCGTCGGATGCAGTATTCACGTTTTGCGTGAGCTGTAGGTGGCGCATCTAAACTCCAACATGGCGGACGTATCCAGGTTGTCGCTTAGTTTCGATTTTGAGATTTGTGAACTGCAACGTTGATTCTCGATGTGTTGAAGGCGAACGAGTATTAAACGATGTTCATATGCTTCTGGCAGCCGTAACTGAGTTGGCCAAAGAGAAGGCTGTCGTTGTCGAGTATTATTTGAAAAGTTGCCTTGTGTTTCATCAAACACACTTTGTGAAGGTGAATTTCACGTTTACCGGTTGCGATGACATAATAACAAGCAGCGAGTGTCCTGCGCCGCGGGACTATCAGAGACGTGCAAGCACACGACATCTGTTGTAATGCTCTCTTACAGATATGATCTTCTAAGTGTGTAGCGCCTGTGCTAGTTTAGAATTTACTGGGTAATGTTGCGACACCCGTGTGCCAATGGCAGGCATGTTTTTGGGAAACCTTAACGAAATGTCGGATTCTTTCTGTAGTTTATCCCAAGTGATTTAACGCGCTGATTCAAATGCACAGTTTCAAATTGACTTGGCACACATTTTCTCGCTATCCCTTGCGCTTTCTTACACATAATGGCTACTCAATTTCGAAACAAACTTGTTCTGTTTTGCTTAGGAAAGGTTTTGCTTTCCTTCTTAAGAGCTACACAGAAGCGTGCTTCAGAAAAAAGCAAAGAAAAAAGAAACGACGTTCATCAGATATGTAGCAGCGCCGCTCCAAGAGCTCTGCCAAACACGCTCACACCCAAGCATTGCTGATGAAACAGGTTCGATAATTTTGAACCGCTCAATCCATCTCTTCGGAGGCTGCGTCAAACTAGGCGGTATCCCATGTGTGGAACGAAGAAGACGTGAGAAAACAAACTGCTGTCCCCTCGGCGTGCAGAGTCGCATTACGGCACAGAACAAATGTCGTTTGGTTTAGTTTGCTGGTCGTTGCCTGCACTGTTTCCTTCACCCATGATTTTAACAACAAAACACAGGTGCAGCGCAGCGACCCATGGGAAAAGCGGCGACTTCTCCGCAAGTGAATGCGGGGTCGGCCCTGTGATATTCTCGATATTCGCGTTTTTCGCCAAAGCTCCGGTTTCGCCAAAGCGTTTTTCGCCAGCTCCGGTGGCGCAAAGGTAACGCGTGCGCTTGGAGACTGGGAGGTCCGCGGTTCGAATCCGCGGGCCGGCTGTGCCGTCTGGGGTTTTTCCTGGGTTTCCTTCAGATGTGTAATAGGCGTATGCCGGCACAGTTCCCCTGAAGTCGGCCCATGGAGCCCGCAGCTATCCTCCCCCCGAGCGGATTCCGCTCGGTCTTCCACTTCACCCTTTCCTCCTCTCCACCATCTTTCCCTTCCCGAGAAACATGCCGCCTAATCAGGCAGGCAGACCTCTCGGGTTCCTCCCAACGACACTCCTCCTCCTCCTCCTCCTCGTCTCCCTATCTCGCATATGATGGGTATAGAAGCTATCCCCGACCGGCCAATTGTACATTGTATATACGGAAGGAGTGTGTGGAGGCGGGGTAGTTGGTGTACATTCATCGTGATTAAGCAGCACAAAGACGCGGGCAAAGAAGGAAGACAGGACGACTGCTAGCAGTCGTCCTGTCTTCCTTCTTTGTCCGCGTCTTTGTGCTGCTTAGTCACGATGATTGTATATACGTACAGGAGCCACCCATGAAGCGGTCATTATATCGCTTTAGGAAATTGTTTCCTTTCATTAAATGTTCTTTCTGACTTAAATTGACAGTCGCATCCAGAGACGGGTCCATCAAATTGATACCATAACGTTTGGCATCGCTCCTTGTCCTGCTCGGCCAATGTTCATGACTGTAAACTGCTCAGATACTTAATAAAAGAATTTTAAAGATCAGAGCCTACTCCGGAGCTGCGGAGGCTCGAGCAGGACCGACATCAATGTGACGTATTTATCTAAGCGAACCAGAGGGCTGCGCTGGCTGCGAGCCGTGGACCGTGTTGTTATTGTCTCTAGCTCGTCTATTCTCCTTTCGACGCTTATGAATAATGGGAAACTCGCTGACATTTCTTTCACTTCTGGAGGCTCCGAAGTGAACATGTCAGGCGGTGCACGTTGCTCTGTTTCTCTTTGCATGAAGACGTCCACAGCTAACTCAGAGGTGCTTCACGAGCCGAGGGACCGCGATACCAGGCAAAAGCGGAAAGATGGAATTTCCTGTGCAAACAACCGCTGACCTACGACAAAACTACGCGTCTGTTTTTCGCATTTTTCGGACGACGACATTAAGCGAATGCGTGCAGGGATTCGAGTAAAAAGAAATCGTTTCAGTTGACGCAATGCTGCAAATATTCACTGAACAAAGGCAACTACTCATCATTCCATTGCCCGAGGTAAGTGACATTGGTTCGCAGCCTCAATGCTCTAATGATTTGAAGATATGCTGCTACGACCACGTTTTCGCGGAATTCGGAAACAATAGTTGTAGAACAATACAAGTTGTAGAACAATAAAATGAGCAGGGGCTCAGCCACACACCATACGAGAAAGGTAGATAGCTCTTCCAAACTGCGTACTCAGCAGTATTGCATGGCACTATGCCTTTTGCAGTGAAGATTTGCGTGAAATATAAAATCGGTGCACAATAAGTTCCATAATTTCAGCTGGGGGCATTTCAGTTTCAGTTTCAGTTTACTTATGACATTTCATGCAATGCTTGTAACACTGGGACTGCAAGGCAACCCCGTGATGCAGTCCCTATAATCAACCACTTTGACGTATTCTTATAAGGTCTTGTGGAGAAAGCAAAGGAGTACACAGGAGAAACACCAGTACGTATACTACTTGTCAAGTGATATGAATACATTGATATTGCAACTAAAATAGATACAGTGTATAGACTACTGGGGGCGTAAATATTGCAAAACCTTTGATTAGAAACTCCGAACTGATGGAGACTGACGTATGCGTAAGGGCAGATTATTCCACACCTTCCCTCCTGTAAATGATACGGTAAATTGACCACTGTTGGTCCTAGGTGCCGGGAGTGTAAGTGAAAGACCATCAGTTCGGAGTTCATACCTTGAGGGAAAAAGTGTCAGTATTATAAATGGATGACACAAATTGTTTAGAAGTTCATAACCTAAGAGCGCTGGATTTAACTGTAGCACGTCAAAAACATTTAATACATGTAATAAAGGGAACAAAAAGACACTGATGACTGTATATCTAATTACAATATTGTTCTAAGTGCCCGCTTTTGACAAATATACAATGCATTTATATTAGACGAATAAGTAAGTCCATATATCTCAAGACCATAGTTAATATGGCTTTGTACTAGGGCATAATATAATAGTAAAGTAAGTCTTATAGGAAGAATATGTCTGACCTTGGCGAGCGCAAACAGACCAGGGCCAATCTTAGCCCGCACATTTGAAAAATGAGGCTTCCAGCTAACGTTTTCTTGAATTGTGAGACTTATGAAATTAGCAGACGTTGTTCTGTGTATGACCTTACCCGCAAGGTAAAGTTCATACGAAGATGTCAGAATGTGCATCTGATACGGGTGAAATATAACATAATTCGACTTATTAATATTCGGAGCGAGCTTATTAGCAGCTAGCCAGTCGCTGTATCTAGTAAGAACACTATTTGCTTCGGAGAACAGGGAACCCAGGTCATTGGCTTTACTTAAAATGTCTGTGTCGTCCGCAACGTCGTTGGAGGATAGTGAACCAAGTCGTTGATGTATACTAGGAATAAAAACGAACCCAGAATTGATCCTTGTGGGACCCCGGTGTCAGTTGGCAGGATTTGTGACTGCGACGATCCTATCTGTACATATTGAAATCTACCTGAAAGATAACTGCACAGTAACTTCAAAGGATGACCCCTTACTCCATACATAGAAAGCTTATGTCATGATTTACAAGGTCAAATATTGTTTTCAGATCTATGAAGATACCCATAGTCAATAGCTTTTTGTCCATATTTTGTTTAATTTTCTCCGTTATGTTTACTAGTGCCAGTTCCGTACACTTTCCTTTACAGAAGCCAAGGTGTGACGATGTCAGTATTTTCTTTGAGCTAAAATAATGTTGCAAACGCTTCAATAACAAAGTTTTGACAACCTTTCCAAACACAGGCAATATAGCGATAGGCCAGTAATTCTCAGCTAACAGACGGTTGCCCTTCTTAGACACTGGCGCAACCTTCGCAACCTTTAAAGGTACTGTAAAGCAGTAGACAAGCATGATATGCCGGTGATGTGACTAGAGACTTTGTTGCTTCTAAATACCATATGCGGAACCGTACGACCGACAACGCGCTATAAATATTTTTAATTTGCCATGAAAGATGCGACGTAGTGGAGCGGTGCGACGCCTGGTGTCAAACAACCCCCTGTATAGCGGGCAACACTGAAAATTGGTATTACACACTATTACATCGGGACTTCGTTATTTTAGTAACCATATTATTAGTTTTCCTGTTTACCTATGCATTCTGAAACCCCTGTTAACAGTGTTTTTTGCGAAGTATCCCAGCGCTGGCCGCTGTTCGATGGAGGCTCTCCCTACTCTCTGCTGCGCCTGCGCGCTCCTTCTGTTCGCGGCCCCTTTCGAACGAACAAAATCTCTCTGTGAACCTCAGTGAACAAACAAGTGCCGAAGCTGTCTGGCTTCTTGAACGTCTGACACATTTTTTTCAACGGCTCAGCATTTCATTTCAGTTCGCTTATCCGTTTATCCTCCGATGTGGATCGTTGTGTGGATTGCAGGACCGGATTTTATGGTGGATTGTGGTGGATTGTTATGTCGGGCCCAGTGTTATACGCATGCAAGGTGGTTGCCGCCGTATGTGTCAGGAGTACGGATTCATTTCGAATACCTAGTACAGTGTTGCCCGTAATCTTAAATTGCAATTTTCTAATTAATTGCGCCGTCGATTGGAATGAAACTTGCGCAGTTTTGGTCCTGGTGGCTTGGACTATCGAATAGCCACACCAAATGACGTTTGATCGGTGCTGGTTTACACTACCTTTAATGCAGAGGGATAAACCCCAGTTTGAAACATTTTATTTGAAAGGTCGGCGAGATATGGTGACAACTGACCAGAAAAGCGCTTAACGAATTCAGTCGAGATACCATCCGGACCTGTCGATCGTGTTGTTTTCAGACCGTTTATCGTTTGCTGGATTTCGAAAACATCAGTCAGTGCCAGCAAAAAGGATTCGTGTGCGTTTGACAGGTCGCACATGCTAGTCACATTACATGGGGCACCTACAGCAGTACAAGGCACCGGGCACAGTTCAACCTGCAAACTTTTGCTACTGAAAAACTTATTAAGTGCAGCCACGATATCTGCAGGGTTAGGAACAACGTTTCCCTGATCATTCATAATTGACGTTATAACACTAGGCTGCTTCTGCTTATTCATTGCAAGATTTGATCTTAATCATCGAATAAAATTGGTTGATCACGTCAGAGGGAACTTTTTTTCCATATAAAAAGTGCTCTAAATTCAGTGGGGTTCCATATATGGCACAGAGCATAAATAGTACCTCATTAACATAAAATATTTCTTGTTGAGAGCAATATTGGATTATCGCTGCCTTAACTAAGACAGTAGACTGCATAAGGCAGCATCTTCAGTGTAGAATGTGACTCATCCAAATAGTATTATACTGTAATTTTACCATGAATTGATCGGACATTACGATACCGGGAGGCTAAGTTGGTTCAATGTAAAGATAACTTGATGCGTCCAGAACAATAATCGGAACGGTTCTACTGTGCAGCAGGGAGCACCGTGCGCAATTCTGCGCAATAGGCGCGCTCCGATTACTTATCTCGACGCATCAAGTATCTCCACAATCAGCGAACATAACCTCCCAATGAAAAAAAAAAAAAAAAAAATGGCAAGGGAGCAAGCGAGCTGGTGACGATGATGCATGATGTAAAACCCGAACTCCGAAACCGAAACCCTTTCTCCAGAACTGACCCCTTTTTGTCTTCATCTGGTTGTTTCTCTTCTCCCTGCTGTGTATGTATATACAGGGTGTCCCAGCTAACTGCAAACATATTTTTTAAAAATATATATAACACTGTTTCCAAGATGAAATCAATTGCAATATAGCATATGCTGAAGGGCACTCCCTAGGAGGGCATTAGCAAGTCCAAAGGCAATGTCTTAATTAACTTTCGTTAATTAACTTTTCAATTATAAAAGCTACAAAGTTGTCCCAATGAGAACATCTGTTCCTTTCGGTCAGATGATATCGTAACCGTTTTCAGAACAAAAATCCGATCGATAGATCGCCCGCAAAAAATTCGTGAAGGAACGCCATTTTTTTCTTTATTTCGTTCATTGCGCTTCTTAGAAGACGCGTCTTTCCTCCACCCCCAATGTGAGAGGGAGAAAGAGCACACTATCGCCTCTCGCGTCCTGGAAAAAAGATTAAAAGGAAACAGAAAATGCAACCCAAGATAATGTCAGTTCCGAGTCACCCGATACATTTGTTTTCGTTTTGTTTCCGCAAGTTAAAGCTCATCTTCGACGCATGAGGCGGCACTGTACTCCTTTCCCCTCTCACGTTGGGGATGAAGGAAATACGCGTCTGCGAAGATGCGCAATGAACAAAATAAATAAAAAAAATGGCGTTCCTTCACTAATTTTTTTGCGGGCGATTTAACGAACGGATTTTTGTTCTGAAAACGGCTACGATATCAGGTGACCGAAAGGAACAGATGTTCTCATTGGGACAACTTTGTAGCTTTTATAATTAAAAAGTTAATTAAGACATTGCCTTTGGACTTTGCTAATGCCCTCCTAGGGAGTGCCCTTCATCATATGCTATATTGCAATTGATTTTATCTTGGAAAAAGTGTTATATATATTTTTAAAAATATGTTTGCTGTTGGCTGGGACACCCTGTATTTCTTGTATGTGAAGTAAAATTTTCAGCTGGGTTGGAGACTTCGTGTTTGTGTCTGTCCCTTCGTGTTCCCTCCCCTCGGGGTTTTACATCGTGCATAACCCCCCAGTTATACTTTTCAGAAGCCCCCAACTATTGGCAACCTTTCCTGGCAGGTACTCTGACCCACTTACTTATGCCAAGTAGGGCAACCCTCCCACCTCCTAGCACCCTCCCTCTAACATAGAGTCAGTCGTTCGTGGGGTGTGCAGAGACGAGCACAGCTGAAAGTGTGCAACTGGCGTCCATTGGCGATATCAGCTGTTCTACAACAGCACCTTGATATCCTGATATAGCAGCTGCGTCAACGTGGTATGTTTAAGCATATGTTCGCAATGGTTCGCTGGATTTCTACCATTCTAGGTAACTGCTGATGTTGTGCTACATGCCACAGCGATGTGACATGTATAGCACGACAAAAGCAAATTAATCTCCCCCGGTGCAACCCGAATGACCCTCAGGATCTGAGCTTCCCCTTTTCCAAAATAACAGAGAGCTCAGATTCTGAAAAGCAAGTTCGAGCACTGCGCCGGCAGATCTCATATCTGAACACACCAGTCCGTATTCTTTGGCCACCCTACTGGGCCCTGTAGTGCAGAAGCAATGGGCTGTTACCAGAGCGCTAATATGCTTCCTGGGTGACTCTGGGTTCCTGGACTGCCTCTGAGCGATCGTGCACTCATGCCCCCTGCTGCCCATGTGCCGCTTGCGTCTTTCTTCTTTTCTGTTTTATTTTGTTTTTTTACAAGGAATAGCAAGTCGGCTTCTGCCTGGCTGACCTTTCCTTTTGCCTGCCCTTTTTGTTTTCGTAATAAACATATACCCCCCTCCCCACCCCCCGTATTCACCAGCCGACTTAAACCATTGGTTTAGTGAAGGCGGGTTTAAATCGATCACGTGATTTCTCCCGCTATGAGGAGCGGTTGAACCAAAGATTGACCACAACGCATGCGCACTATTGGCATTGGCACGAGATGGAGGAAGGGAGTGTGGAAGTAGCAGACGACAGGACTGCGAAGGGGAAGGCTCCCGTTTGTTTTTTGATTATTAGATTGTAAGCGGATTGTTCATGCGGCGCAGGCGCTGTTCCAGGTGGTTACGGGTCAGGGTGACGATAAACGGCGGTTATGCGTACCTCTGTGTTTGTTAATGACAAGCTCTTCGATATATGGTTGATATGGTCGCTAAAAAGTGTACATAGGGAGCGCTTGCCATGTTATTTGAAAGGCAGCAGCACGTATCCTCGCGCAGGTGAACGTTGTGCTTTTGTCGGTGTTCGGTCGTCGATAATGGCTGCGTTTATAATAACTTCATCCGCATCGATCATCGCTTTTTTATCGTCTGTTGCGCAATCTGTGTGGTGAACTACAACGATCAAGCTAGCCTCTCGATTGATGGGGCATTCCAGCAGCGTCTTTTATACGCTTTCGAGACTGATGTCATGTTCGCAACGTGCGTGGAAGTGCTTGATCACTGTAGGCTATGTAAACAGAAAGAACATTTACGCGAAGGTGGCCTTATCCTGCACGTGACTTCCACACGCATAACTTTTACGGTATTATAGTTTTAAGAAGTCGGCGTGGTACTTTCAGCGTGTCACAAATCTGCAACGCGTTGAGCATCTCTTTGCTGGCTGTGTTTCTTTAGAGTGCGACTCATACGGAAAAGCTTGGGTGCAGCTTGCTCAGGGTGCTGCCTTGTTTACGTCTTCGTACTGTGTGTGTGTGTTTTTCTCTGTTTGTTTAGCGCTGTTTTTGTCATGTTACCTAGGACGTCCCTGCTTCTGAGCGTGGAGGTTGCCAATGTCGTGACCCCGTGTCAGTGCGGTGCTGTGCTTACCTCTGCTGACCTCTTTTTATTTCTGCATTTCAGCATATAAAATTATTGTACAAATCATTAAATTGTTTGTTCTGTTCAGCCAGTTCGTCATTAGGTTGTGACTGTCTCTCGCTCTGCTGAAATTTCACAAAATGGGAACATGCCTAATGTATACAGGGTGTCCCAGCTAACTGTGAACATATTTTTAAAATATATATATAACACTTTTTCCAAGATGTAATCAATTGCAATATAGCATATGCTGAAGGGCATTCCCTAGGAGGGCATTAGCAAAGTCCAAAGGCAATGTCTTAATTAACTTTCATTAATTAACTTTTTAATTATAAAAGCTACAAAGTTGTCCCAATGAGAACATCTGTTCCTTTCGGTCACCTGATATCATAGCCGTTTTCAGAACAAAAATACGTTCGCCCGCAAAAAAGATCGCCCGCAAAAAAATTCGTGAAGGAACGCCATTTTTTCTTTATTTTCTTCATTGCGCATCGTCGCAGACGCGTATTTCCTTCATCCCCAATGTGCGAGGGGAAAGCAGTACAGTACCGCCTCATGCGTCGAAGATGAGCTTTAGCTTGCGGAAACAAAACAAAAACAAATGTATCGGGTGACTCTATAGGAACTGGCCTTATCTTGGGTTGCATTTTCTGTTTCCTTTTAACCTTTTTCCAGGACGCGAGTGGCGATAGTGTGCTCTTTCTCCCTCTGACATTGGGGGTGAAGGAAAGACGCGTCTTCTAAGAAGCGCAATGAACAAAATAAAGAAAAAATGGCGTTCCTTCACTATTTTTTTGCGGGCGATCTATCGAACGGATTTTTGTTCTGAAAACGGCTACGATATCAGGTGACCGAAAGGAACAGACGTTCTCATTGGGACAACTTTGTAGCTTTTATAATTAAAAAGTTAATTAATGAAAGTTAATTAAGACGTTGCCATTGGACTTTGCTAATGCCCTCCTAAGGAATGCCCTTCATCATATGCTATATTGCAATTGATTTCATCTTGGAAAAAGTGTTAGTTATATTTTTAAAAAATATGTTCACAGTTAGCTTGGACACCCTGTATATTTGTCCTTACGTGTCATCTGCCATGATGCACTTTACGTCACAGACGTAATAATTGCTAAAATAAACGGCCACAATTTAATAGCTTCCTACGATGCTCGGCGTGCTGTAAGCGGTAGACATTGTTGGGCAACTTCTTGAGAATGGTGTACGGCCCTTGCCATGGTAACCGAAGCTTGGCAGACTGTCCCCGCGGCACAGCTGGGCTGTGGAGCAAAACAGTGTCTCCTTCGGAGTACTTCACCTCGGCCGTCGTGCGGTCATAGTTTGTCTTCTGCCGGGATTTGCTCCGGACATCATTGGATATTGCTGCTTGACGTGCTGCTTGCAGGGATCGTCGAATAGCCTCCACGTCGGCGGGTGCTGCAGGGTGAGCGTGGTGGAACGCGTCGACAATGCCATCCACCGGTAGCACGGGCTCGCGGCCGAACAAAAGGTAGTAGGGAGAGTATCCCGTGGAGTCGTGCACGCTAGAACGGTATGCCATCATTATCATCGGTAGGTAGGTGTCCCAATCTCGTTGGTTCTCGTCCACGTAAGCACTCAGCATAGCCAAGAGGGTGCGGTTAAAACGTTCGACGAGGCCATCTGACTGAGGGTGGTAGGCGGTCGTTCTAGTCTTCGTAATACCCAGAATTGAGCACATGTCGCGGAAGACGGCGCTCTCGAACGATCGTCCCTGGTCAGAATGGATTGAACCCGGGAGCCCGAAGCGGGAGAAGAAGTGGTCGATGAGGCAAGTGGCAATGGCGTCGCTGCGTTGTGACGACATGGGAAAGGCCTCCACCCAGCGAGTACAGTAGTCGGAGACAACAAGGATATACCTGTGGCCACGGTCCGTTTGCGGTAGTGGGCCTAGGAAATCAAGGGCAATTCGCTGGAACGGAGAAGTTGAAGAATTTCCGGGACCAGGGAAGCTGGCGCTACTGGGACCGGTGACGAGCCGGAATTTTGTGTCCATGCTAAACACCCGTCCACCAGGCGTAGGTGTCGTCTGCAGCGTAGGTACTGGCGAGCCTGTGGGTGGAGAGGCGGTGCCGCGGATGGAGAGGAGAGTGCCCCGATGACGTCGGACAGGACGGGGTCAGCCAGCTGACGGCCCCGAAGATCGGTACAGGAGAGCGCGGGTAACGCAGTGGAGAGAAATGTGGTGTGCATTCGAGACAAGGCGTCTGCGTTGCCGTGTTGTTTGCCGGGCCGATGTACCACGTCGAAGTCGAACTCGCTCAACTGCTCGAGCCAGCGTGCAACTTGGCCTTCGGGTTCCCTGAAATTACGCAGCCACTGTAACGCGCTATGGTCCGTTCTGCACAAGAACTTGTTCCCATGGAGGTAGTGACGAAAGAAGCGTGTAAAGTACACGAGTGCGAGGAGCTCCTTCCGAGTTACGCTGTACTTGCGCTCCGTCTTGGTTAACACCCGGCTCCCGAAAGCTATGGCTCGTTCCTGACCACCCTGTTTTTGAGAGAGGACAGCGCCGATGCCCTTGTCGCTGGCATCGGTGTCGAGTATGAAAGGCAGCGAGAAATCGGGGAACGCCAGTACAGGTGCAGAGGTGAGGAGCTCCTTTATACGAGTGAAGGCGCCATCACAGTCCGCGGACCAAGTGAACGTAACTCCCTTCTCAAGAAGGCGGTGAAGAGGAGCAGCTAAGGTCGCGAAGTCTCGGATGAACTTGCGATAATACGAGGCGAGCCCAAGAAATGATCGCAGGTCATCAGCAGTGGACGGTGGAGGCCAGTTTAGAACCTTGGCGGTCTTGGCCTTGTCGGTGTGAACGCCATCGGGACCAACTTCATGTCCGAGATAGAGAACCTTCTGACAGAAGAAGTTGCATTTCTGTAGCTTAATTTTGAGGTTGGCGCCACGGAGGCGGTCAAAAACTATACTGAGATGTTGAAGGTGTTCCTCGGGTGTCTTGCTGAATATGATTATGTCATCGAGGTAACACAGAGAGAATGGAAGGTCCCCATAACGTGCTGCATAAGGCGCTGGAATGTTGAAGGCGCGTTGCAAAGTCCGAAAGGAAGGACATTGAATTCGAAGAGACCCGCGTGGGTGGTGAACGCGGTCTTCTGGCGTGACTCCGCGTCCATTTCTACTTGCCAGTATCCCGAAGCAAGGTCGAGAGTGCTGAAATACGTGGCGCCGTTGAGGAGATCTATGGTATCGTCGATTCGCGGAAGGGGAAACGCGTCTTTGCGGGTGACAGCGTTGAGCCGACGGTAATCCACGCAGAAACGAAGCGTACCATCTTTTTTGCGGACTAGGACAATTGGGGATGCCCAAGGACTGTCGGAAGGTTGGGTGACGTCCATGTCCATCATGGCTGATATTTTCTCGTCCACGGTGTCCCGTCCATTCGGCGGCATCCGGCGAGGCCGCTGTTTAATGGGAGGGGCATCTTGGGTGTCGATAGTATGACGGGTTAAAGACGTCCGTCCGAGATCCCAGTCACCCTGAGATACGATATCTTCGAATGCGTAAATAAGGTCAAGTAGAGAGTTGCGATGGCGCGGCACTAAGTCTTGGGTGCATTGGACAGAGAGCGTCAAGTCTTCCCGACGCCAAGGGCGACGGGAGTTAGCAGCGGCTGCGGTGAGCGGGGAGGAAGGGGTAGGTTTGGAGGTGTGATCTGCGAGGACGTACTCGGGGAAGTGCTGATGGAGTAGATGAAGGCTGGCCAGGGTCGTACCCTTGTAAAGGGTGACGGCTTCGGAGGAGGGATTGCTGACAAGCACGGAAACACTGTGGTGGGCATCAGACAGGGAGAAAGTAGCCAAGATTGTTTCTTCTGGAACAGGTCTGGTCTGGGTTCAACGACGGCGGGACCAGAGAGCGGGATGGTCGAGGTATGCTGGGTACGTGCGTCCAAGAAGCGCTGGGAATGGGGGCGAAGAACAGAAGTCGCTGCAAGGGTGAGGGTAATGGGCTGGGGGCTGATGAGCCGAGGCAAGTCTTGAGGGTACGGGAGGCAAAGTCGATGGCGCAGCGGTGTTGAACCAGAAAGTCGCAGCCGAGGATATACTCATGCAAGATGCCACGGACGACATAGACGGGATGAATTGTAGTGGTTCCGGGCACAGATATCTTCATATAGAAGACTCCTGTGATGTCAAGCGGGTTGGTGTTAAGGTCGACAACGGGCTGGGGGCTTCCGCAAGACGGGATTGAGTGTTTGGACGGCATCATGCCCCAAACGGCGGAATTCACTATGGTGACGCTAGACCCAGAGTCCAGTAGCATACGCACAGGCACGCCTTCAACGCTTCCGGAAACGGTGACCAAAACGTGATGCGCATATGGGGCCTGCTGCGGCGGCGTCCCGAGCGAGGCCGTGCTGGGGACGCCATTTAGTTTTCCGACGAGGGCCGTGGGAAGCGATCGCCGCCACGTCGCTGTGCAGGCTGTCGCCGTGAGCGGCGTGGGCATGACCGGGCGAAGTGGCCGTAATCGCCACAGTCGTAACAGCTGGGTGTGGCGTCCCGCCCGCGGGACAGAGGCTGACGTGAGGTGCACAAGGCGTCGACCCTCTGGCTCAACGCCGCGACTACGCTTGCGAGAGCTTCCATGGTGTCGGCGTCGCGCTGGACCGGCTGTCGAGATGCGGAAGAACTCGTGGGTGGCAGGCTTGTGGTTGCAGCAGTTGACAGCGGACCAGGAAGCTGGCGGAGGGCAAGGACGCGGGCGGCGGCTTGGAGGGCGTCAGAAAACGTGGCGGGATTGGCGGACGTGACTTTATCACGCGTCCCACGTTCGAGTCCGAGAACGAACTGATCCCTGACCATGGTGTCTCGCATTGCCGCCGCCGAGTCTGGGTACGCCTTGTCGTAGAGGTCGAAAAGATCGTACCCGAAGGTGTCGAGGGCCTCTTCACCACGATGAACGCGGGCGCGAAAATTGGCTGCCGCCAATATGCGCAGAGCAGAAGGAGAACACTTAGCGGACAAAGCCGCACGCAGATTCGAGTACGTTTCTTTTTCAGTCGTCGTGAGATGATCGTAAATCCTTTGAGCGCGACCACGTAGCCGCGCTGGCAAAACCAGCAACTTCCTTTCATCAGACCACGAATTAGCTACAGCGCAAGCGGAGAAGTGCTTCTCCCAAGAGTCGAAATCTCCGTCCCCCGAGTACGTGTCGGGCAGGAGAAATTGTCGAGGGCAGGCTGCATCCGGGGCCGTCATCCCACCGCTGCCACCAAGTGTAACGTCCGAGCAAAAACCAAGCGTTTAATGAATAGCAAAGTGGGCCCGCATACGGTGGGTCCATATTCCAAGACCGAACTCAGAGCTCCCTGCGCGAGCTCAAGGTCATCAGCGTCTCGCCCAAGCTCTTGGCGATGGTGATGACACCCCTAAAGCAGCCAGCGGCCGCTACAATGCCATTATACTGCATCCGAGCCATTCAGGATATTTAGTTTATTGAGACCATGTACAGAAAATATAGATGTTAAAATGAACCAAATATCCCATAAAAAAGGATGTTTTATACCTGTTTAAATAGTGGTGTTTCAAGGATAGAGGAAACAGGAATGGACCACAGAAAACACACAGAACAATAGCTGTAATGTCAGCTACAAACAAGCCTGTGCTGATATTGTGTTCAATAATTGCATTGTGCTTATTTGTTCAAAGCCATATATTCTTACCGAAAGACGTTTACATACCTGGTTGGGGACTTATCTATTTTTCCTATCTATCTATCCTCTATTTCCTATCTAAACGTTCTTTCTCGACTCCATACTGGCATTGCCAGCAGTTTCACTAGCATTATCATCGCACCATTACATGCCAAACCACCACCACCAATGCCTAAAAACTCCTCACAGCTCATGCCATGCTATACGGCTGCCAACAGCATATCATGCACTAAACAAGCGTATGAAGGCGGGGTAGTTGTTACAAATTCATGGTTCATGATGACAACGAAAGGACGCGGACAGAAGAACGACAACACGGACGACCGCATCATGCACTGCGATCTTTAAAATCACTCCTTATACAGTTTTTTTTTAAAGTTATGCTTCTTGTTCAGAAAGAATTTCCATAGTGATGCAGTTACAGTTATCACTTCAGTCTTCACACAGATCATTCAACTTTGACTGTGAAAGGACATAAGAGGCCGGTGTGATGCCATGACAAAGATAATTGCCACTGTACGATTGTGTAAACTTATTTAGTGTATTTTTACTTAAGCAGCTCTTCATCACTTTGCCATTTTTTAGTTTTCCAGTCATGCAATAGTTCTCAGACTATTCCCAGTATTCCATGCTTTACTAGATTGCAGACATCCTGAAATACAGACGATAATTTAAGTAATTCAACTGGACGTTTGAGGCTTACATGTTTTGTATCGTCCGTTTATGTGGCCTGCTTCGACTAATTTTCGTTGTTTGCGCAGATGATAAAGCTATGAAAAATTATTGCACAGGCTGCCTGCACTGTATGGTTATGCAGTTTGACTGTACACATTTGTACTGAGAAATTGCGCTATTTCTTGAGAAACAACACAGTGCAATATCACAGCGAGGCACACCTAGAGGCGCTCGTTCTAGCATGAAATCGCAGTGCCACAGCAAGCAGCAGCACTGATCATTGTCTGCTCGCTTTCTGTATTGATCTATATCATACCGTAAGAGGAAGTCTGCAGTGGAAAAATGGACACAATGCATATAAGCTCATACAAAGAAAAGGATGTAACTTGAAATCAGGTTCATCGTAGCTACAATGTGCTGTATTGCTTTTATTGAAATTTACATGATTGTATATCTTTCTTCCACAATTTCAGTTATTTTTTTAGCCACATTGGTAGTTGTAACTTTGCAGAACCCGACATATTCATCCAGTTGTGTCAGCACAGATCTATGCAACTAGACAGTTTAATGTAGTGAGCATGGTGTACTGCATCATCAAGGACAAGGTCTGGAGCAGATGTGTGGGACACAATGCTGAATTCGTAGTAAAATAATATAGATGCCTCTGCATGACTAACCACCTAACTTCAGTAATGAGTGATGAACATGCACTGCCTTCAGGCAACCTCTGGAAATTAATACATGACATATGGGAGATGGTTTGCAAGATACCAGCACCCAAAGCAACAGTTTCACAGATTTTGGCTTCGTCTCAACGTAGCCTTCTCCCCAATTCAAGTGCCGAATCGGATACTGTGACAGCAGCTTATGCTACAAATGAGGCGTCGTAGCGAACATTGAGCACGTCCTAATAGAATGTAAGCTCTACGAAACGGAGAGGGGGCAACTCTGTGCTCAGCTTAGTGGTGCTAGCCGACAGACGTTCAAACTGGCTGCAATTCTTGGCCCATGTCAGAGCCATGTGCAACACCGTCGACGTCTTCTGATGTCCTTGGAGTTCCTCTTGGCTACCGGCTTGCTCTAGACGCTGTAGGGTCCTCCCCTGCATCTCAAGGACCATTGGCGCTTCTTTCATGTGTTTCTGTCTTCCTTTTGTGTGACGTAGCGTTGCGCAACCAGAGGAGGGGAGTTCAAGAGTTGTACTTGCACATAACTCAGACATTCAAACGCTCTTACGTCAGCTCCTTCTAACTTCATTTTCATATTTCACATCTCATGTTCCTCGTGTAATGGGGTAGTGTACTGCTCTCAAGCGGTGAATCACCCCAGGCCATAGTCATGATTTATTTGTTGTTGCTGTTGTTGTTCACACATTTTGGGCATATGCATTACGTTGGCACACAAGAAGAGCATGTAATTATTTCGGTCCACTTTACTGAACTTAGCAACCCTTAAAAGTGCCAGAGAAAATGTAGCGGGAGATGGGGGTTCTAAAACGAAACAGATGTAGTGTGAATTTCCCATTAAAAAGAAATGAAAAATTTCACACACACAACCACAATATTTCTGAACCTATGGTAGAGCTAGCTCTTACACAGACATGATTTTTGTAGGGGATGGCATGGTATGCCATAAGCCTAAGCTAATGCAAGCCACATTTTGTATACACATGGAACACGACATCGAGCTTTCGGCAGAGTCTGTCGTCCAAGCAAAGCCTTACCGGCTTTCTCCCAAAGAGAAGGACATCATCGGACAAAGAGGTTAAGAAAATGCATGATCTCAATATTATCGAACCGGGAGATAGCGACTTCACGTCTCCAATCTTCTTAGTAGAGGCACCTGGGAAAGATCCTAGGCCCTGTATAGACTATCGCAAACTTAACGCGATTACTAGAGACCAGCCTTATCCTATCCCTAACATCGAAGAAAGAGTGGAGCAGATTAGCAATGCACGCTACATATCCAGCTTAGATCTCATTCGTGGGTATTGGCAGGTCCCACTAACTGAGAGAGCGAGCAGATATGCTGCCTTCATCTGTCACTTAGGTACATTTCGCCCCCTAATGTTGCCTTTCGGCTTAAAGAACGCTCCGTTCTGCTTTTCAAGACTAATGGACAAAGTTTTAAGAGGAACCGAAAATTTTGCCTTGCCTTATTTGGACGACATAGCCATTTTTTCTAATTCTTGAGAGGATCATTTAAGACATCTAAGAGCTGTGTTTAATCGTCTGCGTTCAGCAGGACTTACAGATAAAGCTGGAAAATGTCAGCTAGGCTGTGCTGAGACACAGTACCTGGGTCACATTATAGGGCAAGGTAAACGACGGCCCATGGACGTTAAAATAGCCGCAGTGAAGGAGTTCAAAAGACCACAAACAAAGTCAGAATTGCGGACATTCTTGGTGCTTGCTGGTTACTACCAGCATTACATCGAGAATTACTCTGGTATCGCCAGTCCTCTTACTGATGCTTTGCGAAAAGGGGAGCCGAATGACATCAGATGGAACGAAGAAAGAGAAAAAGCTTTTCAGGAACTGAAAATGGCACTAGTTAGTAAGCCAATACTAAGAGCTCCAGACTATGACAAACCTTTTTTTGTCCAGTGTGACGCTAGTGACCGTGGATTAGGGGCAATTTTGTGCCAAAAGGAAGCAAGGCTATGATAAGCAATGCTATTTGCGAGGCTATGTGTTGCGGCGGGATACTCCCAGGCCTCTGAGCCTTGGATACTCCTACGTCACGAACGCTTGGTTGCTCCCAAGCCTCGGTTCATGACTGGCCAAGGGTCGTCGAAAGCGTTGTTTGCTGACGGAATCTGCGCAGGGGCTTACGGCGACTTTGTTCTGTTCCTCGGATGTCGGCTGGGTGAGCAGCATAGTTTCCTTTGAGCCACGCCAAGTTAGAAATTTGCTAGAGATTCGAATTCGCACGTGCTGACTTAGGCCTAATTGAATAACAGATCTGGAACGTCCATCATGGATTTAAAATGTCTGCTAAAAGCGGATCTTTTGTTAATTTGCGAGGAACTGGGGCTAGAGGCTCAGAAATCCATGAGGAAACCTCAGATTATAGCCACCATTCAGGCTTCAGGGGTAGAGCAGGACGAGCTTAGCGAAGCTTGGGATGTTATTCAGGAACAAAAGAGGCCGAGGCTGTCGAGGGAAGGAGAGAGGCCAAGGCTCTCGAGGAAATGAGAGAGGCCGAAGCTCTCGAAAAAAAAAAAAAAAAAGAGAAGCCGAGGCTGCAGAACAGAAAGCAGCAGAACATAGGCAGATGGAGTTTCAGCTTGAACTCAAACGGTTAGAGCTCGAAAGGAAGCGCTTAGAAACGTCACGTAGTTCGGCTACTGCTGTCGATTATGGCAAAGTCAAGATATCTAAGCTTTTGCAACCTTACAAAGTGGGGGATGATATTGGCCTATTCCTCGTAAACTTTGAAGGGACATGCGAAAAGGTCGATATTCCTGAAAGCTTGTGGACTCATCGTATCTTGTCAGTTCTGCCTTGCGAGGCAGCAGGGGTGATTGCCCGCCTCAGTGGGGAGGACGCGAACGACTACGCAAAAGTAAAGGCAGCCCTTTTGCGAAAGTACAGGTTATCCGCCGAAGCTTTCCGGCAAAAGGTTAGGTGTTTAGAAATTAAATCTGGTGAAAGTTATTCCGAGTACACGTACAACGTTAAATCCACAATGGTAGAGTGGCTAAAGAGCGCGGATGCTTTCAAGGATAAGGACAAAGTTCTGGAGTGTTTCTGTCTAGAGCAGTTCTATCGAGGAATCCCCGACAAAGTGAGGTTCTGGGTTCAGGATAGAACGGATGTGGAGACAGTTGAAAGAGCTGCGGAGCTCGCTCAGGACTTCGTCATGCGCAGAGAAGCGCGTTGCCAAGATCGTCAAGTTAGGACGTACGGCGAGAATGACAAGAAACCAGCTCCGTTTTCTAAAGAAAAATATAGGAAAGAGACAGTTCCTAAAGTTGTAGAAACTGATAGCCGCAGGGAAAACTCTAAAAGCAGAGCTTACGAAGCAAAACGGAAAATGGTTTGCTACAACTGCAATCAAGCAGGGCATACTGCAGCGAGATGTCCTAAACCGAAAGTGGTTTTCTCATATGTTAGCGAAGACGCTGACAACATGGCGCTGTTGAGTCCCTACATGCGGGAGTTGGAAGTCAATGGCAAGACTTGCAGGGTCTTGCGTGATTCTGCTTCAACCATGGATATTGTACACCCGTCATACGTACAGAGTGGGGATTTTACCGGTGAAAGTGTCTGGATTAAGCAAGTGGTAGAGCAGAGTGTGTGCTCGCCCTTGGCAAAAGTTCACATTAAGGGACCGTTCGGGGAGCTGCACACCGAAGCAGCTGTTTCGCAAAAGCTTTGAACATCGTATCGTTATCTTTTCTCTAATCGATCAGATGAGCTCCTGAAGGCGAAGGGGTTGTGCTATGGTGGAGGTATAGTTCACGCTCTGACGCGATCAAAGACTAGGGAACTAGCTTCCAACCCAGACAACACGATCGGATCCGAGGGATGCTCATGGGATGCTTTTTGCGGGATGTGGTGCATGTCCCTGGGATGCACGCAACTCCTCCCATGCAGCTCCCCACAAGGTCCAAGTGGAACGCCGAAGTATGTCACCGTTCGTGTCCCGTGGATGTCCGCTGGGAACCTCAAGGGACTTCATAGGGACCTTGTTAGTACACACTGTGTGCACTGGAAGCAGGCTGCCCTGTATGGCACAAGTGCTATCCTGAGAAGCTAGCCTCCTGGCTGCAGATTTCGTGACGTTCCTACACGAATCCACTGCTAGTACCTTGCTGGTACACTGCTGTTACACGTATAGAAGAGCACATTTGAGTCAGAACTCACAAAATTTTATTAAATTGCCATTGTTTCTCTCGAAAATAGAAGTACAAAGGTATATCATGTAGAACTCCTACTGTGTAAAGTATCACAATAAAATATCACAGGCCGTGTCAACTACGGGTACATGTGCACTGTACCACAGGAAAATATATTGCAAATCGCCAGGAACATACTAGACATGTGGAAGATGCATGTCAATTGAAGCGCTATAACGTGAAAAAGGTTATACAATAATAAATAGTGCAAAGATCTGCACTAACTTCAGGACAAGCTTTATAGTCTAACACCAGGCCTATTCCAACTCTTAACTGGAGTCTTAAATAGTTCAACAAAACAGGCAAATGCTTTTGCCTTGACAGCGAAGGACATGTTCACCTGACACATAGGCTTTGGAAAGTCCTTGGCAAAGGTAAAAACGTATGATGCACCAGTGTAGAGCGACAGAACCAAGCTCGCCGTTGCTGTTCAATGCATACCGATGTAACTTACACTTACTAATACACTTATGTAACTCAAAAAGGAAACGAACAAAATCCACTTTACAACAATGCCAAATAGAACATATGGCTGATGTGGTAGTGCAAGTGACCAGAACGAAGGCGCAGGCTTTGAAAAGCTCCTCGCAACAGTGAAAAGGAATGGCGCATCATGACGGGATACCACCAGGCTCGCCGTTGCTGTTCAGTGTGACCAGGTAAACACTTATGTAACTCAAAAAGGAAACAAACAAAATTCACTTTACAAAAATGCCAAATAGAACATATAACTGATGTGATAGTGCAAGTGACCAGAACTAAGGTGCAGGCTTTGAAAAGCTCCTGGCAACAGTGAAAGGAATGGCACACCAATATGACGGGATACAACCAAGCTCGCCGTTGCTGTTCAGTGTGAACAGATAAACACTTATGTAACTTAAAAAGGAAACAAAATCCACTTTACAACAATGCCAAATAGAACAAGTTACTGATGTGACAGTATTAATGACTACAGCTAAAGCTCAAACAAACACATTGTACGTCGCAACCATAGCTCAACATTTTGGGCCACAAAACTCAGGGTCACAATCGTCTGATAGGGTGTGATCTCAGTCATAGGGTACGAACTGATGTGGAAGTCGACATGGCATATCTGTGAGTTCGATCATGCCGCGTATAAGTGCACTCACTGAATGGCATCTCACATCTGTCCAGAGATTGGCAGAATAACCCATGCTCTGGCCAGAAGTGTGAGCCTTTCAGGTGAGCGCACAAATATGCGGCATGATCGAGCTCAACAACATGTCATGTCAACCTCAGCGTGAGTTTCTAGCCCGCTGCTGAGCTCATGCCTTACCGGATGGTTTTGACCGCGAGTTCCATGGCCAAAATGCCGAGCTATGGTGAGAACTGAAGGATCAGGGCTGCACATAACGTACAATCAGCAGTGGTTCTTGAATCATGAGAATGATGATGCATAACTGAGCTTTAAGTTCTGCTTCTGACAAGTGCAGATAAAAATGGTGTCTGCTACAGAATACTAAGCTAATGAAAACACTTAGTGCAACTAAAGGTAAATGGCGTGGCCAGCGACCAAAAATGCACACACAGGTGAAAAGGACTACCAACTAACATAGGAAAACGAATGCCCGCTAGTTAAACGCCTAAAATGCAGAAAAAAAAACAGTTCCAATCATTTTGTACTAAACGACACTTGGAGGCAGTCGTTACTTATGGTTCTTGTCTGCTGCACTCCTGACGTTCCTTTTGCTTCTGACGATCATGGGCTTGTGGTGCATGGCGCAGCCATGACATGGTAGCTTGTTCCACCTCCTTCAGTGTGGCAGGGCCGGGGGTACCATGAGACTCTGTCAAGTGGTCTGCGAATAATGAAAACAGGCAAGTTGCTAGCAACCTAGTACTCACACAGAGAATGAACAAAATTAAAAAAACCAAGCTGCAAGAAAGCTGCAAGAGCCTTGTTTCCCTATGGCCATAACGCCCTTCAGTGCCTCATCATTGCATGCTCTTGTACAATTTGTAGTGTTGGAAACGACGCAGATCAAGTGATGCAGATGCTCAACAGTGTGATACATACTCTGCATGATCTTCCAAGTCGTGAGGTCACTGAACCTCCGTTTCCCCTCGCTTCCGTATAAACTGTACTCTCGCCCGACCTTGTAATGCAAGAGACGTGACAGGATCCTGAAGACAGATTCTCGGGTCGTGCTGCCCCCCATGGACTTGAAGTACCTTTTCTAAGTCAGAAGTAAACAGAAGAAATGTTTGCACAAGACATATATTAAGATAGATTATTCAAGCATTCACAAGTTTGTGTCAGCTGTGTCAATGACATACACAATAAGATAGGGGAACAAAATAATATCTGAGAAGAAATTGCAATTTGTTCAGAAAACAATTGGAAAATGCAAAGGAAGCAAAATTATTGGTTTTGTGTTCTTGATCTGCTGAGAACAAAATTATGCATTTCCATTGCCACAATCTTACCTGAATGTGAGGAATAACAAGCAGTTACAATGCAGTGCTCATCACATATGCAAAAATCTGGTTAGATACACATGGCCAGTCCAGTCATGGTTAAATTCATGCTGGCAAAACATTCGCTTAGATCACGCCTTCTCACTTTGCCATACCATACCAAACAAAAATGCCATAGCTTACATTAACACATGTTTTACCTTCCCTATTCCAACCTATCTGCATTTAAATCAACAGGACTGAACAATACCAGAAGCATTGAATGCCCATTGTCCTTTATAGGGACTGATTATAATCCACGATATGCAATATAAGATCATAAGTCTTCGTAGCAAACTTACCAGTTGAGCTCGTTTAGCAGGATTTTCAGCAAGGTCGTCTTCAAATTCCAAAAAGTCTGCAAGTGTCTGGAATGGTCTATCTAGGCAGATCTGTTGCTCTGATGCATCGTCCATTGTGCTAAAACGCTGTAGTATCGTAGACAGCTTCTCACTTTGTGACTGCTGGGTCACTTTAAGAATGTGTAAGATCTTCAAAACCTCCTTTTCAAATGCTACAAATTACAAAAACAAATTAAGGACAGCCAACGAAAAAAAAAAACATGCATTTCATACCATGGCCAGGACTGTTGGATGGATAATCACAACGATTATTTCCTTCGTGGTCAGATCCTCTGCGCGGAGCTAGAATTCATTCACCGGACATTTGTATATCTCAGGCCTGCTCAATTGCTCATAAGTCTAATCAATGCCCATTACGTACCGTGACACGACTGATTCTGTGCTGTTTCTCTCCGGTAATCGACATTCAGGTCATGCCGTAGAGATGTGGTCGGGGCAGAAATGCTTCGCACAAAGTCGGCACCAATGCCTGCAACCACAAGAAAGCTATAATGTGTTTAGTCTCCCAATTCAGATTACTTTGAAGAGGCGAAGTACACTGCAGCTGTGGGTGAGTTACCCCTGGAAAACGGGATAACTGCTGTGGCCTGCAGTCCGTAGACATGAGCTGGGAACCTACAATAGAAAAGTGTACTTTCCTCAACACACATATTAGCTAATGAGGACTCCACATGGCAGGTACCTGAAGTAAAAAAGAAAGTTTTGTGTGCGCGGAAAACTTATGCCCTGTTATCGTTGACGGTATACTATGTCTTCTTGGTCGCCTGGTAATGAACACATGGAAGCAATGGATATCCTCAGCTACTTTGCAAATCTAGTTTTTCTTAGCCCTTAGTTCTAGATGTGGGAAAGAATTCCATCTCACTTTGGCAACGAGAGTCTTGTACGAGCCCTGGTGGCGAGGGGTCGGCAGACTGCGGTAAGTACTGCACTGGCTGCACCCCTGAAATTAAGTGTAGCACTTAGTGTCAGAAAACATGCTTAATTGGTCCAACATTTAATTATTGGCATACTCCACTAGAATTAAAACCATAAAACGTGAGAACTGTACTGCTTAGTGAGTGCATACAAGATGTTTATTTTCAGCTTTTAAAGAATGTTTATTAAAATGCTGAAAGCGGCATAAATGTTTTTGGAGTTGAGTTCTTCGGAAAGGCGAACATCCTTTGGAGTAGATTATCTAACTACCAGAAAACTAATTACCTTAAGTTCATTAATTACCTCTTAATTATTAATTTCAACTATTATTTTAATCAATTATTTTTTATCTTTTAATCCCTGAATTTGGTATGCAAACGAGCCAGAACCAAGGCGACTGGGGACGCAGGGATTACGTTCATTTGACATCAGAGGGCCACGTGCTCTGGAGGAATGGAGATAATTGGAGTGTGCCACTATAAACCACTTTCACGCCCAGATAAGCCTCCGTTGGCGAGGGTGATGCCCTCCACAGCCATGCGTTTTGGGTTTAGTCTCACCTGCATATCAAAATTTGCGTATGGATATTTTGACGGACGTACAGGTTGCATGATTTTTCAAAATGTGGAATGCCGTTCGAAGATAGCATCTCAATCTATTATCTCGCTTTTGTCCAACATTTCCTAATTACAAAGTCAACTAATGTTCTTTAAGTCATTAGTCACCTGGCGGTTATATACTTTCTTCCACAGGATGCCCGCCTGGCCATAGAACAGAACTGCAAGAACATGTATACTGCTCTTGTAGCTTTTTTTAATTAAGAATTCGGTGACACCCTGTATTTGAGGTGATTCCACCATGTATAGAAATTACATGCCACAGGGATATTACTGTAAAGATTGAAATACATGTGTGTGGCGTAGTTGATGCTGATGGCACTTCAATAGGAGGAGGTTCTCTTCCTTGCGCTTCTGTCCACCGCGGAAATGGGTAAGTACGCCCGAGAGCGACTGAAAGAAATAGCATAAAACGTGACAGAAATAAAAGAAGCAATTGAATCCTATTAACATAACAAATAATAGCTCCACTGTCATAACCACACCACCATCAAAGCAGTGGCACGTGCACGAATTCACACAGACTGCTGTTCAATGCGATATAGGGTTCCTCCTCAGTGCTTGCTATGCGCAGTTACTTTACTGTGATAACTTTAGTAACACCGACAAGGAGTAAATACTTCAGCTTGTTGTTAGTACTTGTCATTGTCCCACGCTCCCGCTTTCACTGTACGTCTACTTTGTTACTGATTTAGTAAGTACATCTAATGGAGGTATTATGCATCGCAGCTATCACAGCGGAAGCTGAAGGTCTTGCTCTTACCATGCTCATGATTTCCTTGTGTCTCAGGCACTGACTGCACTTCCGTGGACTGCCCTATATAAAAAAAGAAAGAACCTGGATCCATAGCTTCAAACATAAGCACAAACACAGATATCACAAACATTTTCTGGCGACAGTCTGCACCAGATGTTTTGAGACTCACTCCTGTTCACTTGGTGCGACAAGTCAAAATACGTTGGTGGAGTTGGTGGCCTTGGCGGTGCGTAACCACACTCTTCAGAATCAGTTGTCCAACTGTCGTGGAATTGCACTTCGTCGTGGTCATGTGGACTGCCCCGATTTGTCCTTCTCTTTTTCCGTTTTCCCCTGCCTAGTTCTGTGTCACTTGCAAGATCGGAGGTTATTTCAGCCTTTTTGAGTTTTGCATGTGCCTCCTCGTACGTGTCTGGTATGAACATAAAGAGCACAACACAGATAGTCACATATGACACATCCCATTACTATTTTGCATTGTGCCATCAATTACGTGCAAAAGTTGCTATTACATACCAAATGATGATAGCACGACACATCTATGCTTGGACCAGTGATGCTGCGGTACAGTTCCCCTCATAATAGAATGCCTGAGCTTGCCAGTGTCCTTTTCATTTGGCCACATACACCTCCCTCCGTCGACCATCCAGCTGCCATGTATCATGGCGACAGAATCTTCTTCATCTGGGAACTTAACCACGACATAGGTCTTCACCCCTAACGGTTAGAAGTGATGTGAGATGTACTTGGTTTCACACACAATAAAGAGTGCAAGATGATAGTCTTGATAACAGATGAGACATTACTGCATATGCACCAGAGGGAAAACAGCAAATCTATCTCTGAAGGGGAGCCTCAGAGCTTTCTGTTGGATCTCGGATAGGGACCACACATTCAAAGGTGAAAGGCTGGGCACTACTTTTATCCCAAAAATCGATGACTTGCAGGGATGAGTATATAAGTCTCCGGTGCTTAGGAATTTTCTGCCAATCACAACAGGTTCCTTCATGGAGGACCTGAACGCAATGTTATCTATGCGCACAACTGAACCATCAGCGACGATGCAGGTATTGTCACGCCTCGTTGTACGCAGAGTGAATTTCCCAGGAATAGTTACTTTCTTGTACTCCGGGCCTACGCAGCTCACTGGGAGTGGTCCTGAATTATGGCTGATTGCAAAATGAGGTGTGTCTTGCGTAGCATTGATATTGGTGCATGGGAGGTTACGTTTTTCCATGATTCGGTTGTAGAGCTGCTCCTGGGGACGTTTTGGCTTCCTCAGGGTTGATTTGATGGTCTGCATAAAATTTTCGAATGGGAAGGCACTCCACGTGTCCAAAGCACCATGTTCTCGAACATCGTCTGCTAAGTATATCAAGTTGTGTACATTGTGACACATCCCAACAAACCATCTACATTATAGGGATGTCCTATGGACATACCGACCTGGATATTGCGACGTCTACAGGACGTCCATAAAGGTCTTGCAGACGTGTTGCGGATGTCTCTGGGACCGTCAAAGTTGCATCCATGGATCTCCGTGATAGGTCCACAGGACGTCTTTGTTGACGTCTTTGGGACAGTGCTAGGAGTTTTTTTAAGTAGTGCAGTTTTGTGTATTGCACTGCTGCTACTTGCACCAGAACGTTGTCACCAGTTGTCTTGCACCAGTTGTCTGTTATTTCCTCCCTGTCTCGGGTCTTCACGTCACCAGTATGAACCAGCTAGTATGCGCACTTTCACTATTATCGATTGCTAAATGCAGCCTTTTTATGCCCATTTTCAGAGTCAGGTAGGGAGCAATTGCTAGCAATTATTATTTATTGTGTACATTTAATAGAAAATATCACTTTCGAATATATTGTATCACAGCTTGCTTGCTTGCATATACATTTTATATTTGTAACTGTACATACAGGGTGGGCGCTATAAAAGGTCAGTCCATTTTTGCGCGTGGAGAGATACATACTTGACGGACAGACTTCCGCTACTATAGAGTGCATAATTTGTGCCAGAAAAGCCTCCGAAAAAATTGTGGTTACCAGGCACTGCATATCAAAGTAAATACGACCACGCAAACTTTCGTCATCATGCATATCCTATGCGCTATACCGATGTGAACACGGCGGTCTCAAATTGTTGTGTATAGCATCCGCCTAGGGGCGCCAGCTGACACGAATTTGTTTTCGGTTTTGACGCCGCTAGCGCCCCTGGGCGGAAGCTGCACTCGACTAGTGGCAGACTGCTGTGTTTACATTGGTATAGCGCATAAGAACTGCATGAAGACAAAAGTTTGCGTAGTCGTATTTACTTTGTTATGCAGTGCCTGGTAACCACGATTTTTTAGGCTTTTCTAGCACAAATTATGCACTCTGTGGTACCGGAAGTCTGTCCGTCAAGTAGGTGTCGCGCCACGTGCGAAAATGTGACTTACCTTTTATAGCACCCACCCTGTATATAAAAGTAGACCTAAGTACTCGTGCCATAAGATATCACAGATTAGGTCAACCCGACGTAAGTAGGAATACAGCATAAAGTCGAGATACAGTACTGTGCTGGACAAGACTTTACGGAACACGTTCCGCTGCATTCTTTCCTCAGAGTAACACGCTAGGAGCGAATGGTACCATACAGACAAAAACAGGCGACTGGGTTACCTAAGCATATGTCTAAGTCCTTATCGTTCCATTCGATGCTACTGTGTCACTCTAAAGAAGGAATGCGCCACAGCGTGTACCGTAAACTTTTGTCCAGCACTGTACAAGTAAAATTAATGAATAAAACATGTTGCTGCAAAGAATGCCCGACTCAAAAACGCATGGGGAGAATGCACGTAAATAGGAATACAGCATGAAGTTAAAATAGAGTACCAGTAAAATGACTAAAACAAGTAGCTGCAAAAAAAGGAAAAGAACAGTCTACTGAAAAACTATGCAAATGCACATGGTACAAAAATAGGAATACAACATGAGGTAGAAATATTGTAAAAGTCAATTGACTAAAACACGTTGGTGCAATGAAAGTCCACTGAAAAACTAGACTTGTCATGTCAAATGAATTAAATGAATGACAAAAATAAAAAGTCACGTTGTAGCAAGTCGTCACTTTTTTCGATGCAGAGGCAAATTTACTGGGAGGGAGTTCCATCACTCCTTTGAACAGCGGCGCTCCTTCGCGTGTCTGAGCCAGGACTTTATAGAACATTCCACTTCCGTTCGTGTAGCTCCTGAGAACTTCCTGTTCATTCTGATTGCTTCTGAAATGAAATGAAGACAGGTGGTATTAACAGCTACGTACTGTATGGAGGTGGCTTGGGCAGTTTGAAAATGCTATATGGTATGGAAGTAGGTCAGCTGTTCGTGCAACCTATCAGTGTTTTGCCTTTCCCTTCGTGCACGCAGAACAGTCTCATTGGGTCGCTATCAAATAACGTAAAAGCAACGGGGTGATTCCATCTCAACTCAGGCGGGGTGGTCCGGACACCATCACCGATTTCATTTGAAAAATATATGCTGTACCACAACACGAATGCACACAGGAGCAATAAATATTTTGGCTCTATGTGTTGTGGTCCACCAGAAAAAAAATCTGAACGAAATTGACCCTGCGGCGGAGCTTTCTCACAGAGCGACTGACATTTTATTCCACGCCAGCGGAGGGTCCCAGAATAATTTTTTTTTGCGCAATATATCAGGCACAATGGTTTTCAGCCTTTCTAAACGGCACGGGTCAATTATGTTTTGAACTTCAATTAAGAATTGCCAAAGTTGCCCCAAAGTTCCGGTTTTGGTCATATTTGTCTCTGCGCTGTACTCGTCCTATGCATGCCATCGAGATATATGAAGTACGGGCGTGTAGGTCGAAGCGTGCTCTGTAAATTGATATCAAATTTGCATGTCTGTACCTTGTCCCCTTTTGGCAAGTCTGTGTAGAGTACAGCTATGCTCTCAAAAATTGGGTTTTTTGGACTGCAGTTTCTCAAAAGATTTCCTTCATATTTTGTAGTTATATAGCCCTGGCTATGGTCTACATGTTTCCGCAAAATGAAAGGTTCCCTCTCAACACAACTCGGAAAAGCGCTCAACAAATGTGGTGTGCAGAGCACACGATATACGTCTCGTTCGGGAGAACCACGCCAGACACTTAACAGGATTATTGGCACCTCCTATTGCCGACATCTCTGACCTTGAATGACAGAGCTCAGGATGCAGATCTACCGCAAATCGCATGCTAGCAATAACTTTGAGTCTTTCTGACTCGTTTTTCCCACTGTCTGATCTCCACTTGTGTTAGCTCCTTTACTGGAGCTAACACAAGTGGTCGGTTACTCGTGGAGTTTGTTTGTTTAGGCACAGGTGATGAGATATGAGAGCAAGCACGAAAATGTTTACATAGTACATGTTATGTAAACAGCATCTGTAGTCATCTTTTTCTTAACTTGAACACAACTACAGCTGTTATTCATTGTTTTCCTACAGCATATTTATTTGACCTCTTGAATTTAGAAAAGAAATCTCTTTAAGGGCGTTTCACACTGCAAAACAAAACACCAAACAGCGACCAGACTCAGAACGCTGTCGCCGTCTGCGTTCCGTGTTTCGTCGATATCAATGTCACACTCTCAAGACAGTGCCACCAACGCTACAACGAGACACATGTTGTTGCGGTAAATATTTTGCATGCAGTTGGTTTTTGCACCTTCGCAAATTGTATGGGAAATACGATGGGTAGAAAATCCAGCGAACCAGTAAGGAAGTATGAAGGGAAGTGTCCCAGGACCACAGCCGCCATAGAAAAAAAAATAAAAAAAAATAAAAAAATAAAAAGTAGGTTGTCACGTAACATTTACACAGAATGGTTCATTGCTTATACATACCAAAAATAACCAAGGGTGCATGAAGAGTGCAAAACTTTTTCTTCCCTTTCTGGCCAAACCAGCTATATTCTTCGGCAACACGATTTGTTAGCATGTAAGCTAAGATGTTCCTGGTAGCATGGCCCACGTCGTTTCCTCCAATGCACACAAGTTCCTGCGCCTACATCAGACAGAACATATAAACATGCATGCATGTAATAAGCTGCAATGCGAGAGCATTTGCAGCTGCATAACCTGTGATTACCGTATGCAAACTCATCATATTTATATTATACAGAGTGCCCAAGCTAAGTGTGAACACCTTTCCCCCACTCACATTGGGGATGAAGGAAATAAGCATCTCCGAAGATGCACAATGAACAAAAGAAAAAAAGACGGTGTTCTTTCACGAATGTTTAGCGAACGATCTACCAAACGGATTTTTGTTCTGAAATCTGCTACAATATCAGGTGACCGAAAAAACAAAACAAAAAAAAATAGCAAGATGTTCTCACTAGGACAACTTTGTAGGTTTTATAATTAAAATTTTAATTACTATTGAAAGTGAAGACATTGTCTTAGGAGTCTGGTGATGCCCTCCTAAGGAGTGCCATTCAGCATATGCTATGTTGCAATGATTTCATCTTGGAAAAAATGATATACAGGGAGTGTGCAGGAAAACGTGACCTGCATTTAGGAACTGGGCTTGTTGTCTACCCAACTAACGAACTTCCGTTGACGCACGATGACACACATTTATGCGTGCGAAATCTGCAGCAAAATCAATGAAGCCATACTGAGCAACGAAAACGTCAGCCTCCGTGCATCAGAATTGAGCAACATGGCTGTCGTAGGAGAGTTGTGTTTAGGCACCGATAGGGGAGTTACCGGTGCAGAAATCGAAACGATGTCCCACATGGATGCTAATTGGTAGTGCCCCTAGCAGTGCCTGCAGATAACTCTCCTGAGACCACCATGCACTACCATGTACTGTCATCACCGCCCTATTCTAATGCACGGAAGCTGACTAGGATTTTCGATTTATGAATCCCTCGATATATGAACAATTTTTCGGGGAACCGAGGATGTTCATAAATCGAGGGTTCACTGTATATACTTTATATTTAAGAGTATGTTCACACTTAGCTTGGACACCCTGTATAAAATCAATTGCAAAGATTGTGAGTTCAAAGTCTAAAGAGGACGTGCAAATTTGGTGGCTGAGCACAAATTGCTCAGCACTCCGTTTTCTGCGACAGTTTAAATATTTGTCAGAGATATGGGAAGATGACGCTCTCATTAAAACATTATTAGCTTATTAGCCAAGTGTAAATTGTAAAGTGTGCGTCCAACGCTGGGATTGTCTCATGCAACTTACACCTCAGTAAGCTTACCCATGGCATCGTTAACAGCTGCAAATAATTTCTAGTACTTGTATGTTTTAGTGTCAGAGTCAATAGTGTCAATATCCGTTTCGTGTTATCATATCAGTATATGTTGTTCTTGGCAGAAGACACTGTCTTTTTTCCTAAAAGAAAAAAAAAAAAAAAGACCAGCCACAGCAGTAACTTATATTTATACTTGAGTTCATATTTGAGATCCACACATATTATGCGGAGCAAGAACCTCCATTTCCGGAAAACAGGAGTCTGTATCTGGTCTTGCATTGCGCCCATCCTTGGTTATATCTTTCTGACTAAGTCAAACGGATCTCACGCTCTGAATGTCCACAGTACAAGAGGTATATTTTTAGTCTAGGGTCTATTCAGTCTATTTTTAGATGTACAGATGAGTGAATGTTCTTATTTGAGGGGTCATGTGGTTTGAGTGAGAAATAGGCACTCCATCCTGAAAGGAAGATTAAACAGGTGTGCTGGGCATATAAACCATGTGGCAATATGTTGCTTTCTCTTAAGAAGTCATGGCCACATCAAATGCCTTAGTCTTTGCGATCTGGTATCAGGGTTGAATGATGCTGGGTATCCTGTGTTCCTCTTGAACTCGGTGGCTCAGTCCCTTATCTGCGCTGTACTCTCTTTCATAGGCTGTAATCACAACTACACCCACGAACGACGCAATATCTGTGCCACATCTTATGTTCATAAGTGATCGCACAATCTGAAGAAAATAGGACAAAGGGCCAACGTTAACAGTCTTCACTGCCCCTTGTAAAGTGGCTTCTCTAACAGGGTCCAGCAACCTGGTACGCACAAATGCCAGCAATGGGTGCATGAACAACCAGTGCACAGAACATGGGAACAATGTCCGAAGACAAAGAGTCACCTGGCAGTCAGCATCCCACTTTAGCATTCTAAATGTATAAATATGTACATAGACTGAAAAGTGTTATGTTCCAAAATCATTACAACTACTCGTGAATTGAGACGACTAAGTACACACGGGACAAGACAACAATGAACCAAAACACTTACGAGCAACAATTTCCTTTCTTCACTTAGAGATGAATCAAACTGCTCGAAGTCTTCGGAAGATGCAAATGGCTGTTTTATTAGTGCTCCTAGTGGTTTCGCAGCCGTACTAGTGACCCTCTGTGCGCAAAGTTCATGGAGTACAGCACTGTCCCTTTGTTGTGTCAGTCACACCAGGTGTAAAAGTTGCAGGACCTGCTTCTGAAACTCTGGAAACAGCATACAGATCAGTCACAGAATGCAGTAAACTTGATGGGAACATCATTGACCACAGTCATGCATGCGCTTGGCGAAAATACAATAACTAAGATGAGACGAAGCACACAAAGCTCTACTTTCAACAGTGAGCTCCACTGACAATCACATCCAGTTTTCACAGTGGGGGAAAAGGTTATCTCTGTTTGTCAATGGTAATGATGGTATGCCAACATATGAGTGTGACGGTTTATTGGTCAATACATTTATAAAAGGAATACCTGTTGTGGAGGCAACATTTTCGTGCTGACGTGGATGACTAGTTGCTTCACCACCTGTTGATGTAATCTCGGATTGTAATAACAGCGCACATCGACCAAAGAATCAAACCAGTGCTGCTCCTATACACAGTTGCCGACCAATTTTTCATAATTGAAAGGACCACATAATCAGTCCAATTTATTGAGCAGTCCAAATTTTTAAACATTCCATGCACTGTTTCAACAAAATTTTATTTCAGCACTTCCACAGCCTTCAAATAACAGTTGACGTGCACACATGGCATAATGCTGGCATAATGGCACACAGGGTCAGTGCGCTTTGTTTCCTGGAGTGGTCAGAATTGTGGAGTCCCAAAATGCACTGTAGTGAGTACATTTTGGCACTTGGAAGAAAAAAACATTCTAATCAATGAACGTGCTCAAACCGAAAGGAGTAAGAGGAACCGGACGATTTATCCGAAACACAGTCCAAAATGTTGGAAGTGGAAATTGTTCAGCTCTATGTGGTTTTTGACGCTACCAAGATTTGTCTGAAAAATTTGAAACTCTAGTCTGAAATATTGATTGGCGACTGTGTCAACGATTGCTATTAAGCTTGCATCATTTCCACATTAATATAATTTTAGTTTTGTTTAAACAGTTTGTTTCCTTACTCATTCCAGCAAATGATGTACCACACATTTCATCTAATGTGCCAGAGATGGTGTCATGGATTGAATCATCATTGCTGCCTGCAAAGGGTGAACCACATTAGAACAAGAGATAGTACAGACCACCTGCTATATCAAATCCTACCTTGGGAGCTGCAAGGTCGAGCAATGGTCTTCTTGCCTGCAGGTTATTCCAGAAAGATATTAGTTATTTCCGGACAGAATACTATAGCCTATGACCTGTATCCTGTATGAGACATACCTAAAAATAAATATGACTTACCTGCTGCGTGGCATTCTGGAAAATTGTGAGGGATTGGAGGCACATCAGGAAGTGTGTTGTCGACGTCTTCAGAGTCGGAAGACTCAGGAAGGGGAAACACGCGTGGACGCTTCGTCCTTCCTGTGAAGAAAGTAGAAGTTAAGTTTTGTGGAAACACAAAGCATACAAACATATTTTTATTTTATTATTTTAAGGATCCATCAACAGTCTACACCTCTGTGGCGCTATACAACAATGGAGAAAGAATGGGAAAAGCAACAGAATAACACGACATACAAGGTAATATCTTCAAATCAAATCAATTTTATACAATTCGCAATGTGACTGAGAGTAAAGACAAAAAAAATAACGCAGTGTGACTTGACGTGACACAAACTTAACAACCTAAAAGAGCCATATAGCTACGCTAGTTGCTTGACACCTGTCTATGTCTGTTGTATCTTGGCAGCAGCAAGCAAATGAAAACAGCCACTGGTTGTCAACAGAAAAGAAAATGTTGACATTTGAATTAGAAGTATCAATAGCTATAAAATGTTTCACATAGAGGAGAAGCGTTTGCAATAGTGGGCAAAAGAACGGACACTGACGTTTAACGCTTCATGGCACGAAACATGCTTCAAACCAATACGAAGCAGAATAGATAATAAGAATGAACAGGGATTACCAATTGTGGGCTCCTCCGATTCCTGGATGAGACGGCATGGAGGAAGTCGCTTTCGTCTGCCATCGTCGCTCATGTCTGAATTTAAGTCCGAAATATACTGAGCACGGTCAAGCTTGGCATGAGCTTCAGCATACGTTGCTGCAAATTTACAAAAAAATTGTCACTGGGATTACGCAGTAGTAACATGATGCATTTTTAAATGCAGATTTGTCCCCACAATTTGTAATTCAGATAGGATGCCGCAGTTAAAAGATCAGCAGCCAAAGCTCCACATGCACGCTTTAAGGAAAGGTGGACAATGATATACCCTTTAGAGTGATAATGGCTTGTCATAAATGTGTCCAGTCTGTGTGGTACTCCTAAATCCTTACATGCTAACTTTGCCGCCCTGGGTGGCGAACTGGTACCATTCACGTGCACAAATGAATTGTCCAAATGAATTGTCCTAGAATCATGCGGTCAACGACATTTGTTCTTACTATGTTTTTTGCCACCTTCTGACGTGCGTGTAATGTAACCTAAGTTTGATTATGTAAATTTTTGCGAAGTGAACTCAGAAATTTGCCAAGTAAAGGTCACTTTTTTACCTCACCAACATGAAGATCATGCCGAATTTACTCTAATTCATGATAATTAACAGAGATACTCAGAATCTATCCTATCTGAAAAAATAGGCGAACATCACGCTTCTCAAGGCACTTCAGTATAACGCACGAGGACTTTTCGAGCGCAATCGCTGTTAGTCCGACGAAAGGAGGTTTGAAACACAGCCCACAGAGTGATAGCATACCTGCCAACTTGGGAACTTCCAAATTAGGGAGATTTCAGAAGCGGGTGGGTGGTGTGGGGGAATTGCGAAAGGGAAAGTATGGTCCCAGCCGAGGCCAGACGCGATAAGCTATGTGTGTATTGTCTCTCTCTGCTGTGCCGGTGTGGGCTGGGTTTCCAACCTCCTTTCGTCGAGCTGACGATGATTTCACTGAAAAATTTGTCGCACGCTATCCTGTGCGAGCTCCGTAGAGCATGATTTTCAGCTATTTTTTTCCAGTACGATAGCTCCTCAATATTCCTATCAAGTATCATGAACTTGAGTAAACTCGGCACGCACTTCACATTGCTGGGGTAAAAAAGTGACCTTTAGTTGGAAAATTTCAGAGTTCAGTTCGCAAAAATTTACATAACATGCATGTTACATAACATGAACATCAGGAGGTAGCAAAAACATAGTAAGAACAAATGCAGTTGATCGCATGATTCTAAGTGGCGTAGTTGTTTTATTAAAATTCAATGACGTTTTCTGGGACACCCTGTATAATGTACTAACTGCCATTGCAAATTAGCCCAAATGCGAGAAAGTATTCGACAACATAGCACAGGTCATGCACTGAATTATGAAAGAAGCATTACCTTCGTGTGAAACCAATTTCCAATGGGAAAGTGTGCAAGGCATAGTGTGAACATACAACCTATATTTTATTATTGATATGCTCAACTGAATTTTATTGAACATTTCAACAAAACTGCTCAAAATATATAGCTCACTTAACTTCATACTGAGAAGCAAAAAATAAAGGGAAGGGTACAAATTCAGTATGGTGCTGCCACTGCCAGCAGTAGAAAGGGCATTTTGTGGCGGGGCAAAGTAGATCTTTGTTGGGCACATACTTCAGGTCACTAAATTTTGCGTAATTGAAATTTGATTGCAACAATGTATACAATGTAAGATGTAATAATAATAAATGTAAGATACAATAAGATACAATGTATGGGTCTACTCTTGGTTTGAGAACACATATTTTGGATTATGTGTGAAGGATAACTGTTCAATGCCATTCCAGCAATGATGACAATTCGATAACAAATATTGAAATGTGATTTCTTGGTAAGTCCGTTACATTGTATGTGAAGTAGAATTTTTGCCAAAGATTATTCAATTATTTTATTAGTTAATAATTAACTATTTGAACTGGCCAAAGAAATATTTTAGTGGTTCCGCTCCAAGGTAGTGCCTAATGCTCCGGTTTGGCTAAAGTAAACTATTAATAATTGTTCCTGTTGCGGAACACACAATGGGAAAAAATAAATATAGTTCAGGGATTCTAAGCTATTATAATAGGTGGAGGCATAAATGAAACATATTGAATAAACCAGCTCTGTAACCAGTACCAGTGACACACAGCAATTGATTTTCCATTCTGTACCCAATGAGCAGAGGATGTGCAACACATGTACTCACAGAATACTCCCATGACTTGGATGTCATATCTGTCCCAAGACTCTTGTGGTGGGGCACTTTTCAGGATCAGCTTTTTTGCCTTGTCTGAGGGCAACTTAGGCCATTTGCATATTGTTCCTTGAACCCATGACCCGGGTACCACTTCCACTTGTTTTTGGTTAACGAAGTTCACAAGAATGTACATACCTAGGAGAACGTCAGAACTTAAGCACTGCACACTGATAGAGTTTGGTTCCATTGTACACAAGCTACATAAAACAAAATGGTCTTCTCGTTGACGTAGTCGATTCAAAAGTGTCAAGGTACAACAAACCGAAGCGTACAACGATCTTTCACACCTGGAGACCACTTAGTGGAGCAGTGGCACAACCACATGTTTGTCCTTATGAGGCATCATTACCATCTTCTTAGCTCCCGCTAATGGCCAGCACTTCAGATGAGACAACTGTGACACAAGGTGTACACCAACACGCGAGGATTCGAAGGGCTGATTATAGAGGTCTGTCCTGGTACGAAATTCCTGACCTATGATGCAAGGCTCTTGCGTAGAACGTAACATGGCGATATTGCAAATCAGCACAATCTCTCCAGAGGCAGTTTTACAACAGTTGTCCCCTTCTGCAGCCCCAAAGGTGTAATCAGAAACTTTTGCGAGACGATATTCTGGGCCCCTGCATTCAGGTAGTAGTGGTCCACTATTGTGCTGTTGAGAGAATGTAGCTTTGCTGGTTGCCAGAGAGTGTTTAGGAATCAATGCACTCTGTCTCTCAGAAAGCCTGTTGAAAAGCTGCTCCAAAGGGCCATTATTTTTACGCAGCAAACGCTTCAGACACTGCATGTAGTTCTCAAACGGGAACGCACTAAAGTTGTCTAGGCAGCCGTGAGCTTTTACATCTTGTGAAATGTGTATAAGACAATGGACATTGAATGAGACGTGGTGATCTCCATACAAGGATCTGAACCCAGTTACAAAGTGACGCAGTAGAGCATCAGCATATTCTGCATGATGCTGACACATTTCTTGATTTGCCAAAATGAAGATGGCGCAATGGAGGGTGATGAAATTATTGTATGCAGCTTGAGGCAGCACACATTTCAGAACAGCTGGCCCTATGTAAAGAAGCATGGTGCGGAACTCGGTGGCCTTCCACCTATCTAGTTCGGCGACCGACCTGGGTTTTCTTGCAAACTCACGAGGCATGTGGGGTTGTAGTGCCACGCACTGATCTGATAAGAGGTGTCTATCAGTGGGGCTCAATAGTGGTCTCGGGCCCGTAACCCACATGTTCAGCAGTTTTCGCATCACGCCCAGGCACACCAGATGCATATAATCCAAGGGGGCACACATCATACAGTCAATTTCAAGCTTTGTCAGAATACTTTCTCCTTTGTGATGTTCAAGATCATCTTGGTTACTAAAGCTGTGATTTGTTCTCAGCGGAGCTGCCATTTCGAGGTAACACATTCGGTTTGTTAAGTATTCGCCTTCCACAGTACACTTTGGGCAACCAGCCCGGGCATTGTGGCCTTTTGTGCAAAAAATGAATGCTCGTGCAGGAGCATCACACACAATACTCTGCAGAACTACAGTATAGTGCTTATTATTAATAATGAGTCCTGACTGGAGGAGCTCTTTCATGTCCTCAACAAGCTGGGTGAGGAACTCATTTGGACATGCTGGCTTTTCGGTCCCTGCGTAGACACCAACAAGAAATGGGCTATCTGCACCGGGTACATTGGCTAAGCACTGTATAGGCCATAGCTGTTGCCTCGAGCTCTTACTAATTGGTAAGCCATCAACGTTAAGGCGCAGCGGTATACAGGCTGGTAGATTGCTCACATGGGATAAGGTGGTGGTTAGCCCGCTAGCAAGGCCAAAATGGCAGTAGGTTCCAGTGCCCATTCGCGAAGTTCTCGATGCTGTATTACGAGGTGTACACAACAGGGCACGTGAATCACTAGGAAACTCTGCGTGGCACGGGTGACTTTTCAGAATCTTTAAAAGAGCGCTGACAGCTGCGTGCGTTATATTATGCTCAATTGCCCAACGCCTTAGAGGGCTCAGAGAGCTCAATAAATCTGAGCGGTCTTCAGATCGTTGTTCGGTATCCAGTTCTGTTATACCCCATCCGGGTGTCACGTTTGCGTTCTCATTTAGCAACGTTTCCGTTTCCAAATGTGCTACACTCGCCGACGCAGTCAAAACCGCTTCTTCAATATTCGGTCTTACGGCACATTCAACCGAAGAACCGCTATCACTAGACGTTCCTTCTGCGCCAATATCGCTTTCCAAATGTTCGTATTGAACAGTTCCTTCGTTAATCGAGCAGCAAGCGTGACGGTCGTTGTCTTCGTATGAGGTGTCTGCAGAAATCGCTGTGAGAGACTCTCTCACTTCCCGCCGCGCCTTCATATACACATAGCGCTTACCACGCACCTTTGGCATCGTTACCACTTCGCGTATCTTTTCACATAGAACTGCAAAAGCTCACCTTTGAAGCTCAACAAGTACAACAGACCGCAACTGACGCAACAAAGGCAGGAAAAGGCGCGCAGATGCATAGCCTCCTCTATACTGATAATGCCTGCCCAAAGAATCCGCGCGCCGTTGTTTGGCGGCGTCGTGGCTGTTTCGTGGGAGTGCCGCGGCGCGGCGCTTTTACCTAGAATTGAGCAGACGACGTTGCGCATTGACCTACACTAAGAAGCGCCGCAAAGTAACCACAAAAGCATGGAATATTCTTTAAAAAACATTTCATTTTCGCATACGACTGTGTTATTCGGTCCAGATACACTTTAATTGCCCGTTTCGGCTACCTTTTTATCCACTCTAGGCGCTATTAGCCAGAAATGCTTCCGAAAAGGTTGAAAAAGGTCGCAGTACGTGGCTGGCTGTCCGCGTTAAACTCATAGGCGATTTTAATATCACCAGTAAAATGACAGAATTTTTCAAGAACGTTTATTCGAGCTTCCTCTAGAGTTTCAGACACTTCGGAGAGAGTGGCATTGAGATAAGCGCTTTAGAGAAATCATTCCTATCTGTAACAGAAAGCGCATAATTAGTAAGTACAGGCCTCACGAACTTGGTGCACGCTTGGTTTCCCTTTTTGCTGTGGATTGCTCATCACTGTCCTGACGCATAAACAAATAAGGATCGCTGCCAGAGTCCCTAGCTACAAAGGCAGCCACGACTCAAAGTACGCTCCACGTAATATTAGCAATCCTGGAGGGTTCAGTAGCACATCAACGCACACCAATCACCGAAGAAATAACAAATTGCACAAGCGACCCGGACAAGAACACATAATGCATGCTTTCTCTCTTTCTCTTTGTTGAATTGCTGTTGTGGTTACCTTCCTTTCATTATTCACGATTATTGAGTCGCCGCCTTTCCATCCCCAAGTGGCACGGCGAATACAAAAAGCAAAGGGAATAGCGGTGTAGATAGTAGAAAATTATGAAAGGAAAAAAAAAAAAGAAAAGAAAGAAGAAGATGAGGGAACAACCGGGCTCTGCAACAACTAGCTAACTTCGGGGACTGTGCAAATGCGAATCGTGTCCTGCTCACTGTATATTATCCAAAATTTGCGCCAAAATACGCGTTGTTATTCCTTTCTTTTTAAACATTTTACTGAGATTCCAAGCCAGGTTATGCAGCACAGGCCCGTACACTAAGCATTAGTTCGGCGACTTTCGTCCGTTCCTTCCCAGTTGGAAAAACAAAGTGGAATCTGAAGTGGTTTAAACAGGATCCACTTAAAGGCTAAAGTGGTTTAAACAGGATCCACTTGAAGGCCAAAGTGGTTTAAGCAGGATCCACTTGGAGGCCAAAGTGGCCAAGCAGAGATCCACTTTGGGGCTAAAGTGGCCAAGGAGGGATCCACTTAAGGCCAAAGTGGTCAAGCAGAGATCCACTTTGGGGCTAAAGTGGCCAAGGAAGGATCCACTTAAGGCCAAAGTGGTGAAGAATTGATCCACTTAGAAGCCAAGGAGGTCAAGAACGGATCCACTTAGGGGCCAAAGTGGTCAGAAATGTACCCACTTTGAGGCCAGAGTGGTTCAGGATGGAAGATCGAGAGGTCGAGTACAACGGTACATCATCACTCTCAAATTAAGTAATAATATATGATTGGGGAATTTATTGGCAGGAAAAAGAAAAAAATGATTAGGACAATATATAATTAAGAAGAACGCTTCGTGTTCGTGTTGAGGAAGAACTAATTCAAAGCAATTCAAACAAGTGAAATTCTATCACACGAACCGTATCGAAATTATTGCAAGTGAAATTTAAATGAAAACTTGAAATTAAAATTTATTCCGAACAAATCGACCGAGGAGGAACGTCGGCCGCGACATCGCCAAGAGGGCGCGTCGTAATACGTCTCCGTGGCGCACCACATCGTGGCTCGTGCGAGTTGAAAATAGTTCGCGTCATTTCAAATGTTTGTGAACGTATTATCCTCAAAAGTACATGTGCCATGCTACCTTGCTATTTCACCTCTTACTGTAAGCCATTTTTAATGCATTCCGTACAACAATCAGTGGATGTATGTCGACTCGTCCTCCAGAAGCGAGGGGGGACGCCGGCCGCCGGGACCGCCAACGGTCTCCACTCTCCAGTCTCTCACGAAATGTTGGAGCATCGGGTTGTGCGCGGTCGCTCTTAAGTACTCGGCGTCATTCGTGCTTGATTTCGAGGATTTTATCCGTCTCTAAGGTCAGTAGTCGATTTCTCAAGCATTCCCGTTTTTTCAACACCGCTGTGCATGTTTTTACCCTTGCACTCGCAGGCACCGCGGCCGTTGACGGGAGGATCGTGCTCTCAGTGTGTTGCCACACGCGCTGTGTCCAACGGTATGTAATATATTTTGCTGCTCAAATACGTTGACATGCGGCTGTTCCAGCAGCTTTTGCATTATCTTTCGAAATGTTATTACTTGAAGGTTACCCTCGTTCGACGCGACTGGCATAGGGGCGTCGGCATTTGGCAGGTGGACAAAACGGATTCTCAACGAAGCTGGACAAGAAAGGCAAGCTGGACGGGCATTAGAAATCTCCTACGAAAAAAAGCTTCATGCCATTTTTTTCGTCGTCACTGTTCGGACATCGGGAGACATCTCTGTGAACTTTCTCATTGTGGATTTATGGTGTGTGTTGATGATTGACAGAATACCTTCACAACATGTAAGTGCTTATTACGGATTCTGTTCTTGGCATTTCTATGTCCTGCTAGCGATTTTCAACCGCTTGGTGAATACTCGCTCTTATAAAAACTCGCTCTTATAAAAACATCACAAATAACTTTCACAGTTGTATTTGCCACTTTAAATATTTTCACATCTACTGTATTTTTATGTGTGTAAGAATAAATGTTCACGCAGGAACGGTATTTTGTGTAACTCATTTTTACAGCGAAAACATGCTTTCTGATGCAACAGAATAATCACTGCGCATTCAAAAAGTGCATCGGAAATTAGAATTTCAGTGTGACTTTAATGGGAAAATCCTTGATGCTGTTGGCCAATGGGAAACTATAGGCAGACCTCCAATTGTGCGACTGGTTCCACTTCACATTCACATTTAAAAAATTCGTCGATTCGGAATGATAAATTTTGGTCACTTTCAATGAAAATTGTGTATGTGATCTCCGCTTAAACCGAATAAGATTTCTGGTCTGGGAGTGTGAGTTTGTAGAGTTAACTTGGACAGTTAAATACATATGTTGTGTTCTGCACTGAAGTAAGCACTGTTGTACTTACGCCTTCAGGTTCACGTTAATGTTGTGTGATTATGTACTGAACAAAATACTGCAAATGCTGTTATAACGTTCCCTGCTTTACCACGTGCAGTGTCATTTCTTCCTCCATGTACACACTATGCAGCAAGGAATGTTTTCTTTCACCATCTACAAGTTGTTTGGTTTATGCAGTGATCCCTACCTCAGAAACCAGTTGGAGCTGGACCCACCTAGAAAGCCACTTGCAGCCCTTTCCACTCTGGAAACCACATGTAAGGACATCCAGTCTGGAAACCACATCGTGGTTTCCAGAGTGGATCTGCTTGCAAGTGGGTTTCAAAGTGGACTTGGTTACAAGTGGTTTTCAAGGTGGATCCAACTGCAAGTGGTTTCTGAAGTGGGAATTGTTTCATAAACCACTTACAAGTGGTTTCCAAAGTGGACATGGTTGTAAGTGGTTTTCAAAGTGGATCTCAAAGGGGTCTAGCTGAAGTGGTTTCTCAAGTGGGAATTGTTTCATAAACCACTTGCAAGTGGTTTTAAAGAGGATCCACTTGCAACAGATTTCCAACTGGGTTTGTTTCAGTCGTTGTACTTCAAGACTTTCTTGGGAATAAATGTGCACAGGAATCCCCGTTCTGAGCTATATTCAACATTACGAATGAAAAAAGCGGCTTGTGTCAAGTTGCACAACTGAAATAAGCCAAAACCTGCACGCTTCCAATGCATTTTCTACGGCGCGTAATTCTAGGTAAAAGCGCCCCCTTGCGGAGAGAGCAGACGACGGAGCGAACGGCCTCTCCGTCGCCTTTGGGCAGGCATTATCAGTATAGAGGAGGCTATGGCAGATGATGATGGTGATCACGATGTTGATGGTGCTCCCTCCTCAAAGCAGAACCGCTTGAGAGTCTCCGTGGAGCAGACGACGCGCGTATCTGTGAGAGAGTCGTTGCCGATCATCTAGAAATACTTTTATAGTTCATCATAGGAGAGTTTATTCCGCGCATTCTAGTTTATTAATATTCTACAAATAATATTGTATAGATTCCATCAAGATAACATAATTAATGCATATCTGTCAGTGTGACGTCGTGTCCATGTAGTGCAAATGTTACATATATGACAGCGTAGTTGTGATATTACCAATGTGCTGTGATCTGATACGATGATACCCCTTCGCAAGTTTGTGCTACATTACAAAAAGAAGAACCCGACGATATCCTGTGGATGTCTAAAGGATGATGGGTTCCGGATCGTTCTGGGACTTTTATGGATATTTCAGCTACGTCCAGAGGACGTCCACGGGAAATCCAGCATGGATCAGGACGTCTGGAGCAGTTGTGGATGTCCTGGGGACGTTGATGGTTTACTGGGATTGTACGCTCCATAAAGAGAAGTGTAGACCTCGACAAAGTGCCTTAGCAGCTTTTCAGCATAATCAACATAGTCTTTAGATAAGACAGGGCTGCATAGGATGGTTATGGCTGTGTGCAATACCATGTAATTTGAAAAAAAAAAAGGTCCAGGAACTAGCGAAAGCAAAACTATGGGTCCAGTGTAGAGCAGCAGCGTCCTAAACTCTGTAGCCTTCCATCTCTCGAGCTCCGTGAGCGTACGAGGTCGCCTGCTAAAATCTGAACACATATGGGGCTCAACTTTAAGGCACTGAACAGATATTTGGTCTCTTACGCTGCTTCCAAGGCGGTACGCCTTGTCCCCTTTGAACCACAGCATCAGAAGTTTGTGCATTACCCCAAGACACACCAGATGCATGTAGTCCAGTGGGACTGCTTTAACCAAATCAATCGGCAAGTTCTTTAATATGGTGTCAGTTATGTGGTGGTCCTCATTCACACGACGACGAAATGCATCATCGGTCATTGGTTGTGCATCCAGTTCAGGGAAACAAACTCGACCGTTCTGGTAGCTCCCCTCCGTAGTACATTTCGTACAACTGAAATATGCGTTGTGACCCTTAACTCCCAACACATAAGCTTTTGCTGGTGCATCGCAAATAATGCCGACTAGAACCACTCTGACAACATTCTCTTCTATGAGCACTCCGTTGGTCAGAACATCACACAGCTCAGTTACAAATGGCTCAAGAAAGGTGTTGGCAGAAATGCTTTTCGACTTGCCATAATAAACACCAATTGGAAATGGGGAGCAGTTACTGTTTTTGATTTTGCACAATATTGGCCAGAATTGATCTTTTGTGCTCTTTGTCAACGGTAAGCCATCAATGTTCACGTTGATAAGAATTCCCTCGCTTGAAAAACGCTGCCCTTTCAGTGTATGCTGCAGGCCAACAGCCAGTCCAAAGTGACAGTATCTGCCTTCTGCCATCTCGATAATGCAACTCGCTTCTCGTGGTGTTATCAGCAAGGTTCTAGCACACGACGGTAGAGTTATGAACGATGGCTGGGACCGCAGAAGAACAAGAAGTGTTGTTAGATGAGTGTGCGGCACTGCAGACTCAACTGCCCATTGTCTCAGCCGGTGCTCGAATGAGACTTGGGGAGCAATTAGTGGGTGGTCTGAGGGGTCGGGACTTGAATTCTGTTCGACTTCACACTGTTGGTGTCGTTGCTCTCTCTGCACAGTAGTTAGGTTGAGATCCAGTGGTAAGATTTGTGGCACCGTGTTAGGAGTCCCTGCTGTTTCCTGTGACTCTGCGGTTGTTGAAGCGGGAATTCCACTACTGGCTTCTCTGCTTATTGTACTACCAATTGCGCACAAACTCTGTTCAATTCCGCGCCTTACGCGACGGTGAAATGTCGTTTTAGACGGCAGCATTTCTGCAAAGGCACAGCGTCTCACACAGCGAGCCTCTCAAATTCATGTGCGAGGATTGCACGTCAATTTCTTTTTTCCAATCAGAGCTGGGAACACGTTGCAAGGGGCTTGCGCTTTTACAGAAACAATATAAACATACCTTCTTCCTTGTCCATCACTGAAGCTCGCCGCTCACCGCCGACGCTCATTCGCTTGATACATGCCAATCCAATATGGCGGCTACAGTGACAAAGAAACGTACGCTTTCGCGCCACATATTTGGATGCAGTTTCAGCCAGCCGCATCTGCGTACTAGTTTAACTTCACGGCTTCGCGTTACGAGGTTCTCTAGATATTTCCATTTCGCTCCCGCCAAGGTACAAGATGACATGGTTGCGATTATGAATACTTTTTTAATGGTTTTTGGTGCTTTCAGTAATGCTTCAAAAGATGCAGGGCGCTTTTCTTGAAAGTGCCATCTGCCGCGAACGCACACAGTTATTCGTCCCGCGCTCTGAACGCCCCTATAAGATGCTCACATGGGACGCCTAGGGGATATTGTATAGCATATAACAAAAAGCAAAGTAATTGCCTGCCAAGCGCGTTCCAGGGACGTTCCGGGGACTACAATCGCGGGACGTCGGACGTTGGGACTTTTTTCGGACGTCCCAAGAAAGTTTCGTGTTGTCTGGGAAGTTAAAGATGAATGACGAAAACGCAGCGCCGCAGCAGCCGGCAGGAACACAGCAACCTGCTGTGGAAACCACGGATGTGAAAGAACGACGTGAAATATGCGCTCATGACGAAGGTCCTGCAAGGCACAAGACAAGTAGTATTCTGTCTCCCATAACCAGTAGTTTCACAAATCTCCTGAAAGTCGACAGGCAAACGTTAATTGACCACCAAATGTTTGATCCTACCTTGGAAGAGCCCCATTTCAGGGCAAAAGAAGGAACAGAGAAAAGGAACGTAAGGTTCTTTTTGAAGGAAGGAGTTCTGTACCGTTGCTTTTACGGGAAGAGAAGCGTCTTTAATCAGCTGGTAGTACCGCAACAACATCGCGAAAAGCTCCTTCAGCTTTGCCATACAAATGCGTGGTCGGGGCACCTAGGGTTCATGAAGACTAAGAAGAGACTCTTACAAGAATTCTATTGGCCTTGTTGCTTCAAGGCAGTCGACGAGTATGTCAGATCATGCGATATGTGCCAAAGGGTTGGTAAGCCTAATGAAAAGGGTAAAGCTTCGCTAACGCTAGTGCCGATAATAACTGAACGCTTTCGTCGTCTTGTGATTGATGTGGTAGGACCGCTGCCGGTTACTGAGCCGGGGAATAAGTACATTTTGACAATGATTTGCCCCGCAACAAAGTTTCCTGAGGCAGTCCCCATGAAACAAGTAACTTCACCAGAAGAAACTAAATTTCAGAATTATTTCACAGCAAATGAGGCTTCACTAGACAAGCATTAAAAGTGAAGATTTAGTACACATGCACGACACAATTGCTCTGCACCTCCGTTCTCATCAAACAAGTAGCTCAAGGTAAAAGTCAGAAGCACAATCGTGCCGTAAAGCTTGCGGCACAATCGGAAGTAGTTGGCGCCTTCAGTAACCTAACTACTGTAGTTAACTACTTAAAATAGTAGTTTAACTAGTAGTTGCCACTACATTTCTGCAAGTAGTTGATAACTACTTTTTAACTACAATCAGGTAGTTTAACTAGTAGTTTAACTACATGTTGTTAACTACTGGCCATCACTGCCCAGGTGAAAAAATTTCCTAAGTGGATCCGCTTGCAAGTCGGTTATGGAACCAGGAATTGATTGCTAGCTTGGAATGTATTTCCAGCTAGGAATGAATTCCAGCTAGGAATTGCTTTCCAGCTGGAAACACGTTTCCATTTTCAAATGGATCCACTTGCAAGGCGGTTATGGAACCAGGAATCGATTCCGAGCTAGGAATCGATTCCGAGGTTCCTTCGGAACCCACTTGCAAGTGGTTTATTGAAGCCGAGCCAGGTTTCAGCATCAGTTTCTATTCCGAACTGCTGTTGCGGCTCTGCCTTCTTTATTTCAGCAGCTGACACAATACATTCAGAGTCCGAAACGTCTGACTCGGAGAAGTCTTCGCTGTCGTGGTGTCTTTTTCTTCCCACCTAGATGCAAAATGAACAAACGTAAATATACCGTGATCACATAAAATATGGACGAATTTACATCAGTTGTTGGTGCCCCATGGGCTTTGGCGGCGTTCTTTTTTGCAGCTAAAAAAAATACATGTCACGAATTGGTACTAATAGACATCAATGCTACTTCACCTGAAGATGACTTAGACTCACCAACTGTCAGCAATCCTGTCCATCCCAAAGCTGCAACACAAGACAGAAACAATGAGTGAATAGGACTGCTGCTTTTTCACTTGCCGTCCGTGTCCTCTGTTACTGCTTCGAGATGAATAGTCAACTCCAAGTTCCCCACATTCTTACTTTAGTATCTACAATCCTATTTTGTGCACTTCACAACACCTGATAGCCAGTAAAAAGTGCTTCTGTCCATACCCAATTGTGAGTGCACTGGGAATTCTGTGGGAACTGTGTAGCAGCTTTGCTGATTTTTGCCAGGCCCCCAGTATTCATGTATTTCTGCATGAGTAAATAAAGACAACAACAATAATAATAATAACAATTCAGTTTCATTGAAAAAACCCGTAGAAAAACATGTTGCAAAAGTACACCTAATGCCATGCATAAAATTGTAAATGTTTTGCTGCAACACTCACACAGCATTTCTCACTTCAATCGCGCTGGCCCTTATTCCGCACGATTCATAGTATCTTGCAAGCGTCCTCCATTTTTATGACGAACTGCCAGCTAAAAGACAAGACACATAACAAAGTCAGTTACAAGCATGCGCAGGGGCTCTTGGAGTTCCCCCACTAGCTAGCGTGCACTTACGCTATTTTAAATAACAGTATATATATAACAGTGAGTAGATCTACACATTCAGATAAACGTGCATAAATATCAAATCATAATTTACTCACCATCGTAATTGCAGTCACATGCGTCGCTCGTAGTTTTTCGTGATTTAGCTGGTGCAGAATTTGTAGAGACAAAGAAACTATGCAAAATGCAGCACTTGACAGTAGAGATTCAAAGACATTCACGTTTTTTGCCCGTCTTGAAGAGTTGAAAGACGGGAAGTGCTACCAGCCACCTACCGCTCGCGACATTTCAAAACACGTACTGATGCAGATAGCGCTCAGTCTGCTCCACTTGTCGACAACGAGGCCGTTAAAGTTTCGGTTTGAAACTAAAGTGAAAATTACGCAAAAGTTCGATTTCGGTACTCTGTGAGAATGTTTCTGGTATATTTACCGACAAAAAGTGACTCGGGCGAATTGCGGTAGGGCCATAAACAACTGATATATTATAGAATGTAAATGGAGATTATCATTTATGTTGCAAAAACGCCCAATGGACCCGGTGCACGTCTGCTGTATGCACCTGAAAGGAATGCAGAGCGTTTTCAATTCACCCCAATGAAGGTTTTCAAATATTTCTAGGGCAGGTGTCAAAATTAGTGGACCAGCAGGGATAAGTTCACTTGCCAGCGAAGTGGAATACAACATCCACTTCGCACTCTAGAACTAGATGGTAGGCACACCCAGTTAAACTGGAGCATGGGTTAAACCAGTTGGAAACCACTTGGCAGTCAAGTGGAACCAGATGGAAGCACATCCAGTTCAACTGGAGCCTGAATGATACCAGTTGGAAACCATTTGGCAGTCAAGTGGAACCAGATGGCAGGCAGATCCAGTTCAACTGGAGACTGGGTAAAGCCAGTTGGAAACCACTTGGAAAATCAAGTGGAACCACTTCACTCTAAACCGGAAACAATTTGTTCCACTTTAAACCACTTTGGCATGCAAATGGATCCACTTCAGATTCCAGTTCAGATTTTCACCTGGGTGGGTTTAAGTAAGTTGGTGAATACGGACTACCTTGTCTAGTGAGGGGTACAAAAAAGTTACATTCACAGCCTCGCGAAATCTGATGCGCATGAGACGTAGGTCATACTTTCCACAGTATGCCCATAAGCTATACAGATATTCGTCTACATTTTAGATTAAATCCAGAAGAACGCTTGTATCTCATGGCTGAATTGAGACATATGCCGTTAGAGATAAGGAGGTGCAATAGTAAAATTTGGAGTTTTCTCACATAAGAATAAGATGCAGTAGTGCGATATTGAAATTGATACAATCACATTATCTAGCGCAGCGACTGAGCGTATCCTCTTTGCGTTCAAGCATCCTATATGTCATGTGGTAATATTCTGAGAGCTGACGAACTAGATTTCTTTTCCATCTTAAGTCGAATAAGAATACAGAATCCTTCTCGAAGGGCCTATCCTGCGCCAACAGCAATGCACTCGTCATAATAACAACAAGAGGCACATGGCTGAAAGCAACAACTGCCTGCAGTTCCGGCATCCAGAGCACATGGTCACGCCAGCCATGGGTAGAAAATAGGTCACTGGGAAGCATCCTCCTGTGCTCAGCCATTCTCTTTTAGGGCGTGAATGTTGCAAAGGCGCTTCTCATATCTCATATCATGAAAGAATCTACCCTGACGAAATCACAGTATTTAAGGGCGCAAAAGCATCATTTCTTGCTGTGAATGACAGTAGTATAGAGCCGTTACGCACAACAGCCACTTTTTTCTAATCCAGTTGTAGAAATTTCTAATCCACCACCCATTTCTAATCCAGGTCAAGCCAGGTCTAATCCAGGCTCTACCCCAGGCTCTACCCCTTCATGGTGATCCATCCAATTTCTATGTGATTGGCTACCCTTCATTGCCACATCTGCTCACTCGCTCATAAACACCAAAATTATCTATTCTATTCAATTCTAAGTCAGCTCATAGGCTTCCAAATCGCTCTGTTTTCTAATCCAGTTCTAGTCCACCACCCATTTCTAATCCAGGTCAGGCCACTTCTAAACCCTCTAGTTGGTTGGTCACAGCTCCACCCCTTCACGGTGATCCATTCAATTTCTGCATGATTGGCTACCATTCATTGCCACAACATCTGCTCACTCCTCGTAGACACCAAAATGATCTATTCTATTCAATTCTAAGTTGGCTCATAGGTTTCCAAATCGCTCACCTGTCTATTGGTCTGGGGGTGGTCACTTTCATTCATTTCTAAAACCTAGTGATTGGCTCAGGATCCTATTGGCTGCCTCCCATACATGTTCGGTAGACTCATTGGTCCTTCCTACTCATAGGTTACTCGATCACACGCTTTCAACTGCATATTGCTTCATAATTCCAGCTGCATAATAGACAACCACTCATTGATCAATCCCTTTCATTTCTAGGCCAGCTCACAGTTCCCCCAAATTGCTTATTGATCCGGGAGGCCTTCTTTTTTAGCCTCAGCGACTCTCGGCAGTGGTTGGGACACAAAAACATGGTAAATAGTTTTCAATGTTTATTGACTACATCATGGCAGTCTCGGAGATATTGTAGTTCTCCCTGGGGACACATCCATGCACGCCGTACATCTCCGCTCGCATCCATGGCGTTTTTCGCATAAGAACCATGTGGATCACCCAGGCACTCGTCCTTCTCTGTCCATGACCCAGAGGCAAACCGCAGGAGAGAACAGTATGTGACAGAAGCATTAATTCTCTTCCTGCACATCTTCTGAAGAGATGAAAGAACATTATGAGCTTCACTACTTATATCACCCACTTAAACTTACCATATTCGTAGCTTCCATATGGATAGGAGTCGACGTCATTGCACAGGTATCTCTAGTCGTCGTATGCCATCAGACTTCTTTTGACATTTCTGATGGTGTACATACACTGCTTCTTTCCAACGATTGATATTTGTTCGTTCGATACACTCGTGTGATTGAACAACGTATTGTAGTATGTCTCATGGAGGAGGTGCTTGCGTACAATATTCTTTTTGACCCCTTTAGCTCTTGCAATTTGCTTTCCTCCAGCTAATTTGACGGAATACATTTTAGCTTTCAAACATACTACTTCCTCAATAGGTACACTACCAGTTTCACTTTTGAATGCCCCAAGTCTTCCACGATTCTTTTCACTGTTCAGTGGATGATCCCGATCGAAGGAAGACAGATCTAAGTGGTCGTCGGCGATCGCTCGTAACTGATCTTCGTGGTCCTTGCAGAATAGGCCGAGGATCAAAGAATCCGTGTCAAAGTAGCAGGTAATCACCGGACAAGTGAGCTTGCTCAAGAGGGTTTCGTAGTAGAATGAGTACATGGTTAATTTACTGAGTTCTAAAATCGTAAACCCAATCTGGAGTGGGAAATCGCATTACACTTTTCTTTTGCGCATTTCGTACATGACACAATCTGGGGACAAAGTTTCCATCCGCACACATTCTGCCCGACTCAGGAGGTGACTCGCCGTCTCCTCATCGAAGGCTACTCGAATATCATGCATGTTAAATTTATTTAAAAGTGTTCTTCCAAAGACTGCATTATTTGAGAGTTTGTAGAAGTTTTTTTCGAAAGTCGTACACGAGGCAACGCGTCTGGCAACATTGTCCTCGATGTAGGGACGCAGGAATGGTGCTTGACGAAATTTTAGAATTCGGTGAATTTTCGTCACCCTCATGCCCAATCTACAATAGAGTGCGAGCAACGCGTAACGTACGACGTACTCGACCTTGTCCTTGCACGTGGGCAACAGCTTTTTGCTGTAAGCAGGCTGATACATTAATTCTTCGAGAAGCCCTCGCTGGAATGGCGAGAGCCATTCCTTTGGGACAACTGCCTTCTCGGGAGCCAGGGGGAAGTACCTCGTTAGAGCGTGGATAGATTTTGGATACTCCAAGTCACATACGTACACATACCCCACCTCCGAATCCGTGGGGTGACGCATAAAATCCATGGAGCTAAAATCCTTGACCCATTCGAAATCACCGACAGGGAGGTGCTTTATCATACTAAATCCGTAAAGATTGTTGCAATCTATGTATGATATGTCCACCTCCGCTTTATCAGGATCATAGCCGCTACACAGAGGGTTATTGGGACGCAAATGACGCCTGCTCGCCCGACAGAGCCCGCCTCTAACGTCCGATTCGATGGTTCTGTACATTTCCTCATCGGTAATCAATTCCAATTTTGCATTTGTATAATTTAACGCGCATTGCCACGAATAGGATGCCAGAGAAACGCAATGAAGCAATTTTAATCCGCGTGCGCTGTAGCACAGGCGTCGGAAGTGCTGCATTATGTCTGCATGTAAGAGGGCATCCGTTTTCAGGTACAATGTGTTATAATCCCGTAAACTCGAGCACCCAAAATGTTCAAATACATGCACAGCATACTGGTAGTCCTCGTCGCTTACATCTTCCCCAGTTAGATCATTTCGAAAAGCGGATTTTTCTGGGAGACTCAACTCGTCGTACACTGCAAAAGAACTCAGGTAACTGTAAGGGAACACACCTTTACGAAGCAAAATTTTGTAGTCGTCTCCAAATACCTGCTTCAAGCATTGGAACGCCTCTGCACCCCCCATGGATTTGACGGTTTCCACAAGCTCCCCAAGTGATGAATTTAGGTACTGCATGGTATCTCTGAAGAGGAAGGTACCAATTTCGAATGAACGAATTTTTTCCATGGAGCTGGCCACAATGAAGGGAGGTCGCTTCCACCCGAGAACGTGAAATTCCCGTAACTGTCCAGCCAAATCATAAGACAAATTGTGGACCATGATCGGCAATTTTTTTCTGGTAGTGCACGCGACGTTACAGGGGTTGCACAGTGTCGCGATATAATTTGTCTCACCCGCAGTACAATGCTTCAAATGATCATGATGCCGGACACGAGGTAGGTCTTTCGCGAATTCCCGTTTACAGTATGCACAGTGGGTGGCACCTCTGTGCTTGGCTTGTTGTTCATCGCTCAGCACCATTGCAGCGGGGCAGGCGTTCAAGGCAATAATTTCGTCACACATTTTCATGAGCGCCTTCACACACTGCTTTGCCGCATCTTCCCCATGGTGTGTTCTAATGCGCATCACCTTTGAGTCGTGGGTACGCACGAGCACAGCACACAAGCTAGAGATAATGTGACGTTGCATGCCAACACCACTGGGTGCGAGTACGCTCTCAGTGTCCAACGCAACGACGTAGTTGTACTGCTGCATGTACTGTATTTTAGTAAACTCTACAAAATTTTTTCCCGGCTCGCAAAATTCCAACAGGATTTCGTTGACGTCCATGCAAAGGCGTCGATGTTTCGCCATGCTCTCGTCCTTCACGAAAGAGCGTGTACAGCATTCGCATATGAAATGGTTACTTCTTGTTGTCAACAAGTGTTCGAGGGACTTAATTCCAAAAAAATGCTCATCTACTTCCAACAAGTGAATTTTCTTTTCCCATTCTAGTTTTGGGGGTCGCGACACATGTACTCCCTGATCGACGTACGCGTACACGTAGACGGAAATCTTGTTTTGGTTTTCGAATTCGTCAAGATCACAGAAGGATACAGGGAAGTGACTAGGCCACTATTACTCTGTTGCATAATTTTCATATTTTTTCCATCGGCTCCTTTCCTGCGGGTGCAAGAGGGCGAGCAACTTGTATTTAAAGCACTCGCCCTCCTTACGCTCTGGTAAAGGGACATTCGTTAACACGTTTCTGCGTTTAGCCAAATTAGTGGGAAGTACCCCATTGGATCCGAATTTTTTAGTTTTCACAGTGGAAATACACATTTGAACTTTTTGGACGTCAGTGGATACAAACCCACTACCCTCGCGCTGGTAATTTTCAACGCGCCCAGTGGACTCCTGAATCACATTCATCAAAGTATTTACGATACCTCCATCACTGTGGACTTCGCGAGCAAGCGCCATAAAATGAGCTATGTGTGCGGTTACATCCCCTCGATTTTCTTTCACCATTAGAATGTCAGAACAAATGCAAAACCTAAAGGGTATTCTTTCGCTCGCAAAATAGCAATTATATTGTGGAGGTGGTTCATTAAATATTGTCGCAAGTCCTCTACTCCCTGATCGTGAACAGATGCCAATAGCACAAACGCTTTGATGATACCTCGAAATGCGCTATCAGTTTGAAAGAAAGGCAGGAAGGAAATGTCCACATAGGGATGTGATCGCTCGACGTGAGCATGCAATGTGCCAGGTGAAATGTCTGGAGAAGATGGTGAATTCTCTTCCAATGGCTCATCATCGCCAATATCATGAGGATCAAAAAAGCAGAACACGCATTTAGGCACTGAAAAAAAAAGAAGAAACACTAAGAAAACGTGCACCACAGAGCGTGGATGAAAAATACTTACTTTTGAAGAGAGCTCCGCACACTCCCGAAGCGATGTGAAGACTGCTGCCTCTTTACAGATCCTCCCCACTTATATAGCGGCGACCTCGCTGCATGCCCCAACATGCACGGGTGCGAGGAGTCGTCATAGCCTAAAAATAAACTTGCTCTGCATGTTCAAGGTTGCAGCTTGCCCTTGGCTTCACGTAATGCTCCTTCCGCCTACACCATTGCCGCACCTGAGCGCAAAGTTCGCTCTCATCACATGTCATTCCGATATGCAAGTTGCTTCCATGAGCAGGCACACAACCATCCCTTTTTATTCACAGTGGCTGTGGAATTTCAGTAATATTACTTAAATGAAACAAATTGTAGTGAAATGCGGATTCATCTCAGACAGGAATTTCTACCCGCAGCGTTAAACCACCATTTCTGCTCGAATAGCAAACTAGCTATGACTTCAAAAATTAAACACGTGCTAACAACCCCGACAACACAAGCAGGTCCGAGAAACATCTCTAAGACGTCACTTGGGGAAGACGACGATATCCCTATAACATCCGAAATACAGCCCAAAATTATCCCTGTCACGTAACAATGGCACACCCGGATATGCCTCTGGGACGTATCTGGCAGGTCCCATGGGGCTTTCTTTGGGATTAGCATGGTACACAAATGGGATGTGCCCGAAGGGCGCTCCTCCTCTCCTACCCCCTCCATTTTTCTGCGTTGCTTGGCCCCGTTACAAAAAAAAAAATGCGCACTCAATACTAAATGCGCTTACACAACGACGATTGAAAATTTGAAGCAGGGAGTTCAGAAAAGAACTAGTTTATTCTTACTATTGAGACTCGCAAGTGTAATTCTACATCCATCATTTGCATGCGGAATTGAAGCACTTGGCATAACAGTAAATCACAATATCACAGCATCAAGAGCAATCCACAGTAATAAACTGTATATCACAGATCAGCTTTGTTGTGGCCTTCCAGTTGTTGTACCTTTGTCTTGTCTTGTTGTACAAGTACTTTCTCAGTCAAGTCTCAACTTACCTTACTCAACTCAGCCTTACAATAACAGATTGCACACTGGAAGGGAGATGCTCCAAAATGTTTATCAAACATGCAGCACAGTAAAAAGAGAAAGCTTAAAACATAACCTAATTACCTAAAAATTAATCGCTGGGCATATCACCTTATGAAAGAACTGGCTAGAGAGTGTTCCTTTCTCTATGTCACATGAACTTTGTGATATCCTTGTTGAATAAAAATGAAAAAATGACCATAAAAATATCATGGCACCAAAGACTGCAACACACTACAAGGTACCCACAAAACAATCTGTAAAAACAAACAGAAAATACGACCTTTCATAATACCCTGGCATTCAAACACTAAGACAAACTCCAATGAAAAAGACTCTGACTTCGCCTGAGCATGTTGATGAGATGCGGCGACCAGGTATCGTTCTTCTCGCAAGAGTGTGTGAGTGTGAATGAATGATGGTACTTAGGCAATGGCAGGTTCCAATAAGACAATGAGATAATCTCAAATGTATCAAATTTCCAAGCACTGTGCACTTACCTGCATGTACAACACATGAAAGGTGAAAAAAAAAAGGTGAAAGGTGAAAAAATACTGACTTGTAAAACGTAAAAAGTGTAGGTAGCCTCATATTGAAGCACACATGATGCTTCAGGTACGAAAAGTGCAGTCAGTTTTGGAAGTGCTTCCTCCGGCTGGGAAGGCCGCGATTCAGTCAAGTTCGCACCGTCAATGTCACGAACCTCATCCACATCACTGCTTCCGTGGTCGCTAAGACTTTGATCTACCAACACGGGACGTGGCTCATGATCACTAGGAGTGTTCACCAACATCGAAAGCGGTTCGCTTGACTGGCCCACAAACATCGAACGCGTTTCACTGCCGGCGTCACCATCGTTGCGACAGTCATATGATGCTCCTTCAGTTTATCACGCAAAAGCAAAAGCTTCCCGCTACAGCTTGGCTCACATGACGATGAAGTGTTCGCCTTGATGTTCGTTTGCTGCGTCTCATGATGAACACACTTTGATCGAGGAGTAGCTCACGATGTTCCTAAACCGAAGTTAAACGAAGAAAAACGCGTTTGAGCATTACAACGCTTTGCATGCTTTCAAACTAACAGCAAGCTTCACTCTCGATTCCGAATAACACATCAAAAGTATGCTTACAATTCATTGACATAACGCCGTTGGCAGCAACATTGACAAGGCCTCGCTGGAGCACATGCGATCGCAAGAAGACCGTTGAAAATTGAACCGCGCAGTCAGCAGGGTCAGCAGTCTCGCCCTCCTCCTCTCATTGCAGTGAATCGGTTCCCCCTCCACTCGTACAGAGGTCTCTGACATGCTCCCATGGGGACGTTTTTCGGACCTCGTTGCTCGACGTAGCAAGTATAAGTTCTGAAGGCATCCCCACGGATCCCTCAATCGAGCCAGCGACGTTGGGATCTGTTTGGGACGTCCCCAAAACGATACGTGTTGTCGGGGAAACTACCTTGAACTGACAAAACACCCATTTCTGCTATCAGATAATTCTTGCATAATGCTACATACAGTTGCATTGTCCCTGTATAAAGAAAGCACAAGACAAGGTACACAAATTCACTTAAGCGATGAGGGAAAAGGCTTAAGACCTCAGGAATAATCGCAAAGTCACCACACATCGCTACGCGGCTAGCACAAGATAACAACAAGATACCAGCGGGGGGGGGGGGGGTAAAATCGTAACACTGCTAAATAAGTCCCAACATCCCATGATGACATCACAAACCAAGAAAAAAGCACACACGCGCGCGCACACAGCAGCTCAGGAATGCACAAGGAGAGGTGCCTTATTGGAATTTCTACTCCTGGCTCAGACACCAACATTTCTGCTCAAATACCCATAACCGCAAGATTAAGTACTGCTTACTTCATCGAGCACCCAACAAAATCAAACAAAAACAAACAAACCCACTTTCCGTGATAGAACACTATTCAGCTTTACCAAGTGATTTTCTTTTGCTTTAGCAGTGAAAGAAAAAAAAGCCATGAAAAATTACACGTACTTTTGCTTGAATAGCTATAACTGCAAAAAAAAACAAAAAAACGAAGCACGTGCTAATAAAGGGAGAAAAAGGCACCCATTTCTGCTATCAGATAAGTATTGCATAATGCTACATACACAGTCGCGTTGTCCCTGTGTAAAGAAAGCACAGGACAAGGAGGGTACACAAATCGAATTGGGAAAATCACTTCTACTTGCGCAGCATAATACGATATACGCTGATTTTTTTTTACGGGCGAAAATTGCAATAAGAAGCCACTGCTATGCAAATGCAACAACCCTTATTTTTAAACCAACATTTCATGCAATAACACATAAATTTATCACTCGAGTCACACGAAAAGGCATACACAATGTACTTACTGGTTAAGTGGGGTCACAGTTGCACACACAACACAGACACAACGAGTGACAGTGAAAAATAAGATATTACACGCACTTCTGCTCGAATAGCAAAGTGTCAAGCATGACAAAACACATTTTCTACCACCAGAAAATTATTAAACAGAATAATACAATATTCGCAAAAATTAAGCTTGTGTGGCAAACACACCAACCTGAGGAACACACCCATTCACATCTGCTTTCTGAATTTGTTATACAGGCGTGAGCGATTCGATAGGAATATAAAGCACGCTGCTTGGAGAAAGCATATATCATGTGTAGCGCGGTGTACTCTATTGAAAATGCGATAAACCTTGTTTTTTCAACAAAAAAGAATCACAGTCGGCATAATATACGGCAATATCGGCAATATCACTGAAGTCAAACACATTGAACTTACTTGTCAAGTGGGGTCCCAGCTGCACAAACGTGCATGCACACTCACACATTTTTAGTGCCTCACAATGAGCAAAAACCCAAGGTCTATTCACAGCCACATAAATTCATATTATTCCTCACGTCAATAATTATCCAACCATCGTCAAAACGGGGAACACGCATATGCCAATGCGAAACAATAGGCCTTGCGCCGGATGTAATACGATATCGCCAGTCGACCGTCCCAAAGCAAAAAAAGAAACACAGCATCTCAGGAATGCATGTTGCCTATACATCCAAGAACAGCGTGCAGCAATTATAACACAGAATGAGATTCATTTCTTTGTAGTTTTGTTTGCTTGCATATAAATATTTCACAAGAAATATTACAGAGTGTAAAAGGAGAACAGCATTCGCTACACCCTGTAGCTCTTATCATTTTTAAACAAACCAGATTTCATAACCACACTACCATTCACTAAATAGGGGAGTCACTAATGATTCAAATAAGATAAAATATCATTCCATCATCACTGATTGCGAACTTCACGCAAGAATAAGCAACTGCTGCGCGTCGTATTTTTCTTATAAGAAACACCAAATCTCGCCGTGTTAAACACCAACAGCAACGATTTTTTGTATTTTGTATTTATTTTTGCCATTTCCAGCAGCTCATTACTTTGTGTGAGTCATCAAAAATTAAAAATTTCTGTTCTGGTGCTGTTAAAGTGATAAAACAGTGTGCCCCCCCCCGTGAGCCGCATCCCGGCCCGTTCACGCAGTTAGGACACGCTTGACGCAATGACGAGCGCTCCGTTATCGTTTCCCAGTGCAGGCACACTGTTTTATCACTTTAACAGCACCAGAACAGAAATTTTTAAATTTTTAAAATCGTTGCTGTTGGTGTTTAACACGGCGAGATTTGGTGTTTCTTAAAAGAAAAATACGACGCGCAGCAGTTGCTTATTCTTGCGTGAAGTTTGCAATCAATGATGATGGAATGATATTTTATCTTATTTGAATCATTAGTGACACCCCTATTTAGTGAATGGTAGTGTGGTTATGAAAACTGGTTTGTTTAAAAATGATAAGAGCTACAGGGTGTAGCGAATGCTGTTCTCCTTTTACACTCCGTAATATTTCTTGTGAAATATTTATATGCAAGCAAACAAAAGTACAAACAAATGAATCTCATTCTGTGTTATAATTGCTGCACGCTGTTCTTGGATGTATAGGCAACATGCATTCCTGAGATGCTGTGTTTCTTTTTTGCTTTGGGACGGTCGACTGGCGATATCGTATTACATCCGGCGCGAAGGCCTATTGTTTCGCATTGGCATATGCGTGTTCCCCGTTTTGACGATGGTTGGATAATTATTGACGTGAGGAATAATATGAATTTATGTGGCTGAGAATAGACCTTGGGTTTTTGCTCGTTGTGAGGCACTAAAAATGTGTGAGTGTGCGTGCGCGTTTGTGCAGCTGGGACCCCACTTGACAAGTAAGTTCAATGTGTCTGACTTCAGTGATATTGCCGATATTGCCGTATATTATGCCGACTGTGATTTTTTTTTGAAAAAACAAGGTTTATCGCATTTTCAATAGAGTACACCACGCTACACATGATATATGCTTTCTCCAAGCAGCGTGCTTTATATTCTTATCGAATCGCTCACGCCTGTATAACAAATTCAAAAAGCAGATGTGAATGGGTGTGTTCCTCAGGTTGGTGTGTTTGCCACACAAGCTTAATTTTTGCGAATATTGTATTATTCTGTTTAAGAATTTTCTGGTGGTAGAAAATGTGTTTTGTCATGCTTGACACTTTGCTATTCGAGCAGAAGTGCGTGTAATTTCTTATTTTTCACTGTCGCTCGTTGTGTCTGTGTTGTGTGTGCAACTGTGACCCCACTTAACCAGTAAGTACATTGTGTATGCCTTTTCGTGTGACTCGAGTGACCCACAGCGTAAGGAGGGCGAGTGCTTTAAATACAATACGCTCGCCCTCTTGCACCCGCAGGAAAGGAACCGATGGAAAAAATATGAAAATTATGCAGCAGAGTATGGGTGGCCTAGTCACTTCCCTGTATCCTTCTCTGATCTTGACGAATTCGAAAACCAAAACAAGATTTCCGTCTACGTGTACGCGTACGTCGATCAGGGAGTACATGTGTCGCGACCCCCAAAACTAGAATGGGAAAAGAAAATTCACTTGTTGGAAGTAGATGAGCATTTTTTTGGAATTAAGTCCCTCGAACGCTTGTTGACAACAAGAAGTAACCATTTCGTATGCGAACGCTGTACACGCTCTTTCGTGAAGGAAGAGAGCATGGCGAAACATCGACGCCTTTGCATGGACGTCAACGAAATCCTGTTGGAATTTTGCGAGCCGGGAAAATTTTTTGTAGAGTTTACTAAAATACAGTACATGCAGCAGTACAACTACGTTGTTGCGTTGGACACTGAGAGCGTACTCGCACCCAGTGGTGTTGGCATGCAACGTCACATTACCTCTAGCTTCTGTGCTGTGCTCGTGCGTACCCACGACTCAAAGGTGATGCGCATTAGAACACACCATGGGGAAGATGCGGCAAAGCAGTGTGTGAAGGTGCTCATGGAAATGCGTGATGAAATGATTGCCTTGAACGCCTGCCCCGCTGCAATGGTGCTGAGCGATGAACAACAAGCCAAGCACAGAGCTGCCACACACTGTGCATACTGTAAACGGGAATTCGCGAAAGACCTACCTCGTGTCCGGCATCATGATCATTCGAAGCATTGTACTGCGGGTGAGACAAATTATATCGCGACACTGTGCAACCCCTGTAACGTCGCATGCACTACCAGAGAAAAATTGCTGATCATGGTCCACAATTTGTCTTATGATTTGGCTGGACTGTTACGGGAATTTCACGTTCTCGGGTGGAAGCGACCTCCCTTCATTGTGGCCAGCTCCATGGAAAAAATTCGTTCGTTCGAAATTGGTACCTTCCTCTTCAGAGATACCATGCAGTACCTAAATTCATCACTTGGGGAGCTTGTGGAAACCGTCAAATCCATGGGGGGTGCAGAGGCGTTCCAATGCTTGAAGCAGGTATTTGGAGATGACTACAAAATTTTGCTTCGTAAAGGTGTGTTCCCTTACAGTTACCTTAGTTCTCTTGCAGTGTACGACGAGTTGAGTCTCCCAGAAAAATCCGCTTTTCGAAATGATCTAACTGGGGAAGATGTAAGCGACGAGGACTACCAGTACGCTGTGCATGTATTTGAACATTTTGGGTGCTCGAGTTTATGGGATTATAACACATTGTACCTGAAAACGGATGCCCTCTTACATGCAGACATAATGCAGCACTTCCGACGCCTGTGCTACAGCGCACGCGAATTAGAATTGCTTCATTGCGTTTCTCTGGCATCCTATTCGTGGCAATGCGCGTTAAATTATACGAATGCAAAATTGGAATTGATTACCAATGAGGAAATGTACAGAACCATTGAATCGGGCGTTAGAGGCGGGCTCTGTCAGGCGAGCAGGCGTCATTTGTGTGCCAATAACCCTCTGTGTAGCGGGTATGATCCTGATAAAGAGGAGGTGTACATATCATACATAGATTGCAACAATCTTTACGGATTTAGTATGATAAAGCACCTCCCTGTCGGTGATTTCGAATGGGTCGAGGATTTTAGCTCCGTGGATTTTATGCGTCACCCCACGGATTCGGAGGTGGGGTATGTGTACGTATGTGACTTGGAGTATCCAAAATCTATCCACGCTGTAACGAGATACTTCCCCCTGGCTCCAGAGAAGGCAGTCGTCCCAAAGGAATGGCTCTCGCCATTCCAGCGAGGGCTTCTCGAAGAATTAATGTATTAGCCTGCTAACAGCAAAAAGCTGTTGCTCACGTGCAAGGACAAGGTCGAGCACGTCGTTCATTACGCGTTGCTCGCACTCTATTGTAGATTGGGCATGAGGGTGACGAAAATTCACCGAATTCTAAAATTTCGTCAAGCACCATTCCTGCGTCCCTACATCGAGGACAATGTTGCCAGACGCGTTGCCTCGTGTACGACTTTCGAAAAAAACTTCTACAAACTCTCAAATAATGCAGTCTTTGGGAGAACACTTTTAAATATATTTAACATATTCGAGTAGCCTTCGATGAGGAGACGGCGAGTCACCTCGGGAGTCGGGCAGAATGTGTGCGGATGGAAATTTTGTCCCCAGATTGTGTCATGTACGAAATGCGCAAAAGAAAAGTGCGATGCGATTTCCCGCTCCAGATTGGGTTTACGATTTTAGAACTCAGTAAATTAACCATGTACTCATTCTACTACGAAACCCTCTTGAGCAAGCTCACTTGTCCGGTGATTACCTGCTACTTTGACACGGATTCTTTGATCCTCGGCCTATTCTGCAAGGACCACGAAGATCAGTTACGAGCGATCGCCGACGACCACTTAGATCTGTCTTCCTTCGATCGGGATCATCCACTGAACAGTGAAAAGAATCGTGGAAGACTTGGGGCATTCAAAAGTGAAACTGGTAGTGTACCTATTGAGGAAGTAGTATGTTTGAAAGCTAAAATGTATTCCATCAAATTAGCTGGAGGAAAGCAAATTGCAAGAGCTAAAGGGGTCAAAAAGAATATTGTACGCAAGCACCTCCTCCATGAGACATACTACAATACCTTGTTCAATCACACGAGCGTATCGAACGAACAAATATCAATCGTTGGAAAGAAGCAGTGTATGTACACCATCAGAAATGTCAAAAGAAGTCTGATGGCATACGACGACAAGAGATACCTGTGCAATGACGTCGACTCCTATCCTTATGGAAGCTACGAATATGGTAAGTTTAAGTGGGTGATATAAGTAGTGAAGCTCATAATGTTCTTTCATCTCATCAGAAGATGTGCAGGAAGAGAATTAATGCTTCTGTCACATACTGTTCTCTCCTGCGGTTTGCCTCTAGGTCATGGACAGAGAAGGACGAGTGCCTGGGTGATCCACATGGTTCTTATGTGAAAAACGCCATGGATGCGAGCGGAGATGTACGGCGTGCATGGATGTGTCCCCAGGGAGAACTACAATATCTTCGAGACTGCCATGATGTACTCAATAAACATTGAAAACTATTTACCATTTTTTTGTGTCCCAACCACTGCCGAGAGTCGCTCAGGCTAAAAAAGAAGGCCTCCGGGATCAATAAGCAATTTGGGGGAACTGTGAGCTGGCCTAGAAATGAATGGGATTGATCAATGAGTGGTTGTCTATTATGCAGCTGGAATTATGAAGCAATATGCAGTTGAAAGCATGTGACCGAGTAACCTGTGAGTAGGAAGGACCAATGAGTCTATCGAACATGTATGGGAGGCAGCCAATAGGATCCTGAGCAAATCACTAGGTTTTAGAAATGAATGAAAGTGACCACCCCCAGACCAATAGACAGGTGAGCGATTTGGAAACCTATGAGCCGACTTAGAATTGAATAGAATAGATCATTTTGGTGTCTACGAGCGAGTGAGCAGATGTTGTGGCAATGAATGGTAGCCAATCATGCAGAAACTGAATGGATCACCGTGAAGGGGTGGAGCTGTGACCAACCAACTAGAGGGTTTAGAAGTGGCTTGACCTGGATTAGAAATGGGTGGTGGACTAGAAATTCCTAGAACTGGATTAGAAAACAGCGATTTGGAAGCCTATGAGCCGACTTAGAATTGAATAGAATAGATAATTTTGGTGTTTATGAGCGAGTGAGCAGATGTGGCAATGAAGGGTAGCCAATCACATAGAAATTAGATGGATCACCATGAAGGGGTAGAGCCTGGATTAGACCTGGCTTGACCTGGATTAGAAATGGGTGGTGGATTAGAAATTTCTACAACTGGATTAGAAAAAAGTGGCTGTTGTGCGTAACGGCTCTATACTACTAATGACATGAGTACATCAATGTGGAACAACTTTGGACAGTATAAGTCTCATGCTTGTAACTGTTTCTATCTCCGATATGCAATTAAGACTTCAGCACACTGAGAGGCGTAACTTTGACGCTGTGTTATGTGTATTTTGTTGAGATGTCTTCATATTCTGCACAGGGCTTGTAATTCTAATTATCCCATCATATTTGTTCTCGAGTCCTTCCATGCCCTTTAAATGCAGTGGCAGTGATGAGAACAATGCACAGAAGAACAACAGTCAAAATATTGGTAGCTGTTCTCCAGTGGCACTTTCCTTCACATGTCCTAACCAATTCCCAGGATATTTTACCAATTTACATTTATGGACAAAGATGTCCGAAGTGGTATCATGGAGAAATTGTTTCATAAACTACTTGTTATTGCAGACATATTTTGTGTGGGTTAGTTAGCTGTTTCATTTGCCTCTCACTGGAACTGCTGTTGCATTTCAGGGATGCATTATGTTGACCCTCTCCTGTGCACAAATGTTGCCCACCTTGGATATACTGGCTAGGCTGCTAACCCTTGATACATTAACGCATCCCACAAATATTTACCTGGCAGCTTGTGAGTTTACAACACAGGATTGCTGTGGAGCAAAAGGATGCAAAGGGCAGTAATTCATATAAAAGAAACCTGCATGAAATGGAATAAGTGTGGGAACACAACACATGCACTGTACATGATAGGAACACATGTACTCTCACATAATTTCCATGTCCTACGAATACAGGCAATCATCTTCAAGAGGGAGACAGCGACACAAACATGCACAAAAAGGTGATCTGCTTTACTATAGCAGCTGTGTGACAGAATACAACGAATGCATTTGTTTTTACTTGAAGAACAATTTAAGAATACATGTGCAAGATCAGCAAACACTTCTAGAAAAACTGGGAGTAACTTCTTCTAGTAATATTTTACTTAAGAGTCGTTCCATCAGTTTCCGGCCCGAGGTAGAAAATGCGGGCGAATTTGAAAATGCGATTAAGGACTTGTGTCGCCATCTGTTGGAGGGCCGGAGCACCACCCTCAACCCTCTCCATACTTTTGTCGGTTGGAGAGCGGCATTTCAAACAGCCAGGGTGCACTCTTCAGTTAAAATTGGAAAAAATCGAGTACTGCGCTGTGATAAAATTCTTGACAAAAGAGGGATTTTCGCCTAAAGATATTGAAGTGCGACTAGAGAACGTGTACAGGGAAGCCTCTCCGTCGTACACAACGGTAAAAGACTGGACTAAGCAGTTTCGACTGGGGCGAGAGTCCATTGAAGATGATCCACGCGATGGTCGTCCAGTGGAAGTGGTGACAAAAGAAAATTTGTCTCTTGTCGAGGAGGAAGTGCTGAGCGACAGGCGTCTGAAGGTGAAGGAAATCTCAGAAGGGCTGGGGCTTTCCAAAACAACCGTTTTTCGCATCATCGGCGAGGGCCTTCACATGAAAAAGGTCAGTGCGAGATGGGTGCCACGACTTCTCTCGTCAGTTCAAAAGCAACAGCGCGTCGTCTGTGCCAAAGAGTTTTTGGAGCTCTGTCAAGAGAACGAAGAAGAAATATTGAAGTCAATTGTCACAGGGGATGAGACTATAGTGCTCTACTATGATCCCCTTTCGAAAAAGGAGTCGATGGAATGGCGCAAATCAGGAGAAGCACCCCCAAGAAAAGCCAAGGTCACACAATCCACAAAGACGATCATGGCAACAATATTTTGGGATTGTCATGGAATCCTCCTCATCGACTTCAAAGAGAGGAACACCACAGTGAATGCGACTTATTATGCTTCACTCCTGCACCGACTGCGAGACGCCATCAAGGAAAAGAGGCGCGGCAGGTTGAGTCGAGGTATCCGGTTGTTCCAGGACAATGCCCCTGTCCATACGGCTTCTGTTGCCAAGGCTGCACTGAAGGAGTGCGGCTTCGAAGAAATCCGCCACCCACCCTAGAGTCCAGACTTGGCACCGAGTGACTACTTCCTGTTCTAAAACTTGAAGAGGGATCTCAGAGGACGGAGAATTCAAAACGATAGTGAGGTACAAGAGGCAGTTTTCCAGCATTTTGCGGACAAAACTTCGGACTATTTTTTCAAGGGTATAAGAATGCTGGTTGAAAGGTGTCAAAAGTACATCGAAGTTAAGGGTGACTATGTGGGAAAGTAATACACTTGTTTCGTCTCTATGACTATTAAAAGTTGGTCGGGCCGGAAACTTAGTTGCTAGTAAAGCAGATTGTATTGTTGTGCGTGTTTGCATCTCTGTCTCTTGCTGTTGGAAGATGCTCGCTCAGTACAAACTACCCCACTTTGCAAGTTTGCTCCGAATACAGGCACGTAGCAAAACTCATGTTGATCACAACCTTTTTTATTGTATTGAATATACTGCATTGTAAAAAAATACGAAGGGAGTTGCCTCAGGACAGGAGCCGCCGATATTTCGAATAGAGACTGTTCTCCTTCTGAAGAAGAACAGTCTCTGTTCGAAATATCGGCGGCTCCTGTCCTGAGGCAACTCCCTTCGTACTTCTCTACTGGTTCGCTGAATTTCTACCAATCTATGTAAAAGAAATAGGTATTCGTAGCAAGGTAAGTTATAACATGTAAATGGAAAATCCTAATCTTCTGAATATGTTAGTACCCCCGTATGGCGATGGGAAGTGCAACTGCACATCCAGGTAGCCGCAGATCCAGCTGGTAAACTTCAGACACCTGTGAGAAAAACAATCCTTAAGGCTGCCATGTCAATCAAAAAGGGTGAAAGCACTAAAATACCTTGTGCCATGAAAAACAACCAAGCTGAACTGTACACAGCATATGCACATGAAGCAACATACGGGTGTTCAAGCCAAACCGGGACTTTTCATTTTTCGCAAAAGTAAAATGAACTTACACGCGAGAAATTAGTTTTTTTTTTCAAAGTAATCTCCAGGTGCACTAATGCACTTGTCCCAGCGTTTCACGAGTCCTTGTATGCCAGCAGCGTAGAAATCCTTACCGGCGCGTAGCAGCCATGATCGGACCGCATTCTTGGCCTCGTCGTCGCAGCTGAAGTGGCGGCCCCCAAGGAACGCCTTCAGTGGCCCGAAGAGATGGAAATCGCTGGGGGCGAGGTCTGGACTGTAAGGGGGATGTGGAAGCAACTCCCAACCAAGTTCCTGTAAGGTGCGTGTCGTGAGATGCGCGGTATGCGGGCGTCCATTGTCCTGTAGGAAGAGGACTCTTTTGGTGATGAGGCCCGGCCGCTTTTGCTTCAGCGCCTTATGCACATCCCTGAGAACCTGGCAGTAATATGCACTATTGATGGTGGTATCACTTGGCAGAAGATCAACATGAACAACGCCAGCCTTGACCCAGAAAACCGTGGCCATGACCTTATCACAGACGGGGTGCTCCGGAACTTCTTGGGATCTGGCGAGCCCGGATGCTTCCACTGTTTTGATGCGCGTTTAGACTCAGGAGTGAAATGGTGCACCCACGTTTCATCGCACGTGATGATCCAATCAAGGAACGGCTATCCTTCAGTGTGAAAACGCTACCTCAACTCTTGGGAGATTTCAGGTTTTCTCTGCCGGTCAAACACGGAGACCCAACGGGCACTAACTTTCCCAAACTGAAGGTGTTCATGAATGATAGTGTTCAACATTCCCACAGAAAGGTCCGTCTTTCGAGCCAGTTCGAGACATGTTATCCGTCGGTCCTTGAGGATCAGGCGCTCCACAAGTTCGATGTTCTCAGGAACTCTGACGCTGGGCTCTGAGCCGCGCCGGCCGGGATCGTCCAGCACTGATGTAGGGCCGTCTCGGACCCGTTTGCCCCACTCAAACGCTTTGCTGCGGCTAAGTGTGTCGAGGCCATACCCAGCCTGAACTCTTCTGTGAATTTCAGATGACTTTACGCCTTCATTCACGAGAAACTTCATGACAATTCGCTGTTCGATGTGCGCGCTCACCTCGTTATCGGCCATCTTGTCCAGCACGTGTTTTCTGTTTTGCCGAAACTTTGGACCACCACGTGGTGAACGCGGAAGCCTGTCGCGTGTGAAAATGACGAAAAAGAAGTGGCGCGAGCCATTTGTACACACAGGAGACAGAAAGTTCCAGTTTGACTTGAACACCCATCGTATATACATAGCACGCCACCAAGGTGTGTTTAGTGTGTGATGTGTGTCCCTTCTTAGTGTTTATGTCCTCTACTGTTAGCACTCTTACCATTTTTAATATCGTAGTTCAACATGCCCAACCAGATGTTTGATATAATGTAATAAGCAGTTTGGTACTAGTTGAGATGTTTTTTTTGGATTGATGCGATAAAAAGTGGGGCTAGTTGTGGAGAAACATGAATTTCAAACCATTACATGTGAAATACAGCACAAAAGGAAGATATAGACGTGAAATTGCATGAATATGTCTAGTTCGATGGTGCAGCCACGTACTATTTACGTTTGATATGCACATTGCTACTAAATATACAGGGTGTCTTTTTTTATATACATATTTTTCATAAAAAAACGATAAGGGCTATACGAAGTTTTTTTTTTCTGAATTTTTTTCCGTGTTAGCGCCGCGAAGCAACTGTGGCTATGAGCGGCCTATAGACGTGGACAGATGAAGAGAGGACTGCAGGAAGGAGTGGGGGACAGGGGGGTTAGTATGCGTCCTGGGCCGACTTCAAGGGGAACTGTGCCGACATTCGTCTGGAAAGTCTTCGGAAAACCCAGGGAAAACCTCAGACAGCACAGCCCGTGACAGGATTCGAACCCGTGTCACCTCCCAGTATAAGGGCTATACGAAGGGAGTTGCCTCTGGACAGGAGCCGCCGATATTTCGAACAGAGACTGTTCTTCTTTTGAGCAAGAACAGTCTCTATTCGAAATATCGGCGGCTCCTGTCCTGAGGCAACTCCCTTCGTACTTCTCTACCGGTTCGCTGGATTCTTACCCATCTATATAAGGGCCATAGACATCATGTTTTCCCTTCTATCATCTATGTGCCGGCGGACGTTCTTGGTCATCTGTTGCTCAACTGTCGAATGACTAATTTCCCAAAAATTGTTAATGAACTTTGAATTATAAAAGCTACGAAGTTGTCCCAATGAGAACATCTGTTACCTTTGGTCACCTGATATCGTGGCCATTTTCAGAACAAAATCGTTTCGACAGATCGTCCTTAAAAAATTCGTGAAGGAACACCGTTTCTTTTTTTTTTTTTTTTGTTCATTGGGCATCTTGGAAGACTACGTCTTTCTTTCACCCCCTTTGTGAGAGGGCGAAAGAGCACACTATCCCCTCTTGCGTCCTGGAAAAAGATTAAAAAAAAAGAGAAAAAGTGATTGTATCTCATTACGGCCGATGTCTCATTACGGCCGAAAGTCTCAATACGGCCGATAATCCTTTAATCCCCAAGTGTCTCATTACGGCCAAAGTCTCAATACGGCCGAAGGTAGTCTCATTACGGCCGAAGATGTCTCATAACGGCCAAAAGGCAAAATGTGTATTGTAACGTGCATTGACATGTAATGTTGCTGCCCGGAATGGGTATACATTCCAGAGGGTATAAGCCATGCAGTGTGCCCTTAGGGCCCTTATCATATATATAAACATATTGTGTGACAATCAGTATGATATCATACCACAGCACAATGCAGCGTATTGTGTAATGTGTACACCCCAAAGGTAGTGTTGATGTTGCTGTGAAGCAGCGATCTACTAGGTGGAGTTAGCTGCTTGTGGAGAACTAGATGGACATCGGCTTTGTTGTGACGTTTTTTTGGAGACATCCTACAGTCACTGGCCAGGAAGGAACACCTATCTTAGTCGACGTCAATTTATTTCCATTCGCTTTACAATGGTACAATTCTTGCTTCTGGAATGAGTAGACCTGCAATAAGCAAAGAGCAACCGTGAATAGGCTAGAATATTAAAAAAAAAAAAAACAGGCATTTGACTCTACATGGCTGGTTTTAATGTGCACAAGCTGCATACATGTTGATATGTGTCTGTTATTTCATACGAGGCTAACATAAACCTTCATCTAGATAAAAAAATTAAAAATTGTGACTTCCAGGTAAACACAATGCATAACCATGAGATGAATTTAGTTGCATCAGTTCATTCACTTAATGGAAACATGTGAATATGAAACAGTGATACATTACAATTCATGAAATGATGCATGCATGACTTTCCTTTTCTCGTTTCTTCTTATAAAAGTAGTGCACGAATTAACTCTCGTGCACTACTATACACAATTTTTCACTTCACAACAGAACCGTATGATACAATTGGTAATCTTAACAGCTCACCTCTTCAGCCAAGACTCCCTGGGCAGCAACATCCTGTTAGCCATGTTGTTGTTTTTTTTTTTTTTTTCGGAATCTTTCGCGTACCCACATACCATGACTGAAATGGAAAATAGCTATAAATTGCAATGTACTTAAATGACTTCCTCTTGAAATATTTATTGTAATGAGATATGCTTTTGCGCTTAGTACAGTGGAAAAGCCTGCGCAACATTTGCAGATGTTCGCGGTAAGCAATTCGAGGAGATCAAGTATGCCGACTTGTGCTTTGATTTTTGAACAAATATGACGACAAATTTTAACAAATGAAATATGGCTCACAATGATAAATGCTGCTGTACGGTGCGGCATTATCGGTGTCTTAACTTCGAATGAATTTGTTGTTCCTAAACGCGCAACGAACCACAAACGGTGCAAATATACTAATACATACCCACCTACATCTATTACAGGCACTTCGGCTGTTTTGATTCAGTCAAATTACTCGTATGAGAATGCAACTATGTGTGGATAACACACTGCTAAGCCAGACAGTCTACGAAAGCATAACTCACCAGAATTCTTTGTTCTCGGTCTTCGTCAAGACAGTGCGATATACGTTGGGACTATGACGATTCATTCAACTCAATTTTCACCGGAACAATACGCGCTGCTCGAAAGACAACGACGGAAAATAAAGTGCCGCTTAAATCCGTTAATTTGCACGTTACAGCACTACAAGTCGATATATAATATTATTGCGTCGTAAACTACAACTGATCGCTAACACATGGATGGATGGATGGAGCTTAACACAAGAAACGAGATACCCAACTTTGCTAGACACCATCCGAACTTCCGAAGTGAGAGCGTGAGAGTATATATAATAATGATATCAAAACACGAAAGGAAGAGTATTGATCGCCCCTCCTTCTATAGCATGCAAAACGTGATTAGCGCTGAGATGAGCATGCATGTCCATGTGCATGTTTTCACTGATCAAAAAGAGGTCACGTGGGATTGCGTGACGCTTGCGAAATGTGCAGCAATGTGCGGTGAGCATCATGGCGAAGCGAAACTTTTAAATCGTGCATTGCACTTCATGGTAGCTTCAGGAAACGAAGCAAGCTTATGAGACACTGGATTACAGGTATGTTGGCATCTTTTTCATTCCTGCATATCATTTCACATTACACTATACGTGAATACATGGTGTCATGTCATGGGTGTCATGTCTCACAATGCTGGGGAAATAGTTGCATGGGGAAGTGTGCATGGTTCTAGACTTTTAATTTCTGATCGCGTAATCGAAATATCGGCACCTCTCGCATTGTGGCTTGCATGTGACCAACCAAATGCTGTTCCCTTACTAGCGCTTCCTACAAACGACAAAACGAAACATGTGGGAATGTATATTTTTGATTACTCATATATAACAAGAAAATGTATCGTTTTCAGGTTGCTGCCACTACTCCATGTGCCCGCAATTGTCTCGCGTGTATCATTACACTAACGACGTCGCCCACCACGGCGGAAGTGTTTTGCGTACACGCGTTTCAGCATGAAGCCTGCAGGTAACATCTGATGCTTACCCTTCGGATATTCTGAATTTACATATTGTAGCTTAGAGGAATTCCGAATGCCCAGAGTGACACACGCTTATAACATTGTGACATCAGCGCAGTGGCATAAGCACTAATGTAGTGCCCCACGAAAATGAACGAGGGACAGTGGTTTATCCAGAATCCCAAGCACGAGAGGGGTGTTGGAAAAAATTGTGGGGGGAGGTCATCATTATAGTTACGTCATTACAGCTTAACATATCATTACAGACGTATCTGAAGCTGAAATCGCAAGGGCAGCCCGTGTAGGGAGTGCACAGGCAAAAAAGTTAGGGGGGTGTAGGGGTGTCTGGATAAAGCACTGACGAGGGGGACTCCTCCACCCCATGTCAAGCCTCAAAAAACACCTCCTGAAATATTTTCCTGGCTATGCAGCTGCATCATTATGACGTAATTGTCATTGTTGTCCATAATTCTTGAATATGTTTTGAATATATGGAAAAAAAAAGTCTGCTTGACAGCATATGTCTTATGGTCATCATCAAACAAGAGCATATGTCATTTTGTTCAGTGCCTTACGTACTTTTTTTAAATTTCAGGTGGACGTAAATTGTAGAAGGCAGCTAGTGGGGGAGAAGATCATGGTCATAGGTCATGTGGCTCCTGGAGCTCCCAGTGGGCTCCCTTGGGGAGTACTTTTCAGAACACACACACACACACAGTTTGCTCACAGAACCAACGAGTAGGATGTTGCTTGAATACTGAGAGAAAATGGCGTAACACATACAAATATCGTGTGACACATATGACAATAAAAACATTTTTCACGAGGGATGCATGAAACATTGTCGCAATATTGTGTGCATGAACCATTGTGTGTGACACAAGCCGTGGGGGCACACCGCCTCGGACACATTTTGGGAAGCATAAAACACAGTATATACACAGCTAATATGGTGGATGCTTCTTTTTTGTTTTTGGCCGTTATGAGACATCTTCGGACGTAATGAGACTACCCTCGGCCGTATTGAGACTTTGGCCGTAACGAGACACTTGGGGATTAAAGGATTTTCGGCCGTACTTTCGGCCGTAATGAGATGTTACCGAAAAAGTGACCCAAGATAAGGGCAGTTCCGATAGCATCACCCGGTACATTTGTTTTTGTTTTGTTTCCGCAAGTTAAAACTCACCTTCGACGCTTGAGGCGGTACTCCGCCCTTTCGCCTTCTCAGATTGAGGGTGAAGGAAAGACGCATCTCTGAAAATGCACAATGAAAAAAAAAAAAAAGGTGTTCCTTCACGAATTTTTTGCGGACGTTCTATCAAACGGATTTCTCTTCTGAGAACGGCTACGATATCAGGTGACCGAAGGGAACAGATGTTCTCATTTGGACAACTTGGTAGCTTTTATAATTAAAAAGTCAATTTACGATATTTAGGTAATTAGTCATTGGACGGTTGAGCAACAGATGGCCAAGAACGTCAGCCTGCCCAGAGATAGAAGCGATAACAGAATGTCTATATCCCGTATAGTTTTTGTTAATAAAAAATCTGCATTAAAAAATAAGACACCCTGTATACATATATACACACACACACACACACACACACACATGCACCTGGATAGAATTTGGGAATGAAATGGAATTTAGCCCTAGTCGGATCGAAAAACACTTTAATTACGCATCTATCAAGTTCCATAAGGTGATTTTCACAAGCGCTTTTGCCGAATGCCGCAAGATTTTATACGGTATTTGTCGTTTCTTTTACTTTTCCAGATACGACACCTCTTTAACGCGGTACTGGTATAACTATACGATTATGTCAGCGATGGTTGCGTGATTTCTAGCTATCGTTTGAAAATGATAACCAGTGTCCCATCAAAGAAATTGAAAAACCACGTTAATGTACCTGTTGTCAGTTGGAGCAGAAAGTTGCAGCCGCTAGCAGAGGCAGGGGTCGACATTGTGGCTCACAATAACTCACGATCACAATTATCTGATAAGGCGTATGGACCTCACACTCATTTTGAACTCAGCTTAAGGTCGATATCGCGCCCTTTATCTCACATCATATGTCAATATCAATATTGTCAGACGAGCCCAGACGATAAAAGCTGGTGACAGCAGACAACAACGCCGCCAGGCGGGTCTCACGCGGGTCATTATGACTGAGGGCACTTTCACGATCACGAAATCAAGAACCAACAACACACGCAATATCGGCTACGGCATATATTAGTGCACTCACGTGGCTTCTGAACTTTGATAAACTGGTTGGTAACGCAATAAATATTCCCCATTTTTTGTTTTTTATTTGTTTCGAACAGCCCTAATGCGTGATGCCAATTATAGCTGCCCTGATACGCAGTGTGAAAGCGCCGAGCAAATTAAAAATTTGTGCATAATGCAAAACTCTCTACCGTGTACTCGAAAGGAAGAAAGCAGTGTTGAGCAACTAGAGATCTCTTTACCGGCTAGTTAGCTTCAGTGGCTTCTGATCCTCGGTTAGCAGTGAAAAGCACCAGTAAACGTAGACCGCGTTCGATGGAAATGGTTGATCACCAGAATGAGCGCATCAAATCAATCAGTTTTAATTCCATTGGCTTCATGTTGAACTACAATGAACAGAACAAACGAAACCATCCCCAATAAAATAACCAAGAAAGCACTGTATCCTGCCTGTCACAGCCTACAAGGTAAAATTACTCCTGTTTGATAACGAAGCGCGCACCAATCTTCAACTTGTCGTTGCCCCACAACGCGCGCAAAATGTATCACTTCGGCCGGGGATTTCCCCTTGCGCGAACACCCGGTTTGGAAAGCGCGAACTGTAAACATAACTATAACGATTGCTACATTGCAGTGCTATGGTGCTCGGGCAGTGTCTGGTAACATGCCGCCTTTAGCCTGTAGGTTCCGAGCTAGTTCGTAGGAAAACAAAGAAACACATATGAAAGGTTAAGATTGGAACGGCTAGTGTAGAGCGCTTGAAGTGTACGCAGGACATTCCTAGCTGCTACACTTCCCGCCGACTGTCTTCCAATTTAAAATAATATGGCCATGAAAGGCCACCGATGGTCGGTTCCGGTGATACGGTTCGACGCAAGCCACGTTATTAACGGTTTATTTAAAAGTCACAGCGGACGCTTAACTGCAACATTAAATGTTATCCTCCCCCTCCACTCGTGAACATTCTTCGCGTTTGAACATACCCGGACCAAAGAGTGATATTAAACTATAGGAGTACCTTATACAGGGTAAATACGGCGAAAATCCCGCGGCTGAATAATTCGTGAACAGGTGGCGCCATCGAAGAAATTTCTTTTTGGTAAAGATCCTTGGGACATCGTCCATGAACTGAGTAGTGAGCGGCTCATTTGTATACGCTCACTAATTAGATGAGCATCTTAAGTTTTAAGTCTTACTTCGCACGCTTATGGAACCTCTGTTTTACGCATCGTGACCTTCAGCGAAACCTATCGCAGGAAAAAAACCGCATCGACACTTAGTGATTTTTTCGAGTAATTAATCTGTTTCGGTTTACATATTTCCTGCGCGGAGCAGCGCATCATTGCGCTCTTTGGATCACCTATCCGGCTGTCAATTTCGTGTTCATCCGCTTGGTTGACACACGGGGTTGACGGAAGATTAGGAACAGCCGCAAGAGGCTTTGATATTCCTTCTCGGAGCGACTGGTAAACAGCAAAGCCGGTTCTGTCGTTCCGTAGGTGGGATAGCGTGTTGTTGTCATGGACGATGATGAATGCGCCGCGAGCGCTGTTAACTAGTGAGCACATTCTTGAAAATTAAGGCTACGGTCTCACGGTAGCCATCTTGAATTTACTTACGGACTTGCTACGGCGGGGCGCCACCGTCGCGGTTTCCGTGGATGACCCCGTTAGGGAGAACCGCGCGCGATTCTCCCGACTGGACCCTTTGACCTTGAGTCTCTTCTGTATGCCACCGTACCCGGTGTTTATACGTGTATAGAAGGGAGCATTGTCTGGTAAAAGCCTTTTGAAACTGTCGTGCAAGACGGCGAGTTGATTTTTGGTGCTTTCGTGGTTTGAGTAGCACGGGGGTAGCTGCCGCGCGCGTAGCGTGTGACGAAGACTGTGCAAAATATAATATATTTGAGATCTAAAAAAATATATATCTCAAACGCAAAATGGTCAAACAACCGTCATAAAAAATGGACGCAAATACTAAATAATTGCAGTCAGCTGTGAAGAGTCTGTTCACGTGCCGATCGGTAGCAGTTTTATCTCAATACAGCTTACAGAAACAGGATTTCTTGAAATGAATTATGAAATTACCACTTCTGTTGAAACTAGAAGTTCAACTCACAGTACGCACACAAAATGTTAAGAATCAAAGGAATGGCATAACCGAAGTAAAATAGGCTATGTAACCTGTCCGTATTCCGCATAGTAGCGGCCGTGACTAGTAGGTGAAGATAACTTTTTTTTTTCTATTTGGCTGCGATTCGTGTTATCGCTTTGTGAGATGACGAGAGATGTGATGTGTAAAGAGAGAAATAAAATGCGGGGGGAAAGCAACAAAATTGACAGGCGAAAATATATTTCAATATATCTAGCGGTATCACATCTCGGGAGGCCCATGACTGTACAGTTTGTCAATTTAGCAGACGCATCAATTCCATTTGGAATTCGAACATTGAATTCCATATTTGATTAGGAAATGGAATAGGATATACGATTACTCGCTTCGGTGCTCAAAAACCCAAACATTCACACCGTCCTATGTATGGTGCTGACTGCGGTATCATCTCATATGGCCCAAGTGTGCATAAGGCCCAAGTGACCAGAACGCCCAAATGTTCATAAAACCCGAAAAAAAATTGGGCCTTTTGAGCATTTGGGTCAAATGAGAAGGGCAGGGTAAGGTGTCCAGAAGGCCAAAATATTCATATGGCCCGAAAACCAGGAGGGAAGACTAGGAGTGACATAGATACTGTATTTTCTTTGCACATATGCGCAATTAAATGCTGAATGCGACAGAGGAGAAAAAGGTAACTGAACTAAAAATATTAATAAAAGTACTGAAATGAAGAAACAAATTTTCAGGCAAATAAGATATAAATGTGACAAAAAGTAAAATACAAATAAATATTGAATCCTTACAGCGTTCAATATTTCGCTCGGTACTGATTGGTAAGCTCTGTGCCTAATATATTTATTGAACAACTGATTCGTTTGCCGCATTAAAAGCTTTTCAACTTTCGCTTGAATACTGCTATGACGCACAATATGTAGCGCTTTTTCTGCGAAGGTACCCAAGCCGGGCACGGCAGTAGCGTTATGGTGGCTAGATGAAAGTAGCGTAGCCAGAAAAAAAAAAAAAAAAATCTGGAGGGGTTCAGGAGGAAATTTGCATAGGAGAGAAGGGTTTACTCCTCGTTTCTCTCTTCCAGATGCGCTACCAAAGGTACGATTTCGGGAGGGGTCTGAACGTCGCAAACCACGCCTACGCATGGGACCGTTTTTTCCGCTCTAACCCATCGATGCAATTTTTTCCGAGACCATTTGTACCGTCACCAAATTTTCCGGGGCCATTTTTTCAGGGCCGTTCGACCAAATGGCGCTCTATCAAATAGGCGGACACCTTCGAATTGATTCTGTAACTGAACTCTTTGGAGACTACATTTCACAAGGCGGAAGAAGCGCATTGTTTGTGTTCACGTGAGATGCGCGCTGCAGAAGGAGCATATTCCACTGAGTGACCGAGTTCAATTCTCCAACATGGGCACTGCTTGATGAACATAATAAATCTCAGTCCCGAGCAAAATACCAAGCCGCAGCGATTCTCGGCAAAGTGTGGAATTCCTGCGCAGTCACACCTGAAAAGCAATTTTACAGAAAAATATTTCTCGCATATAACTCGCACTGATAAAAGTACCGCATTTTTCTGTGTACAAGCTCCGTTATATATAAAAAAAAGTTCTCTGAAGAAGTCCTGCGCAGGATGATGACGCGCATATGATGACATTAGATGACGCGCGGGACTTCTTCAGAGAACTTCTTTCAATGTATAACGGCGCTTATACACTGAAAAATACGGTTGAAAAAATACACTATTAGTCTTCCTTTCTGGTTTTCGGGCCATATGACCATTTGGGCCTTCTGGGCGTTAGGGCCTTCTGGACACCTTATCCTGTCCTGCTCATTTGACCCAAATGCGCAAAAGGCCCATTTTTTTTTTCGGGTCTTATGAACATTTGGACGTTTTGGTCACTTGGGCCTTATGCACACTCGGGCCATATGAGATATAACCGCTGCCTGCAGCGTCCATGCCATGTGACGTACACTGTGCAAAAAATGAATTCCTCTCAAATGCAAGATGACGAAACAATCATAATAAAAAAGACATTGTAGTCAACAGCTTTTTGCTGTGAAGTTGCTTGTTTATGTGTTTTCACCTTTATTTCTATTATTTCAGCTTGAAATAATTTATAAAATTACCCTATGGAACCGAGCAGTCACGGAAATGGCATACTGGCATACACTGCGCACGGAAACTGACCAACATCAATGCCCGTAATACGGAAATGGCATAAACGAAGGAAAAATAGGGAAATTGCGCGTTTTACTCTTAGACCCGTCTGTATTCCGCACGGCAGCCGCGGTGACAGTACCACAATGGGCAGTGCTGTAGTCGCTAATCGCTATACATGATTTTCATTAGCTGAGGAGCGGATGTGCTACGTTTCTAACCACTAGCGGAAAAGTAATTTCCGCCACAAAGCTTGGCAGCGGATTCGATGCTGCTACATCTACTTTGTCGCTATTTCAGTGGGAAAAATGGAAAGAAGTATACCGTATCTCAGGGCGTTCCACTTGGACAAGGCGGAGCCGTGTCTTTAACCCCACAATCCAACATGATCGGGTGATATGGTGACATTTTTCAATTTCTGCGCCAACCTATTCTGTCTAGAATCCTGGTTTCCGGGCTGGCATCGACGATTTTCGTGCTCATTGCTCCTGATTATAGCAACATGTAGTCAAAATGGGTACGTGTTCGCCACAACGCGAATACATAATTAGTAATTAGGAAGAGTAATATATCACACTATCGTTTAGAAATGAGTAGCGCCGCTTGTAATTGTGCTACTTTTTAGAGGAGTAGCGGGTAGCAGTAGTCCGCCACCTAAATTTGGTACTGGGCGCAGTGATTGCTTTATGTAATGGTAAGACGTGTGTCCTTTCTCAGAGTCAAGTCGCTGATTTCGCTACTTTAGTTCAGTCTTTTCCGCCGCGTTAGTTTGCAGTGAAGTGATTGAAGTGATCGTCCTTCTTGCGAGCGAACAGAGGATCCTTCATGTAAACTTCAGAGGTCAGTTCAAGAAATTGGTTGAGTGATCCCGCCATTCCAGTGCGAATATATTTGCTTTGAGTGTATTTCTCGATGCTGTTTGATCATCCTTGCTCCGGCGTGACCTGGTTATATCGTACACAACGACGTCGCGACGGGCACTGTTCTGATCACGTGGGCGGTAACGACGAAAGTAACGCGTTCCCAGGGGCGCCAGAACAGGGGGAGCAACGGCTCCCCCTCATTTGCGAATGGGGGAGCACGGCTCCCCCAGTGTCAGCCCGGCATCATAATCTACCACGGTCTAACAGAATGGCCTGTGCATGTGTTCTTTCGGCGGCCATAAATATAGAGAGCAATAAGCACAGAGCCTATCACTGTCACTGTGTGCGGAGACCATTTGAGAAGAACTACATACCACTGGTGGCAGGTTCACAGTGTTCTGGAGTTGACCATGGCAAGGCTTGTGGGACAAAGTGCACTGTCGAAGTTTCGAAGAGCAATAAATCAGTCCGAAAGTGTGTGCCAGGAGGCGCGAACATTACCAGACTCAATCCACGGGGTGAGGTCAGGGGACAGAGGCGCAAACGGGAATCACGAAAGGCACGCAAGACACAAGACATCTGGGGGAAATAAGGATACAAAGAAATCGCCTTGTTGCGGACAGACGGTTGTTATAGGGGCGGTTTGCGAGGTTCAACCAGAGATTTCAGTCGGTTGTGGCCAGGGTGCCCACTTCGAGCTGGCGTGTAAGACCTGTAGTACGACAAGTGCGATGGACTGAGACGACACGTCGCAGCGGTGTTGTGTTCATGTGTCGGCAGCGGCAACGTCGAGGGAGCGCCATTATGTCGTCGCCTGCAGCAGCGTTACAGGATTATCAAACGCCATTGACATCAGAGAAGGCCACACCTCTGGCAAGAGATGTGTATCGCAGATTCTTTGTTATCTTCATATTATATGTTAACCTGTCATAGTAAAATATTCTAGCTGTTAACCTGATTGCTGGCTCCTCACTTTCCACCGTACCGATGTCCAAAATTACCCGCTATTGTCGTTTACCCGGCTTTTCTTATTGAGTCGCCCTGGAGTGATAACGACAGCGTGCCACCCAGTCAGAGGGCACCTGTAGGCTCTTGTTGAGCTCGAGACCTCCCCAGAAAAGTCGGCTTTATTCGCTGAAGGCTTGCAGATCAGACGATATTTGCTTCCAGTCCGGCACACACTTGCCGCGACGACGATTCCCGGGGACAAGTCCCACGGAGTTCCTTACACATTACTTTTCGTAGAAGTCTACGCACTGCGTAGAGGTACAAAAAGCCGGACGCACTGAACTCATACCAACTAGCCCACCACCAAGCGCAATTTAATTACAATACTTCTGCAATGTTATTTTAGATCTACTGTACAAATATGCGCATGTCGTAATTTGCCTGGAGCACGTTTACAGTTTGCGTAGCAACACTGCATAACGCAGGCATGAGCCCCAAAGGGAGATAAGTGGTGGTGATGATGATGATGTTTATGGTAGCACTTTTTTTCGCTCCCCCAGTGGAAAAATAGTTCCGACGCCCCTGCGCGTTCCATCTTTATCTGGTAACGTACCACATTTCGAGTCCAGTTATTCGTAAAGGTAGAAAATTTCTCACACTGTACAGGAATAATTTCAACAGAAAAGTAAGGGGGCCTAAAATAGGACTGAGAAAATACCTATCAAACCTGCACCCCGCGGGGGACGTAATTGTCAGGGTAGAACAACAACAACACACACCAAAAATAATAATAGTAAACGCTCTTCTTTGCTATCTAAATTTAGCTCGAACAGTAATCCGGAAGCACGAACAGAAACATGAAATATGTAGGAAAGATGGCAGCAACGAAATATGTTGCTTTTGCGAGAGAGTGATTTTCTAGGTAGTCTGATTACAATCCTGGGTGATCGAATACACGACGAAATGGTGCGCATAACGTGACAAAGGCCGAACTTCGACCAAGATCATCTGCTCCACCATTCCAGTGTGAATGCTCAGTGGTGTTTGCTTGCAGTGTGTGGGTAACTGGCTGATCTAAGCCAAACTGGCTCCATGCGGTTGGTCCGGCGCTCTTAAATCCTGACTTCAACACATATGAATAAAGAAATCACATGAGGACAACGTGCCCACACGTGCCAATGTGCAGCCCTGCAGTACTACAAAAGGACGATTGGCGACCAGCATAATGGAGAATAATGCAACTCCTCAGCACGAAATTCAGCCAGACGGACACAATATAACCGTACGATCAACAAAAATACACGCGGCAGGAACCTGCGTATACGGAATCACGCACGGGGCCAACGTTTCGTAAGTCAGGGAGGTCAGAGAACAGAGAACCGCTACGTGATCACGTGATCAGCACATAGGAACCCGTGCCATCTCTCGGCAACCTCCTGCAACGCGAAGCTGCCGCTGGTTTCAAACGCGTACGGCAGGTGGCGCTTGTCACCATATTTTCTGCATTTCTGTGTGCGATTTTGAACCACGCTAGTTTGTTTATTATTCTTTCATTTGCGATAAAACTTTGGACATCACTCCTGTTGATAATTACCTGCCCGCTGATCATATTTTCAGCCGAGAATAAGTACAGAATAGCTTTTTATGGCAAGTGTAAAAGTAGCGTTTTTTCTTAAATTTGATAGGCAATAATCAATTAATGACGCTTTACGCGAGAAAAAAAGTTCTTGACTATCCTTTGTATACTGTGCAACGTCACTTTGAAAAAAGATTGACAGCGCTATCTCTTTTCGTGTTCGCATCATCCTTGATTGAAAAACACCAAAAATGGAAGATATGGTCGTCCTTCTCGCTTTATAACGCCACAGCTGATCATCACATAAAAAAACGAGTTCTTGGCTTAGCTTGCCCAAAGAACAAGCTTTCCAACGGTACCAACATAATTCACGTAAGTTGCCGAGAAGCCGTGTAACCTTTGAGTGAAAATGACACTTTTCGGGTGATGAGTGGGACCGTAGCCTTAAGTACACCACATAGCACGCTCCTAGCCAACCATCATCCCGAATGACAACGTTCTCGCCCGATTTGTTGAAGACTGGAGGCGGAGCCTTTTTTTTTTTTTTTGTCCTATGTACGAGATCATCCGTGCAAAAAAAGAAAAAAAGGAAAAGAATAAAAAGAAAAGAAATAAAAAAGGAAAGGCGTACGCCACCCGTACTTATCAAATCCAAGGAGAGAAACGTTGTCATCCCGGATAATGGCTGGCTAGGATAGCGCTATTATGGTGGCTAGATGAATATTGTCTGGTGTGAGGAGCGCCCACAGCCTCCTATCCGACGGAGCGGGACTTTTGCGGAAGACGGCCACCAGGCGCGCTGCTCCACGGATGTATGCTAGTTTTTGGGCGCTCTGGCTGGTCTCCGGGCGGAGTTCTTTCGCCGTGACATATCAGAGGGTGGGATAGCGACGCTGTCGCGTCTTTGAAGTGCTTTATCTTACTTTATCGTCGGCTGTGCACTGTTTCTGTGGAATGGTGAACCTTTAGCAGACTTTTGACGCCCCTGTGAAGAAAAAGCGGCGTGCAAAAACGAACAGAGCGCCGACCATCCGTCGTCGTACGTGAACGAATTCAACAGGGGGGCCCACGCTACTATTCAGAAACACTCTTCAAGCTTGTCTCCAAACTTGAAGATACCTTCACAATCCTGTTTTCATATCATAAAGGGCATGCAGACAGCCTACTAGAAGTATTGGCATGTGCTTGGGGCAGCGATGGGCAGTACCAAGTACTCAAGTAGAACTTTTAGTACATTTCTGTGTACTTGTACTTTACTTGAAGTACATTTTAAACCGCGTACTTTGTACCGTACTTAAAGTACTTTTTTTTTCAAATACTTTCCCATCAAGTACTGAAGTACACAAACTTGGGCTCCAGACAAAAAGTCACAAAAGAGTTTCAAAAATGCTCATCAAATGCCTATCAGTGCTTTTAGTGGGATGTTGTACCAAGAGTCCGTCTGACGTTTTACCAAAAAGGATTTTTGTGCTGTTAAAGAGCATATTTGTTGAAGCAAATTTATTGTTGAGAGGCTTTGAACGTTGAAAAAGTATCAACACTTCTATGATTATATGTAAAACGAATGGAATGCACAGACATTCCACATTACGTATAACACTGCAACCGGCAGCAGAATGACTTGGTCAATTGTCATTTCAGTTCTTCCAATGCAGAGTTCTATGCCTTTTTATATGGTTTCGTTCATTGGCAATTAATAATCGTTTTATATCACAGTGTGTGATTGCATTACATGATGAACACTCTGAAAGACACACATGCTTTACTTTTTACATTTTACGTTTTTTAATTGGTCACATGGATTAGATTGCTGCAGATCACAGTCTTATAAAAATCATGGCTTGCATTGTGCTTCATCCTTTTTTTATTTTCTTTGTATTCTTTTTTAAACATGTTGTGTTTCGAAAAGCACCATGGAATGCCCAGAAATATATAATCTCCATTGGCCTGTACTTTTTCCCCCTTGAAATTTCCTAGCCTGTTATAACAGAAGATTAGTACCGGAACACCACACTAGGCAGGTGATATTCGATCAGTCAGGGTATAATACATAATCACAGCTCAGATGACTCATTACCTCTCTACACGCAACTGCAAATTATGTCATCTGATTAAGTCCATCTTCACGGGTTAGCACATAACCTAGGACATTATGGCTTTAGAGCATTTGTCAAGAATCCTCGCTAAAGTTTTGCAAAACGAGCAAGACACATATACTAAACAGTGAAATGCAAAGTGATACAAATTAAATTCGCAATGTACTTGACGAATACTTGAAGTACTTTGCCTAGTATTTTGTACTTTACTTGAAGTACATTTGGAATTGGGTACTTTGTACTGTACTTGAAGTACTAATGACGACAGGTACTTGGTACTTTATTTTAAGTATAATTTTGAGGTACTTTTCCCATCACTGACAAGGCGGTGCCTTGAGCATGTTGGCTGTCAAACCCATAGCGAATGTCTCACAATGAACATTGTAAAATTCTATGCTGTGAAGAGAATGCACTTCCCCGTAAAGGGCATTAACCGTCCTCGCGCAGAGCGGAGCAAAAAACAGAAACCTTCAAAGGAGGCGCGTCTCCATCAGTGATTACACTTATGTGAGCATTCAAGCTCGTGTACAGATGTTCTTTGCTTTCATTGTGTGCATATATATCATGATGAGGGGACGAAACAGGTTGTTGCTATTGCTGTGTATAATAAACCTTGTTTTGACATTGCGAGGTTGAAATTTGGAGATGATCGTGTCTTCATTGACTGATAGGAAACTTTATACATCGAGGAACAAAAAGAAGGATTAACCGGCCTCGTTGCTGTGACATAAAAAAAAAAAAACAACAACTAAAAGTAAGAATGAACAAAGGAAAGTAACATCATAAAAGAAAGAGATACAAAAGTTGAAAAGGAGGGTTGCCGTCAGCTTTGTGACGTCCAAGCTACGCATGGGACATTACAAAGCTTAATACCTGTTCCTTTGCGTGCTTGAATAAGCGGTCTTCAATGTGTTTTAAGCTATTACCATGACTGTTTTGTTTTCCATTGATATTTACCCCCCACCGTTCCATTCTTCCGCAAAACTTCTCGGCCACATGGGCGAAAACGGCCCGTTCAGCAGACGTGCTTCGGGAGCGTTCAGGAGAATCTTCGCATACATCCGTGTGTGCGCTCCACCTGACGGCGTCTTCCGCGAACGGGCCGCCTCGGCTGCGCCGCCCCTCACACCAGACAATATTCATCTAGCCGCCATAGCGCTATGTGGTGAAGTTCATTTTAAGAGTGTAGAGAAGGAGAGGGAACACCAAAGCGTCTCCTGCAGTCTTGCGGCTGTTCCTTATCTTCCGTCACCCCCATGTATCAAGCAGGCGGATGAACACGAAATTGACAACCGGATAGCTGATACAAAGATCGCATTGATGCGCTGCTCCGCGCAAGAAATATGTAAACCGAAACCGATTAATTACTCGAACTACCTCATTTTCAGCGCTCATATTTCGCCTTAGACCAGAGGGAAGCCTTCCACGATCCCTAAAAAGAGAAGAATGAAATCATGAACGCTCAGGAAATTCCGCCGTAACGATTATGACTTGTTTTATGTATGAATGTTGCACATACAGGGTGCTTTTAACGGAGAGAGATCGCTACATAAGGAGTGCGACAAAAGCAAAGCGGGTGAAAGGGTGCTGCCTTTGTGCTTCTCGAGTTATAAACAGGTGCTACATAGAGCACCTCTTTACTACTCAAGTTGTGAACATAAAGATTCCGGTTGCCTTTTATTGCTCTCTTTATGTGGCGACCTGCCTTCATAAAAAAAAAAAGACACTGTATCTCCGTCTACTAAGTTCTTGTGACCCTCAACCACGTACGGTCTTTGGACAAAATGTTTGAAACTGAGTGGAAGCATGCTGAAAGTTCACACAGTGAAGCACTTGCATTTCCTGTGCCGATCGTGTCTGCCAGGCAGGGAAAGCGTTTCAAAGCTTCCTCGTCGCTGTCTCGTAGAGCTTATCAGGGAAACTGTACACAGGAAAAACAAATAGTAAAACAATCTAATTCGTCCGGATAGGGCTCAAGCTGGATGGACAACTGATGCTTCTAACTCAATTTGCTAAACGTTGCGTTTACGAACCTCGTGTAATTGCACAGGTCGAAGTATAGCCAAGATACAACCCTCGCTCGCTCCTCGAATATTTTTCCACATCGGTGGGTGTTGATTGCATTTTGAATGTCAGAAGGGACGGAAGGAAATGCATATTCCTCGACGGTAAGTCTAGATGCTGCCGGCACGGCGACAACGTTAGCAACATCTTGCGCTCTGCGACAAAAATACAATGAGCATGGCCAGAGCCGCACAAGACAATGGCCAGGATATGAGCTAGTTATTCGTAGATGGCCTGATCAATGGCAAAACTGTGCAGCATCGGCTTTAGTTGAGGGACGTTGGTTCAAGTACCGCACAGAACTGCAGCGCTTCCTTCGTAATTCAACGGTAAAAGATACGAATGCCACAACATTTACAGCTTGCATAAGTAAACAGCAGACTCACGTTATGTTCCGAGATGACTCATCTTCGAAGAGTATCCTGTCCTTGTCCTTAATTGGGGCTGAGAGTGACGTTTCCACGTACGTGTCGAAGTCACTATCATAAATCTTGAAAATCGATGGACATTACAGCCCAACGTGGTCACCCACGTAAACAACAAAGAGTAATGCACAGATTGAACGATAAGTGAATTGATATACTTATCTGAACGTTTTTCCAACATACAAAGTAACTTACCGTTGGTCTCTTCTTCTTTCGTTCTTTCTCTGGTATGCTCAGTAGCACGGCAGCGGCACCAATTGTGTCTTCCACTGGGGTGATGTCAGCTCCCCCGACACTACCGCTTTTCGCCCACCATAACTAACTAGCACCTTCATGGCAGAGTTCGCCGTCGGTCAGGAACGCGCCGTCGAGTCTGAGCACGAGATCACGTCTGTTCCCACTCTCTTCCACCCCTTTTTGCAAGCAGGCGCATGATGTTACGGGGACAGTATGCCTTGACAGTTGTGAGCTGTTCACGCACAAAGAATCAAGCGAACACTCATTGCAAGGGGAACAGGGCCAAGCTGTGTCTGCTACAGCTGATATCTCAACTCTGATAAGGCAGAAAGAAGAAGGTGCCAAGGGCACCTTCCTTTCCCAAAGCCGGTACAGGTTTTGAGGAAGTAGAGCTCGATACCATTATAATCTAGACAGTTAATGCCTTCAGTTCGTTGCTGCGTTGCGTTCGTCTGAGTGAAGATTTGTACTATATTGCGTTGTCTTGCCATGCGCCGCTGCCATGCGCAGTTGAACTGCCTTAACTGTCCAATGACGTACTTTCGTCGTGCCTACTTAGCGCGCCAGCTCTCTGATTCATCGTCCCTTGGCCGGTTCAAAGGTTATTCCCCTGTTCTGAACAATGCCATTTGCGAATTGTCCAAAGTGCAGCTTCTCTGCCAACAAATGACAACTGTGATAGGCCATATCGCCCAAGTCCACTCTTTTGAGTCTAATTTCCACGTTGTCTGCGGTATTGACAACTGCCAATAGAACTACAACAACGTTCACTCTTATCGTAAACATCTATATCGGCACCATGCAGATGCCGTCAACAACGCCGGCAACGACGTGGGGTTGTGTTCATCCTCCTGTGAGGATGACCTATCGGTGGGATGCGGCGCTTCTCCAGTCACTGCACCCCATGCCGTTGCACAACAGGACGAGAGTGTTGGAGACATTCACACTTGCCCAAACAAGTTCGTATCCGAAACGAAAAGAACTCTCTGCAAATTCTACCTTAAGCTATGAGAAAAGCATAAGCTCCCTTAACACTGTTGCGTCTAGTATATTTAGCGACTTCCAGCTATTATTGCAAAATCTTGTGGAAACATTCGGCAAACTGGTTTTACTAGGATTATCCGACACTGACAAGGGCGAAGACGTGACAAGACTCCTCAGCTGCTCGCTCCTCACGGATATATTCGGAGGACTAGAAACTCGCTGTCAACGGGAACAGTTTGCCAAGCAAGTGTTCCCACATGTCGCACCTCAGGAACAAGTTTTCTCAGACGAGAAAACAAGCTTCCAGTACATCCCAATAGGGTCACAACTAAAATGCCTTTGCGAAGTGCCACAGTTTCCTGCCAATGCATTCGAGCAGCGCGAAGGGAGCGTGAGCAATGGTGGTATGCTTTTGAAAAGCTTCGTGGATGGTGCACTCTAGTAAAGATGCTTCGGAGAGCTAATGTCGGAACCTGACCAGTACACGATCTTATTGCTGATGTACACCGATGAGCTAGAAATTTCCAATCCTTTGGGTGCTGCACGTGGCAAGTACAAGCTTGTATGTGTTTACTTTTCTGTGCTGATCCTTCACCCTCGATACCGGTCCCAGCTACTGTCCATTCACCTTGTCTTGCTCGCACGTAATGTTCACGTCCAAAAATTCGGAATAGATGAGTTTCTAAAGCCACTTATAGAAGACCTGAACGAAATCGGAAGACACGGGATTTCAGTTGTTGTGGGTCTCTATCTCTTCAGAATGTGAAGGCAGCACTCTTCTGCTTTTGTGGCGACCGTCTGTCGCTAAATCATTTGGGAGGTTTCAGCGGCTGCTTTAGCAGTGGCAGGTTCTGTCGATTCTGCCTTGCATCAACAAAACAGCTGCCGAGACTCACTACAGAGCAAGAATGCGTCATAAGAAATTTAGATGCTCACAAGCGGCACCTGTCCAGCATACTGATGAACGGCATCATTAGCAAAAGATTGTATGGCGTGACAGGGCCTTCACCACTTTTAAAGCTGGAACGGTTCGACGTGACCCTTCAGTTGCCGCCGGACATAATGCACGACATCCTGGAGGGATCATTTGAGCATGTTCTCAGGCAAGTCCTCGTGGCACTAATCCAAAAAGGTTCCTTGAAGTTCGATGACTTGGACAAGGTCACCAGGTTTCCTTACGGATTCCATGACAAAAAGAACAGGCCTGAGCCGATTCCTAAATCTTTCATCGATGGCAATGCCACCTTGCGGGGAACCGCGTCGCAGAAGTGGTGCTTGCTTCGAATGTTCCCCCTGATTTTCGGTGACGGTGTTCCACCTGAGAACCCAGATTGGGAGGTGCTGCTGCTCTTTTTAGAGATTGCAAACCTCAGCTTTTCTGCAGAGATAGCGGTGAACTTTGTGGCGTACCTTCAAATAAAGATCCAGGAGGTTTTGTGCAAGTTTGTGAGCAGGTACCCGCAAGCATCACTCAAGCCGAAACTACACTTTCTCGTGCATTGTCCCAGATTCATTATGCAGCTCGGACCACTTACCCAATATTGGGCGATGAGGTTCGAAGCAAAACACCAGGTACTCAAGGCGGTGGCATCGAAGATAAAGAACTTTAGAAATATTTACGGGACTCTGGCGTGCAGACACCAGTTGCGTCAGTGCTATGAGCTTCAGTCTTTCGCTTTTGATGACGATCTTTCCACGTCATGTGCGAGAGCGATCGAAGCGGAGCAAGTGCATGAGTGTGCCAGGCAACACTTTGACACAGCAGTGTTTAGTGTAAAGAGTGCTTCAGTCAACAGATGCTCCTACCACATAGGAGATGTGATTATTTTAGAGAGGAAGGACATTCCACTGTTTGGGCAGATTGATACTGCCTACCTGTCCTCTTCAAGGGTGTACTGTGTCGTTCACATGTTTCAATGCGACGGATTTGACAGACATAAGTTCTGTTATTCGGTGAGGCCAAACAATGAGCATAAGTTGGTGTGCGAAGGGGAGGAGGCCGTGAACTGTAGTCTTGATATCTATGGAAACTCGGTAGTTCCAAAATGGGAACTGTAATATTCCACACTGTGACGTGATTCATTTGCCTGCAGAAATTGATCGTATTTTAGAGTGACCAAGACAGGCTCCCACGTTCCTTAGTGTGGATGTCAAGAGACTCAGCAAGACCAGTGTGAATGCTTGATCCGTTTTCTGTTGTCTTAGTGTCATGACATCATGGTGCATTTCTGAACAAAAAAGAGAAAGAATAAAAAGTAACGGAAAGAAAAGAAGCATAAATAACCCAAGTGTTTTCCAATCATTTTTCGTTTATTTTTAGAGTATTTCCACAACGCCCGCACAGCCTACGCCTACTGCATTTTCACCAGGCACAGAGCTTTTTTTAGTAAACACATCATAGTTTGGAAAAGGAGAAAGAAAAAGAAACGTGGCCCGCAGGCTCGAACGTCGACACACGTCCTTAGCTCTGTCAGTGTGCTGAGGAAGACGGAGACTAACTTGGTTATCGTGGTGACGTAGGGCTCTTCGCAGTATGCTTCGGCCTTTCATTTCTACCCCACACATGGCAATGCACCGACATATCTTTTACCGCTGAGAAGAGATAGTTGGGGAGAGGGGTAGAAACGCCGCACTCATGCTACCAGTAGGCTGAAAAAAAGTTGTCTGGGAAGAAGTGCGCCGTTTCAACCCCTTTCCAACCTTTTTTTCTTAGCCGGCGTTCACTCGGGGCAACTTTTCCCAGCAACTCGAAGCAACTCAAACCGACGTCTTTTGAGCAATTTCGGGTCCGCGTTCACACGCAGCAACTCGGTAGCTCCACCCACAAGCAACCTTATGGCTACCGGACAATGTGGGTTCGAATCGAACTGGTGGAATCTTTTCTTTAGCTGCTGTTTATCAAATTTCAGCCAGTTTTATTGCCCCAATAGATCATTATTACCTTCCAAAAATGGTAACTGATATGTTTCCGTGAAGTTCGTAAAAAAAGAGAAAGTTATTTCTCAGCTGCACCTGCAGGATTTGAACCCATGAATACACGAAGGAAATCCACAAAGCCATCGGGAGTCACGTGTCAATGCTCCCTTCGCTTATTGGCCGGTGCACGAGCAACTTCTCAAGTTTTCGGTCGGCGTGCGATTCGCAGCAACTCTGAGCAACTCGAGTTGCTGGAGGTTGCCGGCTGACAGCAACTCCAAAGTTGCTCATAGTTGCTGGAAAAAGTTGCCCCGTGTGAACGCTGCCTTAGAGTGTGAGTACGTTTTCTGTATGAGTTGCGCTCCAAAGAAACACAGCCAGCAAAGAGGTGCTCTAACGCGTTGCAGGTTTGTAACACGTTGAAAGTACCACGTCGATTTCTTAAAACTGCAACACCGTAAAAGCCCAGTAAACCATAAATGTCCCTGGGATGACTGCAAGACATCCTTACCAGGATATGTGGACTACCTGTGGACGTCCACAATCCTCCCGATGATGTCGGAGTGGACATCCCATGAATATTAAAACGAGCATCCATATCATGTCACTGTGATATCCTTCAGAGACATGAACTGGTACCTGGTTGGGACGTTTTTTGTGTGATGCTAGGTGTATATACTTTGAGCGACATCATGATGCGAATATGTGGTTCAGCTTCAACGTTTATTAGTGTACTGAGTGAGTACAGTAAGACAGCTTTTCAAAAATACTCTCGACTAGAATGAATTAAAAGTAAGATAGGACACTACAATAGTACCACAGTCGCTAGGAGCTTATACATATGCTGGGTTTATAAGCTTTTTTAGCAGAATGGAGACAAAAATATATAGGTTGTGTAGAGAACAAGGTTAAGCCACATTGTACTGCATAGCATGTAACCAGAGTAGCAGAGGCAGTGCCGTGGTAACACACGTTTATGGGTGTGTTCCCTATTGACGAGTGATATCAGGTTTGATGTGATTGGGGACACTCTCTTGATGCTCATGTTAACATGTGGAGCTGCTCTGATACTAATGTTAACAAAGCTGTTCAGGCTGACGTTAACACTACAGCCGCTCTGATGCTGATACTAACATGAGGGCTGCCTTGATGCTGATGTGGCACAACAGTTGCACTGATGCTGGTTATGGCAATCTTGAAAATGCTGCTGTGTGACCCTCCCCGTCGCTGTCAACATGCTTTCTCAAATGTTCTGTGAAGTAAGCCGCTCATGTCTGTGGGAGATGAGAACCCGCAAAAACCCACGCGAAACAGTAGATAGCAGCAAGAAATCACTTTATTCACCACTCATGAGTACGTACTTCTGAAAGCATCCTCATTCATCATCAATACACCTGAGCGCTCGTCTCACGCGGGCACAAAATTCACAATGATCAGACGATGAACAACAATGAAAAAAAAAAGCACATAGATTCTCACTTCCGGTCCAACTTGTCTCTCTCAAAGCATTTGAAAATCTTGTAATGACATGCATGAGTCTCCGCCGTATTGAACACAATGCTTGCGTCTTTCTTCCTGGTGCACGTTGCGCCATACACGCCAAATCTGCAAGAAATATCTTTTTAGAAAACACGGCGACAGCATAGCCATGTGCAGTAGGCGTCAAGACATATATACTCACCACCTGCACAGTCGCTCACGCTTTCCTCTTGCGTTCCATCTCCCTGTCGTTGTTCAGATTGCCTGCAAATGGAGTGAAATCTACAATGACAATGCATGGCATAGCCGAACATATTATTTCACAGTTATATTGATTACACACCTGACACGGCAAAAATCCTGATGGCGAAGAGCGATTTTGGCTTCAGATACAGGGCCGCGTCCTCACTTGACATTTCAAACGAGCCTGACTGGTCTGCTGGGGGTTGACAGAAACATTTCCCCTTACGGGCTCTTTCTCAGACGGGTTGCTAGAACGACAGCATAAGCTGGGAACGACAGTACAAACCCTCAAATAGCTGCAGACTTAGCGGAACAATAATACGCTCGAGATCATGCATACCACCCGCGGCGATGAGAAACGTCCGTTACAGCCAAAGCGAACCGAGCAAAACTGCGCATGCGTGACAGACAGCGCTGGCTGGTGGCATGGTGAACAGGCAAGGACGCGGGAGTTCGTGTTGGCATGCACCCAATGCAGCCATCCCCGCCCAGGAAGCAAAAGTAGCAAACTGTACACAATAATTTTTGTCCATTTAAACTGAAAAAACTTGTATCGGGCACGTGCCTGGTATCATGCATATCTAATTCCACTGAAGTGACACTCATCCCCACCTTAGAACCACATTACGTCCAGAGCAGAATGTCAAAATATAATCCTCAGTATGTCATGCAATTGACAGCCTTTGTGACACTACCTATGGATGTCCTAATGATGTTTAATTTGGACGAGGACGTCTGCACCAGATGACGACGTCCATGGGCTTTTTATGGTTTATTGGGAGTTATGTGTGTGGGAGTCCCATGCAGCATAAGGCTACCCTTGCATCAATGTTGTTTCTGTTTACATAGCCTACAGCGATCAAACACTTGCACACACGTTGGGAATAACACACCACGCTCGAAAGCGTATAAAGGACGCTGCTGGAATCCCCAGCAATCGAGAGGCAATCTTGATCGTTGCAGTTCACCACACAGATCGCACGACAAACGATAAATAAGCGATGGTCGATGCGGATGAAAGTATTACACGCAACCACAGTCGACGACCAAACACCGACAATACAACAACGATCACCTCCGTGAGGATACCTACTGCTGCCTTTCAAATAGCATGACAAACGCTCTCTATGTACACTTTCTTAGCGACCATAACAACCACATCTCGCGGAGCTTGTCATTAACAGATACAGAGGTAGGTCTAACCACCGATTACCGACACCCTGATCCGCAACCACCTGCAGCCGTGCCAGCGCCATCTCTATTTTTCTTCCGTAACCCCCCCCCCAACCTCATAATTTAAAAAAATCTTCGCAGTCCTGTTGTCTGCTACTTTCTCCCTCCCCTCAATCGTCGCGTGACAATGTAAATAATGCGCATGCGTTGTGGTCAACCTTTTGGACGGCGCTTCATAGCCGGAGAGATCACGTGATCGATTTAAACCCGACGTCACTAAACCAATGGTTTAAGTCGGCTGGTGAATACGGGTGTGTGTGCATGAGTTGTAGCAGGAGGTGATGGTGATTGGGGAGCTTCGCCGCCATGGGCGATACTCTAAGCCACTGCTGGCAAAATACTGAAAACGTTTATGGCCTCTACAAAAGTTCTAGAAACACATATTCTTCAACGCAAGATGCAGCACTCACTTATAAATTGTACCATCTGGGGTTTCCACGGCCATCTTTTTCTTCATCATTAGGCAGCCCAGGACATTGATTTCCTGTTCCCTGTCAGGTTTTGACGCTTCGGTGATTCAGTTTTGGATGTGCCGTTTGGTTTCGTCCAGTCAAAATAAGTCGAGTGGTGTCACACGTGGCGACTGCGCACAAAAGTATGGTGTCGCTTATTTCAGAAGAACATAAAAAGGGCCTCACCAGTTATTTTTTTACCGCATAATAAAATACGAGAGAAAGCATTAAGTCATGGCGTCATGGTGAACGTTTTGATCGACACATAGGGACAGAACGATGAGGACACACACAAGTAAAGAGGAAATAGCAGATATGCTGCACACGTATGCGCGTTGGCTATCCTGTGCCGGGATCCCAGGATTCGTCCAGAACAATACCGAAAAAAAAAAACGACTCGGGATTCCGAACACTATGAGATGCCGCTATCTTCCAGACAAGCATCGAGGAAGTTCAATTACAGTTGGTTGAAGTCAGCGATGTACAGAAACGCTACCGCGTGGGTCATGACGCAATCGACGCTGGATCCTATTCCGAGCCGCTGTCGAGCGCCAGCGGCGGTCGATAGAGGAATATCGGTAGAATACGATGACGAGCGCCGACACCTGCCACTTTTGGTAGCTTGTCAACTGTCGTTAGAGGTTAAGATGTCTGGGAACGAGATGCCGCGCTCTCAGCCAATAGTGCAGCAGGGCGAGAATCACGTCGAATGCCCCTTGTTTTGGAAGCAGACGACGACTAAGCGTTGACGGTGGGGAAGAAGCCTCGCTCATCTCGCTCAACGCACGAATAATATGAAATTATGTTGCAGTTCGTGATTGAGCATCGCAATCTATTCCCGGACATTTTGCTGACGGCCTACACACAATGGACCATTTCCATGTAAGTAGTAAAAGAATAATAGAACTTAACGAGCAATTTGACACCTTCCTCCGCTCTCACCGCCCCTGTTACCCCCAATTTTGCAATTTCCACCGCCACCCAATTTTAATTTTTTTTTATTTTCGATTTTTTCACTTTCCATAATGAGACACACGAAAAGAAGCGCACATACGCATGAATACACTTTCTAAACTCATTTAATAATTCAAGTCATTACTATACATATTCAATGCATTAATGTGGCAGTCCAGGTTCGGTAACAGCATCAGCCCATGGGCGCCGCCATTTGCAAAGCGTCACACCAGGCAGGTCGGAAAGCATCACGTTAGGTGGCAGCACCGCTGTCATCATGGGGACCTCGTGGAATGCAGAAAAAAACAAAAAAGTGCTAACGAGGGGAAAACACGCGCGAAAACAGGCACACACACACAAAATTTTCACCATCGCGAACATGTGCGGGCATGCACCGACGAGAATAGCAACAAGGGTCATTGACAGAATGGCGTACAAGGGAATTGCGAACATGTTTGGGCATGCACGGACAAGAATAACAACAACAACAAGGGGAAGACTTTCTGCTAATCGCAACAAGGTAAATCGCCAAACATACTACACTACTCCAATACACGCTGTCAAGTAATCGCAGTTAAGGGGTAGGTAAACGCGACAATAGAAGAAGTAGTAAAACGACAACTCACCGGCACCGAAGTATTTCCACACACATCACTCAGTCAAAAACAGTCGCTCGTCACGAAATCCGTGGCGAGGAGAGCACCAACAGCATGACCGCCACTCAGAGATCCACCCGAAGCAGTGAAGCGTCCGTTGATTTCTCCGCCAGGGCATCAGGAGCTCTGCACTGTCATTGGTCGTGACGTCATCCGTTCCAAAGGTCGTCCAGAGAGGAGAGCTTCGCAAATCCCCCTCTGTTATTTATTAAATATAGTAACCAATTATGACTTCACTGTTTATGGAAATCTTGCATTAAAGCGAAATCCAGACGGGTGCGCACCTACACCACAACCGTTGCCCTAGCTTCCCCTGCGAGAATGAAGCACTAGTCTACCAGACACCGCGCTGTTTGACGTCATCATTTCCTCCCATTGTCTGAGGCTGCTCCTGTGAGCACCCAACCACCGCCCAAACGGTCAACGTTTCAAAGTTCGCTCTTGCTATCAGGAGTGAAGAATGCGCGACAGACAAGAGTGCTTCATGCTCCCTGGTATTAATTGAATTTACATCGCCATAATATTTTCTTTACTGCGCTATTACTGATTTTCATTCTTACATTAAAGATTACAAAAACTACTACTACTACTACAAAAAATGCTCTTGCTCCTGTTATTGAAGGTCATATGAAATTACTCTAATTTTTAACAGTCATAAATTATATTCACTCATTAAAGGAAACACCATCCATGGAATCACTCTGGTTTACACTTCGCAAAATAAACTTCGAGAATAAACTCCTCGAAATAAATCCCGAAAAAATCCACGGTGTAAAGATAAAGCCGTAAAAATCAACTTTTGCGATACAAACGCTTCAGATTCAAACTTTCAACATAAATCGTCTCTGATTGGTCGACAGGCACGGCAGCCTCAGAGCAGCGAAGGCTTTTGGCTCCCGCGTCTCAAAATAGTTCCCCGCAGGGTGAGGCTTTTTGCGGTGGGCTGGGAACGAGAGTACCGAGTCTGGACGAATCGTTTACTGTATTCTCCGCCGGCTATCAGGATTCTGTTGACACTGCAGTTAATGATTTGCTCTGCTGCTCGCCTGTCAAATTTGAGTATGTCGAACTCTGAATTCGTGTGGTGTCACCGAATGAGTTCCCGGTGTTGGTCCCAGCCGTCCCAGCTATGGTGGACACCTGCTATATTGTGAACATTGTCGCGAACATCGCCATTCTCCTGCAGCTGCCTTGGTTGTGAAGGGGAGGCGCTAGATCCTGAGGGGTATCATTCGTTGTGTTCGTACGCCTTGGCGGCGGTGGCTATGAATGTAGTGCCCTGGTCAGCACATGAATACATCAATTGTTCTCAGTCGTCGGTTTCGCGCTGTCGTAGGTGGACTTGTGTGTGTTGTGCTTCTTGTTTCATGCTAATTACCACATGGAGGTAAGTAATTTTAGTTCCTTGATGTTTGTACTCCCGAATTTTTAGTGAAACATTCGCGCCCTGTTTCAGCTGTGGTGGAATCCGTTAAATAAGTTCAATTTCGGAAGATTTACAGGCAACAGTGCCGAATGATACTCCCATCAAATTGGGACAATCAAAAAACGTATATATGTTCTTATATAGTCTTCGATAGCTTATAAATAGCCTCAGTGAGTGATTTAACGTGTGATACAGTTAGAATTTAGGGCTCAAACCCCTGCAGTGAAGCAGCAGTTACGAATGATACCCCTCAGGTTTTAAGCGCCGACCAAATTACAACAGCCGAACGACGTGTTCCTGTTCTCGTGCAGCTTTCGATAGCTTATAAAAGCCTCAGTGAGTGATTTAACGTGTGATACAGTTATAATTTAGCGCTCAAAACCCTAGAGTCAAGCAGCAGTTACGAATGATACCCCTCAGGTTTTAAGCTCCGATCAAGTTGCAACAACCGAACGACGTTTTCCAGTTCTCGTGCAGCTTTCTATAGCTTATAAACGCCTCAGGGAGTGATTTAACGTGTGATACAGTTAGAATTTAGCGCTCAAAACCCTGCAGTGAAGCAGCAGTTACGAATGATACCCCTCAGGTTTTAAGCTCCGATCAAGTTGCAACAACCGAACGACGTTTTCCTGTTCTCGTGCAGCTTTCGATAGCTTATAAAAGCCTCAGTGAGTGATTTAACGTGTGATGCAGTTAGAATTTAGCGCTCAAAACCCTAGAGTCAAGCAGCAGTTACGAATGATACCCCTCAGGTTTTAAGCTCCGATCAAGTTGCAACAACCGAACGACGTTTTCCAGTTCTCGTGCAGCTTTCGATAGCTTATAAAAGCCTCAGGGAGTGATTTAACGTGTGATACACTTAGAATTTAGCGCTCAAAACCCTGCAGTGAAGCAGCAGTTACGAATGATACCCCTCAGGTTTTAAGCTCCGATCAAGTTGCAACGACTGAACGACGTTTTCCTGTTCTCGTGCAGCTTTCGATAGCTCATAAAAGCCTCAGTGATTGATTTAACGTGTGATACCGTTAGAATTTAGCGCTCAAAACCCTGCAGTCAAGCAGCATGCAGTTACGAATGATACCCCCTCAGGTTTTAAGCTCCGATCAAGTTGCAACAACCGAACGACGTTTTCCAGTTCTCGTGCAGCTTTCGATAGCTTATAAAAGCCTCAGTGAGTGATTTAACGTGTGATACACTTAGAATTTAGCGCTCAAAACCCTGCAGTGAAGCAGCAGTTACGAATGATACCCCTCAGGTTTTAAGCGCCGACCAAATTACAACAACCGAACGACGTTTTCCTGTTCTCGTGCAGCTTTTGATAGCTTATACAAGCCTCGGTGAATGATTCAGCGTGTGATACAGTTAGAATTTTGGGCCTCGAAACCCTGCGGTCAAGCAGCAGTTACGAATGATGCCCCTCAGGTTTTAAGCTCTGATACAGTATCAACAACAGAACATCGCTTTCCTGTCCTCATATAGCCTTCGATAGCTTATAAAAGCCACAGTGAGTGATGTGATACAGTCAGAATTTAAGGCTGAGAAATCCGCAATCAAGCAGCGGTGTCTAGTGATACCGCTCAGGTTTTAAGCTCCGACCTGATTTGAACAACCAAACAACGTTTTCCTGTCCTCGTATGGCCTTTGATAGCTTAGAAATACCACAGGGAGTGATCCGATGGTTTTCTTTTAAAAAATTGTAGAGGTTTTTATAAATGACACTGCCAAAATTTAAGGCTTGCAAATGATGATTACGGAGAGTAAAATGCTATCCAGCATGTTAAAAGCTGCAAACTTGAAGCTTTTTGTTGCCTAAATACATTTCACCCTGTTGTTTCCAGGTGGAACCCCTGTAGCTGACCAGAAAGGCCAGGACAGTCAGATGCCATACATGAATTGGGTATGGGATAGAGAGAGAAGTATTGGGATTCTATTGGAGAATTTGCATACCCCTGCTTATGCTAGTCCTCACTAGGCCAACCAAAGCAGGCACACAATTGTTCACGTGCTGAGCTGACAGATTTGTAACTGACACTGTTTACTTATAATTCTCAGTAATTTCACACTACTCACAATTATGTTTTACTTTCAGTTCAAGGTCTTCAAACAGAGCTGACCCAGCAGAAGGCCTCTGATGGCATACTGTAATCAAGTGCGCCACTCCACGGGATTATTGCATTGGCCTTTTGCATTCATGCCTGAATGCTGTCCAGGGCATCTCACAGGCACCAGCTGCGTGACGATGCCCCACCCCACGGATTGTCTTATGCCAACAGCGTGCTCCCGTAGGGAACTATGGACACTAGAAGATGGACTGTGGACATGCTAAGGAATTCTTCAGTAGCTTCATGGTGCGCGGGAGAAGAAACAGCAGACCTGGACGAAGTAAACAAACGGCCCTTATCAGGGCCACCATATGTCTGCCACAATGGCTAGCGTTCTGCTGATAGAACAAACCCTGATGGTGATAGAAGATCACTGAACTAGCCATAACTCAAGCACGATGGCTACAACAGTGCTGATAGAAAGCAATCATTGCGGTTGCAAATGCCATACATTTCGTTAAGCACTATATTTTTGATGACAGTAATATTTAGAGTTGAAGGAGTCGTGTTCTGCCACTTTTTGGATGGTCAAAGTATGCATCACAGAACATATTGCTAAGGTGAACATTATGTGGAACCGACTATAACTCCTGTTATTCATCCGCACAGAAAACATTAAGCAGAAAATGTCGAGGCTGTTGCGAGAGACCTGTACTATGTCTGTTCTATGTCTTTTGCAAAAGCTATCACCGTTTCTCGGCAAAAGTGACGTGGAGAATGTACTGGATGCCTCCATTTTTCCCCTTTCTCTCTGTACTATAAAGGTAGTTCTTTTCGTGTAGTCCAATAATACGAGAATTTGAAAAAAGGTCTTTGGGTGTACTTGACATAATTGTATGCCAGTCTATATCATTGAACCCCCGTGGCACTGAGGACAAAACTTTACGAGAGAGTATATTTGGGTCCGAAGAACGCCATTGGAGCCACAGGGCATATTGACTTTAGACCACGTCATGGAGGGCCACAAGGAAAAGAAACGACTGTAGTTACCATAAAACTTTGGTATATCATACATAACATTGTACAAAAAACAGGACCCATAGTTATTGTGGAGTCGGATAGTTGATAACACAAAAAAATAACGGGCTTACTAGGCTAACGCCAATAAATGGGTGGCCTTTCAAATAGAGTGCTGAAAGTATGAAAAACTATTCGACCTTCACAAAGGTTTAGGAGAATGTTCAGGAGCACTCCAAATTATCTATTTACTTACTGTATTGCTGCCTTAGCTCACAGTTGGAAAAATAAGTATGGAAAATCAAAGAGAAAGAGCTAGCTGGCATATTCACGGTGGGTTATGGCTTCGGGTTTGCTATGTTGTGTTTAATGAGAAGTGCAGAAATTTGGGCCAGTTTGTACATAACTGCAAAAGGGAATAAGAGCGTACAGCCGGGACAATGGAGGGACAGAGCTGCTTACAACTAAACTATAATGATAGGAAACCCGACGCAGTCATGTGCGCAGGTGCATTGGTATCCCACCATGTCAAAACAACGAATACAGTGCTAGACAAATGTTAGAGAACACGTTCCGGCGCATTCCTTCCTTAGAGTGACAGTGAATGGGACCGTACAGACTTAGACATGTGCGTATAGGTAGCCAAGTCACCTGTATGCAAGTCCGTACGATACCATTCGCTGCCAGCTTGTCACTCGGAGGGAGGAGTGCGCCAGAGTATGTTCCATAAACTTTTGTCCAGCACTTTACAAGTATATAACTGATTAACAATGTAGAGTGGGCTAGTTGGTATGATATCTTAGACTATGGAGCTACGGCAGACAACGACAACACACCACTCCACAATCAACTGGTTTATTTCTGGAAAAACAGAAAAGGTAGGTTGAACGTTGGGATTGGGGGTTTTGAGACGACCTGATTAGAAAGGAACTTTACACCTAGTGGTGATCTTTTCCTGCTGTCCTTGTCTGCCATAGCTCCGTAGTGAAGAAGTCTGTACAAGTATGTCAGACAAGACCCTAAAAATGACATTTTTAGGCATGTGCAAACAAAACCACCGTAGTGATAAGGGGTGACACAGGTGAAAAAAATTCCTATGATTTGAATAAAAACTCAAGTTCCTTATCCATCAGAAAAATAGAATCTTCAGTAGTACAACTGGAAGAACCACTTATTTAAGCCACTTCGACTACCTCTCTTTCGAACTGACAGTTTGCTTTTCTTTTTGGCTGAGTTCTTTCAAAAGCCGGCTTTTAATGTCACTATTTCATTTAGTATAAGAATTAGGATGGACAGAAGATCGACTCAATCCTCGCATTAGCTACGGTGTGCTACTGTACCATACCGCACGCGAATACCAGGTTGCCGTCTCCGTAATTTTGTGAGGTTCGAGAGCCTGCTCGAACTGCTCGAGAACTGCTCGCATGCAGTGTATTCTACCTAACATGATCAGCGCAGCAGCAGTACGGCGGGCCAGGCTGAAAACAATGCCTGAAAATCTGTTCTCCTCATTCGTCTTTAAATTTTTCGAGAGGGTAGCTTCGTTCTCTTTGGCGGCCAAGAGGCCGCGTGTTTGAGATCCCTGTAGATAGGGCAATCGCTTTCGAAACTAAACAACAAAGATCAGAAACGTAACGCTGTCCTATATCTGCGCACCATAGCTCATGTACAAAGCAGGTTGGTTGGTTGGTGGTTGGTAAAACAACAAGAGGAGATTGAATTCGCGCAAGCGAATTCTGCTACCCCCCCCCCCCCCCAAAAGGTCTTCCAAAGGCATGAACGGGTTTTTCCGAGGAACCACCACCGTGGGAAAACAGACACAAGTGCAAGTGGTAAATGTGAATCATGTGTCGCCCCCAAGATTTTTCTAGAATTTCTTTGAGAGATGTTCAAAATTTAGTTTGCAGTTTATTGAGTTTATATACGTATATATCCAGCACCGCGGGTCCCGTACGTGATTTCTGTCGTTTTTTTTTAATATATATACATGATTCATTTGCTACAGCAATTCACATATAACATCGACTTAGTGAAAGTATACTTTATGTAGTAATTGTAATTTTAATGCTTTTCATATCTTACGGCTCCTCTTTGTTCGGTTTTTCGATAGTTCTGTCTTCCGACTTTCCAGCTTTCTGATAGTTCGGTCTAATGATTTTCGGCCTTATATGATTGCCCCTGCTCTTGAGCCCCGGATCCCGACAGCCTCGAAATACCCTTACCTCGTGACCACTTCTCCTTCCAACTGGTTACAAAAAGTGAAGTGTTCATAACCAAAGTATGTTGATATGCAGATTAAGTAGAAAGGAAGAGAGGCAGAATAAAATGACAAAAACATAAGAGAAGGCGACAAATTGTATTCGATCAAGAATACTTCTTTATTGATACTAGGGTCACAAAATGATCCCGATGATCGGGTATGTTTAGCGCAAATCGTGCAACACAGTCCCCAAAGAAAAATGACAAAAATATATACACAGTACCGAGAGGATAGAGGTAGCAAGCGAGCTGGTGGTGTAGATCCATAACACAGACAAGCTTGTCTGTGTTTGTCGTTTTTTGTCCCCCAGTCTCCGGTTTTTAATTTAGAGATAACCATACATAAAGTAATTGAACCTCTGTATGCAGTAAGCAATCCATGCATGTCATGCAATCCCCTTTCGTGTATTTTTGCTGCAATGACATCCACATAGCAGCATGTACCTGCCATAGAAAATTTAGGACCGTATTGCAATTTATTGACCTGTTACAGGAGGGTAAGAAACGAGAAATGTATGTGTGTCAATGGGATGGGCAGTCAGATCTTGCCCCTTTTCTACACACGCATACAAATGATAGCTTGAATTGAACTGCGGCTTCCACTCGAAAAACACGTTCTTCCTAACACGACTGTGTCGGCAGTGATACTGAGTGTTGTAATCGAAAAAAAAAAACGAAAAAAAAAACGTGAGCACTAAGCTAATAAGTAATATTTAGCTGGTCACCTGCGATATTATTTTCAAGATTGTGTTCGTTTAGCAGCGCGATACGCTCGACCCATGCTGCTCTGCAACGCACAGGTGACTTCACCCCAAGGGCGGATCAATAATTTTCCCGGGGGTGGGGGGGTCCGCTATGGACAAGTGCCAGGTGCATGCTGGGATTGGTCCATTGAACCCTATGTTCAAGTCTGGAATTGAGGGGGCTCAGGACATCCGGACCCCCCTAAATCCGCCCCTGCTTCACCCTACCTGGTTCTTCAGCAATCCAAGTACGAGTTGTGAAAGCTGCTTGTATTTGCGCGATAACCCTGTGTGCATGCGGTGTTACATTGAAAAATGATATATCATGCTCACGGAGAATTTCTGCTAAGTCACAGACCCAAAAAAAACACAAACATATATGTTACACATTTTCCATTGCATTAGTCAAGGTAACCCGGCTGCAATCACTTTACCAAATACTCACTTGAAGTTTCTCGGTTTGGGATTTTTCGGCTTATCCCCTTCTTGCATACAGGGGTTCAATTGTGAACTGAAGGGAAACTATATACATGCCATCAGCACAAAGCTTGCCTGTCTGTATAAAAAAATGAAAGAAAATAAACACACGGGGCACCAAATTTATGAACTAGAGCGGGACGAAGAATCTGTTAACAGTAAGCAGAGCAATGTGCTTCCCATGAAGAAAAACGACATTCCTATACCTAAACGTTGTTTGGTCTAGTTGGGCCGAGCTTGCGAAGAAGAGAGTTCGGCCAAGCTTTCATTGACATCGGCCTTACTCGGGCCAATTGAATACCGCCAACTTTGGGCCAGTATGTGACAGACCGTCCTAACAAACACGGGGACCAACATGCATTGCCGTTGGGGCCATTGTAGAACCAAGCTTGGTTTCTAGTCGGGTAGTTGGCTAGATAGCGTCCCATGAGGCACCAGCAATGATGGGCCAAGTATGGTCCAAATATAATAAGATTCTCAACCAACCATGGTTATGAGGTACTCCATGCATCTTCTGCACCCCTCTACGCAACATTCTATTCTATAACACCAGTGTGCCTTACAACTGTATCTGGCAGGTGTGTATATTGCAAAAATCAAATCCAAAGGTTGAAAGTGCTGCTGCTGGTCTTGTGTGGCCTGTCTTACCATCGTTTTGCCGCTATTGGAATAGATATGTATACGTACCAACCTGCTCGACAGCTGTTATTGTCAAAGGTTATACACATTACAAACGAGTAGGAAATGGAAATTCCTACTCGTTTAAGTAATGCTGTCCGTGTCACTATGGCTCAATGTATGAAGCTGGTTTTCACCTCGTCTGAAAATAATTTTGCAAGCTGAAGAAAAATGTAGAAATGGACTTGTATACATCGAATTGAACTACATAGACTAGCATCGTTGCTTTGTTGTTTCGAGCAGCAGCTGCTGTTTTGTAGTTTCCTCTCAACGCTGGGCCAATATTGGCCCGCATTTATATGCCGGGGTTTGGGGGTTTAACCCCCCTCCCCCCCCAAAAAAAAATTGTAAGTTTGGTTAGTGCATTTGGAAGAGGGAGATGATAATGAAATCCTCCTCATCCATGTAAAGTCCCCATAGAACTCCTCCATAAATATTTTTGGGCTAGGCCACTGCTTTGAGCCCAACGCAGTTTACGAACTGCCTTCGCAGGTGACAATATGACGACGTCAGCAAAAGTTGCAGCGACTTGTGCCAACCAAATACCGATCTCCGGCAGATTTTAGGCAATTTTCACTTGGACTTTTTGTCTAGCTGGACACAAGGCTATTGAAAGATGTAACATTTCCTTGAGTTTGAAGAACACAGAAGACGACGAGGACGATACAAGACTCAAATACGAACTAAAAAAATGTTATAGAGTACATCAGTTCTCTTGCACTATATTAATTTGTTCATACATGATCATTGTTTTCAATATAGTAGTGTGGTATTGCAGCGAAATTGTAAAAGCTCCTCGTGACATATTGCACCCGGACTGTTTCCACACGCGTGTCAACTTGTATTCTTCGAAATCTGAAGTATTCCTCATATATCCTCAGGTGGGCAAAACCAATCCACAGACCGACCGCTGTGGCGTCGCTCATGATCTTCGTTGTCTCGCGACGTAAACTCCCAATTATATATCCTCATATATATTCTTGATACCTTTAACTTTTTACTGCAGAACCGGTTCCGAAGCGTTGCGTGTCTGCACATTAGAAGAAAAAAAAAAAGAAAAAGCGAAAAACAGAAAAGAGCTAGGAAAGTGTACAGTTTCGTGGAAGATGCCAGAAAACTGTAATTGCGGGAAGACATTACATAAGAAATAATTGTTGTGCATGTATATTTTTTCTTTTATTAAATCGGTTGGACGTTCGGCGTCATGGTGTATATCTCTCTCTTTCTTTGTGCTGTTTTTACACCGTACCAACTACCCCAAGTGTCTGCTTTACTTTGGATGCATTTGTAAATTTGAAACTTCGTGTGTTTTACTATTCATCTCCGGCTAACCTGACACGATATACTTTCAGTGAATAGCAGCACGACGCTCTTAAGTTGACCACCTGGCCATGTTTTCTACCAAATTCTCCAAATTTCTGGATTCTGCAGAGGATTTGACAAACCCGGATTTGAAATGGGATTTGATTTGGCATGAAAAAAGGCAAATAAGCGAGAAAGATGCTTCACTTTGTTTTCCATAATATTAAACGGGCTAGTACTCGAGTTAAAAGGGATGCATACATTACTATGGTTCGCCCTACTTTGGATTGCGCATGTACAGTATAGGATCCGCACGAAATGTTTTTAATTCAAGAGAGGGTTCAGAATATTGCGGCCAGATGAGTTGCATGGATGTTAGTATAAGCGAGATAAAGGAAGATTAGGTTGGGATAGTTTGTCGACAAGGAGACAACAGTTACGTTTGCAATTTTCAGATAATATTATTCATGATAAAATTAGTATATGACAAAGGAACCTCCATCGTGCATATCGAGATTGATCATTGCAGGAAAATTCAGCCCAACGGATGTATAGAGCTTATTTTTTCGGACCTGAGTACCTGTTGTCTAAGACAAGTGTGCTTTTTAATTTTTCTTTTTGTATGCTGTACCTTGTGCTTACTTTTATTTGTATGTATCCCCGCCACAGTAATGTCGTAAGGCGTTGTTGCGTAAGAGCAGAAATAAACAAATACAGAAAGAAAAAAAACTTTAATTCTGGATACATAATGACTTCATTTGCTTCTCGAAAATAAAGACTTGACTTGAATCCGATTTGTTCCATCAAATCCATATCACTGGCGTGAGGTGCCTCATGATGACCCATGACAAACATAGCGGTGATACAAATGCTGACAAATTAAGAAGTGCTTCGCATGCTTCAGATACACTTTCAACGTTTCGAATATGAGCGGGCTTCTATAGCCATGACGGCTTCAACCGGTTTCAACGACTTCAACCTTCAACACGCTACAAAGCAGGCAAAAAGTTCCCAGTATGTCAACAACGCGAAAAAGATCGTCCGTGCAACATTCGTGTGAAAGAACAGGCCTCTTAATAAACAGTACAACAAAAATAGATGAAATTGAAATAATGGCTTCATTTTTCCCGCTGAGGCAACTAGAATGCAAGGCGTCCCACGCAGCAGCCAATGAGAAGTAGGAGCTACATTTTTGCGCGGAAGCACCTGGAAGAGTGAGTGACGCGGCAATGATACCCCTCAGGATCTAGCGTCTCGTGTTATGAAGTCGTAGAGTTCAAAAGTGACGATCGACGAAAAAGCCTGCTTCCGATACCGTGTGGATGTGTTGTGTTTATCCGTCTGTATGTGTTTGTGTGTGTTCCAGCCTCAGAACCGTAGAATCGTGAAATCGGAACCTGCCTGTGGTTTTCCTTGTGAGCCTACGTTCTGATTAACGCAGGGAACAGGTACTGGACAGACTCTCGAAATGCATTTCTGCAAATAAGCTGCATATGAATGTGAAGAAATTGTGTGTTTGTTTGCAAGAAACTCGAATGAATAGCTTGAGTCAGCAGAGGTCCTAATTTTTTTGTAACCAGCATACGGTAATCTCAAAGTGTAATGAAATAAGATTCTAATTTCAGGAACATCCACATTGATTCGCGCACCTTCCTAGACAACGATTTGCCATGCAAAAGCTGCAAAAGATGTATCTAGACATAATACTTGAAGCACTTTGTTTTCACTGGTCTTTGAATACACTGGAACCGAAGAATGCAATTTTCAAGGTCTTAAAAACCATGAAATTTTCTCACAGGAATATTTGCATCTTTCTTATTCGCGTGGACATACAGTGCAAATTCTGGTTATCAGATGTCGGAACTGAAGAAAACCAAGAGCAATGAAGTAACTGAAATCAGAAGTGTGAGAAATGAATGGCACCCTCTGTTGTATTTGTTTGCCTTCCTTTCTCTCCTATGATCTTCGCATTCAGAAACCCCCAAGTACGTTTATTAGCAGTCACTCTTTATGCCAAGAAGAGGTCTAAAATTTATGGTACCAGCTACTTCACTGTATGGTACCCTTGCACCCATTTTTACAGCTTATAAATATTGTGCTGAAATATGAAATCGCTGTAAAACTTGCATCCTGTACGACATTACATTAAATGTGCTGCTTGCAATTCTGCAGCGTTGTTTCTTCCTCACGTTCAAGTGAAAAGGCAAAAAGAACGCTCCGGGACTTACTCTCACACAGCCATTATTTCGGGGCCATGTCCTCGCACTAAATGGTCACAAGCATACTTTGGAAAACTATAGCGGCACATAGGGAAACCGACATTGCATTTGCACCGACCTTCTATTTCTAATAATTAAACGAGACCTAATTAGTACATTCGCTTCGGATGTAGAACATGTTGTCATCATTTATAACTGCAAAAATATTATTTCTCTAAGAATAAAAAATCAGTCCATGGACATGCTATATGCACCGCACCTACTAGAAATTAACCAGTGCTTGCTGAAAATATACTGGTATTTGTGTTTTATGTGATGTATGGCCCACATTTTCTTTTTGACCAGCTATGCCAGTGTGGGAGCTCCTACGCCAGACTAGCTAATTCCTCCTCTTTGTCCTCTATGTGGTCACATATATGTTACGCTACAAGGAAGCTACCTGATACCACAGTACCAAACAGGTGAATTTACATGGAGACAATCACATAGCAGAGTGAATAACAACCACCATTATTGACTTAGTTTGCTTGGTCGATGACAACTGAAGGTGGCATATTTCTTTCCTCAGATTTTTTATTATTATTGGTTTGTTCCAGCTAAAAACAGAAGCCATACACCGAGCAGCAGGGCATAATAAAACCCTCCATAAGCATCACTTTGCCTCTTTGGCTTTGGCAAGCGTGACTTTGCCTCCACAAGCATAACTTTGACATAATTGCTTTGTGCCGTGATATAGGGTACTATGACTGTGTTCGCAGTACCATTTAAAACGTTGGCACCTATAGGGCTAGATTGTAGCCCCCTATAGTTTGCAGATATTCTGATGCCTGCAGAGCTGTAAGCTGTGCTTCCGGGTGAAAGAAAGCTTGAAGACTGCATACGTTGTGGCTCACTGCCAAAGAGAAACGGTTGGAGAAGAAATTACTGGACATAAAGCACAGTGAAGCATGCTCCACCCAGGCCACAAGGAGGTACACAATTAATTTCAGCCACCTTCTGTTAATGCAGCAAAAACACATATTTCCACTGAAAGAAAGACTGTTTTTTTTTTCTGTTGTGGTTGAAGGGCACACGAGATCATAATAAATTGTTTCCAAAAGCTGTCACGTCGCATTCTGACATGATCTGAGCCAATATGGTCAGCTGATGCTATAAGACCTACAGAAAACACATGCCAGCGGATTCTGAACATGCTATAGGAGAGGGTATGCCCTTGAAATGATGAGATTTGTTCACTTTCCAGATGACTTCAGGTATGTGAAAACAATCATAAATGTTGACAAAGCTGTTATGAAGCAGCGACTGCAATTAATCTGTAGAACTGGGCAGAATGGTTGAATGCAGAATTTGTTCAAAGTGTGCTATAGCGTCATACACATGGGATATGAATGAGCTGACGAAACATTTTTCTTGCGTAAGAGCAAATGCACCTGTAGGTTCTCAAAATATATTTTTTTTTGCTTCCTAGATGGCCTCAACTGACGAACAAGCTGCAGCACATTATGGTGACAATTTTTTTAATTTTTTTAAAGAAAAATAAACCTCTAGATTTTCAATATGTTGCAGGAGAGGACTAGTTATACAAATAAGGGAAGATTTCTTTTAGACGACCTATATGTGAATATACTATCTGAAAAAAAAGTAATTTTTTGCAAGTGCTTGTTATTCTCAAACACATGGTTAAACAATGAATATAGATCAGCTTGATATTTTTATGTGAAGCTAATCACAAGCAATCAGTTATAAGCATAAATAATCTGGGGCTCCTTCAAGAATGCTAATTTGTCAGAAATTTATTGTAAACTTGACCCCAAATGTGCTCCTTTCTCGAGTTCTCACCACGTCACCAGATTTATTCTCGTTCTACATACCCTTTGGGATGGCAGAGCCGTGGTTCCCCTCTAACACCAGGCAAGGAAAGCGCACAAATGATGCATATGTAGATGTCAGAAGGAAGCTCGTAAGGGACAACTTCATATTTCGCCACAGTTTAATGCGCCCCCATTGTTCAAGAACATGGTGAACAAAATGATGAGTTACATTCGATATATGCATCGTCTAAAAAATGCATACCATTTTTTTCAGTGATATTTAACAGAGTCAAGCTACATCTCTGGCTGGTTTTGGCTGGAATAGCCCAGGTTGACAGTTACACAAGCTGATGTATGTCAGCACTGAACATATAAAGGAAAAAAGGCAATTTAAAATGCCTCACTCAATTTACTACTTTCCATAGCTTACACCTTGACAGGTGTTTTTTATCCTAAAATGGTTTCATTGCCAAAATCAACGAGAATGACCGTCATCACATTAACAAGTTTCAACTGTATACCAAGTAATAACAAACATGTGCTTACTTTTTCTGCAATCAAGATGTAAATTATATCGTTGAGTTGCAGGCTTCAGTGAAAAATCACTGCTTGTGATGTCAATGCTGAGTGAGTACGGCACTGCTAGTGACGCAACATGTGATTCCAGTGTCTTTCACCCCACCCCACGTTATTTCATGAGCAGTTGGCATCAGAATCAATCAGCTTGCATGATGCACTTATGAAGGGTATAATTTCATGTGTGCCGATAAACATACTGCAGTGCTAATTTACAATGTAGTTTGTGGCTGTGGAGCACACTCATATTCAGTATGCCATGTGAACTAGGGGAGCATTTTCTGGCATAAACATTAGATGAGTGAAGACCCCCAAAAAATGTAACCACTGTTTACGTGCATTTGACAACCTGCATTTTTATTGCTGAGAGGCTCTCTTCGTAGCAAGAGGGAAAGGGCGCTGGCAATGTGGCACATGTTCATAAGATGTAGAACCAGAGACACAGAAAAAAATTGACAGCATATCATGATCTCAATCATGTCATTGTGTCCGTGTTTCTGTCTCCTGTTCTGCATTTGTTAATCTTTTTGTGTAGTTGCTGGATTTTAGCCCAACAGCAGGGGTCAGCAATTAGAGCACATCCAGAACATGCAAGGCATACATTTCCTCATTCTCCGCATTCCTCATTCAAGTAACGTTGAAGAAGTAACCATGCGAAGAAACAATACAACAGTGAAGCTGGCTTCAGTACACTACAACATGTAACAATATACAGTATGCATCAGTGTTTTCCCAAACCGTGTGTCAGGACCCCCATTGAGGCCGCGATAGCCCAAACGGGGCCCAAGAGAAAGCAGATGAAGTGAGGGCAATATGCCACAAAACCAAGGAAACTATCTCTCTACGACTGCATTATATTGAAGTTGTTTTACAAAAATGCAAGTTCAGTTCAGCACACAAGCAGTCGGGAAACAAGCTAACTCGCAGCAATGCTTTCAACCAAGTGTGTCGCAGTATTCCTCACTGTATCATGACGAGACCGTGGACCTACATCAGACGCTACTTGCAAACACTAGTATAACATTCATATTTCTTTATTTACTTATTTCGAGAACCCCAAGGGTCCGGAGGACATTACATGGGGGGTGGGAACTGGAGCGTAAGATACATTTACAGCAACTTGATAGAAACAAACAAGCAAGCAGAAGAGAACAACACAATTAGCAGCAAGTAAACAGGAAAATAAAGAAACGACGACAGTACAAACTTATATGAAAACAAGTATTAAAGCGTGAAACAGGGAGTTCGTTCACATAAGTACAGATAATTAACAAATATGATAAGGGAGAGGTGAAAAATTTGAAAGCAACCGACATACAAGCGTGGTGGTCTTGTGGGTAGAGTGAACAGGAGAGGGAGGGGGTTACAAAATACTGTATGCTCGATAATAGAAGAGGTGATAGGAGGTTGTTCCATTCGATGGCAGTTGAACAAAAGAATGATCTGGATAATGCATTGGTGTTACAATGAAAGCATGTGACCTTATTCGTGTGGTCGCTGCGAGGAAAAATGACACTCGGACAGGTGATGGGCGATTGGTGCGGTGGCAAGATGAAAAAGAACCAATGGAAGAGGGCTAACTTGGCAAGACGGCGACGATGTTCGAGTGAGTCGAGATTAAGATTTGATTTTAACGCGGTTACAAGGGATCAAATTTGTAGTCGTTGGAAATGAAACGGGCAGCCCGATTCTGGATGGCTTCTAGGGCGTCGTAGAGATACTTTTGGGGAGGGTCCCAAATAGGTGATGCATATTCCAGCTTGCTTCGCACAAGAGCCGTGAAGGTTAGGAGCTTAAGATGGAGCCCGCCAACCTGAGGGAGCGTCTAACAAAGCCTAGGGAGCGAGAAGCGTTAGTTATTATGTGGTTGATGTGCTCGTTCCAAGTTAGGTTGGAGGAAAGGTGGATTCCAAGATATTTGTAAGAATCTGCTCGGGTTAATGTGATATCACTTAGAGTGTAGGGGAAGGGAGGAAGACAGGAGACCCGTCTTCGAGAAAACGACAAAACGCGACACTGTGCAATGTTCAGAGGCATTTGCCACTCATTGCACCAACGCCGGATTAGTTAAAGGTCGCTTTGTAAGGTTAGTTGGTCAGAAGGAGAGAGGATTTGCCTGTACACTACACAGTCGTCAGCAAAGAGACGAATCGTGGAAGATATGCCTGAAGGAAGGTCATTTATATAGATAAGGAAAAGGAGAGGGCCGAGGACTGAACCCTGAGGGACACCAGAAAGCACAGGTACATCTGGGGATAGGTGGTTGTTGTAAGTAACAAATAGCGTACGATTAGTCAGAAATTGAGCTATCCAATGGACGACATACGGGTCGAGGTTAAGCAGATAGGGTTTGTATAGAAGCTTAGAGTGCGGCACCATATCGAAGGGTAACATCTCATTACGGCCCGAGTCTCATTACGGCCGAAGGTAGTCTCATTACTGCCGAAGATGTCTCATAACGGCCAAAAAGAAAAAAGAAGCATCCACCATAGTAGCTCTTTATATACTGTGTTTTATGCTTCCCAAAATGTGTCCGAGGCGGTGTGCCCCCACGGCTTGTGTCACACACAATGGTTCATGCACACAATATTGCGACAGTGTTTCATGCACCCCTCGTGAAAAATGTTTTTATTGTCATATGTGTCACACGATATTTGTATGTGTTACGCCATTTTCTCTTAGTATTCAAGCAACATCCTACTCGTTGGTTCTGTGAGCAAACTGTATGTGTGTGTGTTCTGAAAAGTACTCCACAAGGGAGCCCACTGGGAGCTCCAGGAGTCACATGATCTATGACCATAATCTTCTCCCCCACTAGCTGCCTTCTACAATTTACGTCCACCTGAAATTTACAAAAAAGTACATAAGCCACTGAACAAAATGACATATGCTCTTGTTTGATGATGACTATAAGACATATGCTGTCAAGCAGACTTTTTTTTTTCATATATTCAAAACATATTCAAGAATTATGGACAACAATGACAATTACGTCATAATAATGCAGCTGCATAGCCAGGAAACTATTTCAGGAGGTGTTTTATGAGGCTTGACATGGGGTGGAGGAGTCCCCCTCGTCAGTGCTTTATCCAGACCCCCCCCCTAACTTTTTTGCCTGTGCACCCCCTACAGGGGGTGCCCTTGCGATTTCAGCTTCAGATACGTCTGTAATGATATGTTAAGCTGTAATGACGTAACTATTCCAACATTTTTTTCCAACACCCTTCTCGTGCTTGGGATTCTGGATAAACTACTACCCCTTGTTCATTTTCGTGGGGCACTACATTAGAGCTTATGCCACTGCACTGATGTCACAATGTTAAAAGTGTGTGTCACTCTGTGCATTCGGAATTCCTCTAAGCTACAATATGTAAATTCAGAATATCCGAAGGGTAAACATCAGATGTTACCTGCAGGCAGTGGCGTATCTAGGGTGTGGCAGGTGTGGACAGGTGCCATGGGCGCCAGGTGAACAGGGGCGCCATTATGTGGTCGGGTGTGAATGTGCCAGGTCGGGCACTCAACCTGGCACATTCATAAATGATCTGAAGCACCCGCTATTAGAGAGGTTGTAGTGTGAAACCTAGTGCGGACCACACGAAAACGCATCCCCAAGGACATCGTGTTAACCATGTTGCCATGGGCGCAGGTAGCTCTAGATACGCCACTGCCTGCAGGCTTCATGCTGAAACGCGTGTACGCAAAACACTTCCGCCGTGGTGGGCGACGCCGTTAGTGTAATCATACACGCAAGACAATTGCGGGCACATGGAGTAGTGGCAGCAACCTGAAAACGATACATTTTCTTGTTACATATGAGTAATCAAAATATACATTCCCACATGTTTCGTTTTGTCGTTTGTAGGAAGCGCTAGTAAGGGAACAGTACTTGGTTGGTCACATGCAAGCCACAATGCGAGAGGTGCCGATATTTCGATTACGCGATCAAGAATTAAAAGTCTAGAACCATGCACACTTCCCCATGCAACTACTTCCCCAGCATCGTGAGACATGACACCCATGACATGACACCATGTATTCACGTATAGTGTAATGATATGCAGGAATGAAAAAGATGCCAACATACCTGTAATCCAGTGTCCCATAAGTTTGATTCGATTTTTTGGCAGCTACCATGAAGAGCAAATGCACGATTCACAAGTTTCGTTTCGCCATTTTCATTGTTGATTTCGCAAGCGTCGAGCAATCCCACGTGACCTCCTTTGGATCAGTGAAAAGTGAAAATTACTCGCGTCATGAACATATATGTTCATCTCAGCGCAAATCACGTTTTGCATGCTATAGAAGGAGGGGGATCAATACTCTTCCTTTCGTGTTTTGATATCTTGTTGTTTTGCTACTCTCACTTCGGAGTTCGGATGGTGTCTAGCAACGTTGGGTACCTCGTTTCTTGTGTGTGTGCGTGAGCGAGTGGTTGCTGTTTACGATGTGTTCATATATCGCTTTGTAGTGCTGTAATGTGCAAATTGGCGGACTTTATAGCGGCTCTCTATTTTCCGTCGTTGTCTTTCGAGCAGCGCCTGTTGTTCCGGTAAAAATCGAGTTGAATGAATCGCCACAGCCCCAACGTATATCGCGCAGTGTTGACCAAGACCAAGTCAAGCTGGAATTCTGGTGAGTAATGCTTTCGTAGATTGCCTGTCTTAGTAGTGTGCTGTCCACACATAGTTGGATTCTCATAAGAGTAATTTAAATTAATCAAAACAGCTGAAGTGCCTGTAATAGATGTAACTCGGTAACCGTTCGTAGGTTTGCGCCGTTTCTAGTTGGTTGCGCGTTTAGGAACAACAAATTTATTCGAAGACGATAAGATACCGATAATGCATCACCGTACAGCAGCATTTACTCGTGTCATTGTGAGCCATATTTCATTTGTTAAAATTTGTCGTCGTATTTCTTCAAAAATAAAAGCGCAAGTCGGCGTACTTGAATTGATCTCCAAGAACTGCTTACGTCGAACGTCTGCAAATGTTGTACTTATGTGCCTTCGCGCACCATAGTAGGCACAAAGCATATCTGATTAGAATAAATACTTCAAGAGGAAGTCATTCAAATACATTGTTATTTATAGCTGGTTTTCCATTCCAGGCATGGTATGTGGCTGCACGAAGGATTCCGAAAAAGAAAAACAACAACATGGCTAATAGGATGTTGCTGCCCAGGGAGTCCTGGCGAAGAGGTGAGCTGTTAAGATCATCATAAGGTTCTGTTGTGAAGTGAGAAATTTTCTAGTAGTGCACGAATGTTAATTCGTGCACTACTTTTATAAAAAAGAAACCAGAAATGGAAAGTTATGCATGCATCATTTCATGAATTGTAATGTATTACTATTTGATATTCACATGTTTCCATTAAGGGAATGAACTACTGAACCTATATTCATATCATGGTCATGCTCTGTGTTTACCTGGAAGTCACATTTTTAAGGCTTGTCATTCTTTTGTCTAAATGAATATTTATGTTAACCTTGTATGAAATAGCAGACACGTATCAACACGTGTGCAGCTTGTGCACATTAAAACGAGCCATGTAGAGACGAATGCTTGTTGTTGTTGTTTTTTAATATTCTAGCCTATTCATGGTTGCTCATCGCTTCTTGCAGGTTTACTCATTCCAGAAGCAAGAATTGTATCATTGTAAGGCGAATGGAAATAAACTGACATCGACTGAGATAGGTGCTCTGTCATGGCCAATGACTGTAGGATGGCTCCAAAAGCGTCACAACAAAGCCAATATTCATCTAGCTCTCTACAAGTAGCTAACTCCACATAGTAGCCTGCTTCACAGCCTACACTACCTTGTGGGAGTACACATTACACAATATGTTGCATTGTGCTGTGGTATGATAACATACCGTTTGTCTCGCAATATGTGTATATAAATATGATAAGGGCCCTAAGGGCACAGTGCATGGCTTATACCCTGCTGAATATATATCCATACCTGGCTGCGACATTGCATATCAATGCAGGTTACAATACACATTTTGACATTTGGCCGTTATGAGACATCTTCGGCCGTAATGGGACTGCCTTCGGCCGTATTGAGACTTTGGCCGTAATGAGACACTTGGGGATTAAAGGATTATCGGCCGTATTGAGACTTTCGGCCGTACTGAGACATCGGCCGTAATGAGACTTCGGCCGTAATGAGATACAATCTATCGAAGGCCTAGCGAAAATCTAAGAAAGCGGCGTCAGTCTGATGATTATTGTCTGCGTGGAGAAAGATGTCGTGAACAAAACTGACTACTTGAGTTTCACATGAAAAGAGGTTTCGAAACCCGTGCTGCAACTGATAGAAGAAGCATTTTTCTTCAAGGTACTTAACAGCGTTGGAGAAGATTATGCGTTCGAGAATTTTACATACTATAGAAGTGAGTGAAATGGGGCGGTAGTTATTAACGATGTGGCAGCTGCCTGATTTGTGAATAGGGACAATCTTCGCCGTCTTCCAGTCCTGCGGTATGGCAGAATCTTGGAGTGACTGAGTAAATATGCAACATAGAATCTTGCTGGAAATAGATCTCGTGTTGTATAGAACCTTCGGGACTAATAGAGTCCGGACCAGCACTCGACGACAGCTTAAGTGACTCAATGATTTTACAAATGCCATGAGTGCTGATATGAATGGGGACCATAGGTGACGAGGCGATTACTGATAATGGAGTTTGGGTGTACCCGTTATCGGTGTTGAAAACGGATGAAAACAAGGAAGCGAAAGCGTTGGCGCAGTCGCTGTCGGCGTGTTTCAGTTAGACTTATACGGTGGGATTTTGGTGGAGATAAGATTTTCCAAAATTGTTTTGGTTTATTCGTCAAGAGAGACGGGAGGTCGATGGTAAAGAACTTATGTTTCAACAACAAACAACAACTTTATTTTCGGCCTTGGAGAGTGGGGAGTTTCATCGCAACAGGCGATACTCTACCCCATTGCTGGGTGGAATGGGGGAATAAAATGACGAGCCCCTTCACAATAACGATCGAAGTCCGATGGTGTCCAGAAATGTCAGAAGAGCTTTGAGCGCAGAGCGTTGCTGGGCTGGATTGGGCCAGGGACCAAGCAATTTCGGTAGGGAGAAAGAGCGAGAGTCCAGCTGACGAAGAGACTCGGAGAGTCTGGTTCGGGAAGGTTCGTAGTGAGGGCAATGAAGAAGAATGTGCTCCAGATCCTCAAGAGCACCACAGTGGCAGCAGGTGGGAGAATCAATTTGTCTCAAGCGGTAACGGCACTGAGCTGTAAAGGCCACATCGAGGCGCATGCGGTGGATTAATGCAGCATCCTGACGAGATGTGTTTCGTGGCATGCGGAAAGCGAGCGTGGGATCAACTCTGTTCAACATAGAGGGGGGAAGAATGTCGGTTGTCCGTTGGCGGGAAGCCAGGGGTGTCACTAGACGTCGCAGAATTGAACGGCGGTCTCCTATGAGCAGAACAATACGGGCCCGGTTCCGATACGAGAGTGCTGCTTCTGCGGCGCTGTCGGCCTGCTCGTTCCCCACGACACCACAATGGGCTGGAACCCACTGGAGAACTAGCCTGTGGCCTGCGGCGTAGATAGTGTGGTAAGCCATTAACACGTCTGTGACTAGGGGTGCGGATGGGCCTTGTATGCCGGAATTTTCAATTGCTTGAAGTGCAGATTTGGAGTCTGTAAAGACTGCCCATTCCCGGGGTGGAAAATCAGCGATGTGTTGTAGAAAGAAAAGAATGGCATAGAGTTCCGCAGCTGTGGAGGAGGTTGGATGTGAAAGGCGTCTTCCGTGCACGACGCCTTCGGATGGAATGACGAAGGCTGAGGCGGACTTGTTTTGTTTCGGGATGCGCCATCAGTATATGCTGCCGTAAACGTAGAAAACTTCTCGTCTACCAGAGCATGAAAATGGGCTCGGAGGACTTGAGAGAGGGGACCTGATCTCTTCTTTGCAGAAGGTTTGGGAGGCGTACAAAAGTGGGCGGTACCGGTAGAGACCAGGGGGCTTCCGGCGGTATAGTGTCCTTAGTTATGAAGCCAGTGAGAGTCTGGCGTGTCCTCTGCGCTACTCGATAGAAGTCGCTTCCAGGGCGGTATCGAATTTCCTGAGTAGTGGGTGGCGGGGAATGTGAGCACGCAAACGGAGGTAGTGCCGAGCCGTTTCCCGTTCACGGAGAACTTCAATCGGGAGCTCACCAGCTTCAGCCAATACTTGCCGTGTTTCAGCCATTCTTGGAACTCCGAGGCATCGACGAAGGCTTCGAGCAAACAGGGACCGAAGTGTATTTAATGAAGTTGTTGATATCCTGTGCAGAATAGGAAGGCTGTAAAGCACAGTTGCCCTCACCAAGGCCGTTATGTTTCACTTCCTTTATCGAGCGCCTGTATTCCCATTCACAGTAGTGAAATTTAGCCCATGATACGTTGTCGCCAAGACGCTTTGCTTTCCTGAATAAGCGCTTTTTCTTGGTTAGCAGGATTTTAAGACTTTTCGTGAACCAAGGATTGTGATCATAAGATTTCACTTTTATCTTTGGAACATTGTACTCGGTAAGGTAGTTTATGTTGTCACGAAAGAGGGACCAGTTATCCTCAATGGAGTGAGGCAAGGTGCCATGAAATGAATTTTCATACAGAGCTTCAAGACCCTCGTTAAAGGCTTGGAAGTTAGCTCGAGCATAGTCGTATATGGTTTTATCTTTGAATTTATGAACATTTGGAATACTTGAAGAGATATCTTAGGAAATGGCCTTGTGGTCACTGAGACCATCAGTGACATGCAAAGAAGTGATGTGCTCAGGATGGGAGGTTAAAACCAAGTCAAGGGTTGACTGCGTGGCATGAGTCATTCGGGTAGGATGTGAAACGACATGCGATAGATTAAATGTAAGGCATAAATCCACAAACAGTGTCTCTTGTGAACTCCGGGAAAGATTGCCGTGGAGCAAGTCCCAATTTATTGACCGTATATGTATCAGCGTATATTGAAGGTGTATATTACTGTATATGTATCAGGGCAGATTTCAAGCCTCCTGAGCACGCACAGACGGTGATCTCAGTTGTCTCGCGACGTAACAGACGGAGAAAGACACCGGCTGTCACACACACAGACATCCCGAAGGCTATGCCCATCTTTGTTGATGCACCCATGAATCCACAGGAAGACTGCCGAAGCTCTCCCACTCGCATTAAGTACCTGTAGCTTGAACTACAAACAGTTTAGTGCACACTCCACAAAACGAGAACAGCTGATTGCTGCTTTCATGGGCGCGGCCATGCGAGCGGCGATGCAAGCCGAGAAGGACCGTTCAACAGAGGAGCAATTTTAGGTAAGTTCGAACGTGGCGCCAGTTGTCGGTGCAACGATTTCCAGAGTGAACCGAGCTCGATCAGCTCAGATAACGCTTTTTTCATTCTTTTTCTTTCTAGTAATATTTATCATTCTTTTTGATTCATTTCCAATTCTAATTCCAATTCCAGCTCAACCGCTCAGCGCGCTGACACTAGTGCAACGTAGAGTCAATAAATCTTTCGCTTCCTCGCTTCCCTAAGGAGAAGAGTACTTAAAGTATATTCGTGTTGTGTGATTCCTTTTTTCCCTCTCTACGTTCCAGAAACATACGGTTTCTGAGCCAAGACAATATAGTTGCGAGCGCCGTTGACTTACAGAAGTATCCCATACAGATCCCGTACCGTAAAGACCACCACCCCAAACGTGGTTGCCACGGTTTCGGTTTTGGCCATTTGCATGTCAAAATTCAGGGATCAGGTTTCGATTAATTAATTAATTAGTTAATTACGCGTTTCAAAATTTTTAAACGTGGATTTTAACTAGGACAGTCTCTCATATCGGTATCTGGCTTTTGTTCAAGACGTCCTTATTAGGGTTAATTAATGAATTTAATTGATTAGTCATCCTTATTAGTCATTATAGTCTCTCTTGGAAAAGATACGCGCCCGTAGAACTCAACTGTGAAAATGACGTGCTCTCGTTACTTTTTTATAAAAGTTTGTCCTCCCCCCAAGCTGAAACACACACACACACACAAAATAAACGGGGTGCCACAAACGCATACTTCGTAGCCATTTTTAATGGAGATTTTTTAAAATAAAACAACTAAGACTATGTGTACATTAGTTTCGTACGTACGCCTACGCGAGTGGAGGAAAACCTTATCTGCAAGGTATTTTGGCATTCTAATTTGCATAATTCATTGGTAATTCATTGGTAGAGCCCTGGACCGGTAATCCAGAAGATGTGGGTTCGATCCCTACAGCTGGCTAACCTTTTCAGTGACTTTCATCTTTCATCACTAAGATATATTTTGTGTGTGTGTGTGGTGTGAAGCTGTTTTTCTTTCTTCGAGAAACAGAAAGAGCAGAATTGCTGGCAATCGGTTTAGATATGAGATGAATCCTTCATCTATATGCTTCAAATTATTATCCACAGAGGTGACATTTGTTTTTAGTGCACCGTTTCACATTTTCCATTATCGAGATACTTCGCTCGCACTAACTCGGAAGTCGGCAAGGGGGAGCGAGCCCTAACCTAACCTAACCTAACCTGAAGGAGAGCACTTCTGGACATGGAGTTAGAGATTGAGAAGTACGGCATTTTCAAAGAGGTCCTCGGAGGGAAAATTCGGGGGGGGGGGGGCAGAGCCAGCACCGTGAAAACTCGAGGAGCGGTGGACTAGTTCCCCCTGCCCCCACATTCCGATTTATACCGAAACTAAACAGGAGCAGCTTTCCAAGCTAGGGCTCCGGAACGAACCGACAACAGTAAAAAACAAGAAAGAAAAAAGAAAAAACAAGAAAGAAAAAAAAGAGGAAGGAAGCACAAAAAAGGTATATTCGCGTGAACCGCAACGGGTCAAAAAACATTGCAAACTCGTTTTTCTTGTGGCGGTCATCGGCATTTTTAGCAGCTTTTCTGAACCGCGATGTGGATTACAGGCCCAAATAATGACAAATGAGCAAGCACGCATCCTCGCTGCTCACTTTTTGGTCACTTTACGTCGTTTGAAGTGCAAATTGTTGCGCCTACCACTAGCGCCACATTCGCGTTCAAATTGCTCCTCTGTTGAACTGTCCTTGTCGGCTCGCATGGCCGCGCCCATGAAATCGGCAATCAGCTGTTCTCGTTTTCTGGAGTGTACACCAAACTGTTCACAGTTCAAGGTACAGATACTTAATCCGAGTGGGAAAGGCTCGGCGGTCTTCCTGTGGATTCGTGGGTGCATCAACGAAGATGGGCATAGTTTTCGGGATGGCTGTGTGTTCGACAGCTGATATCTGTGCGCTGAACTAACTTCTATTTTTTAAAAACAACTTCAATATATTGCAGTTGTAGCGTGATAGTTTCCTTGGTTTTGTCGCATATTGCGTTCATTTCATCTGCTTTTTCTTTTCGCCAACTGGTGTAACCCCCGCTTTGACTATTGCGGCCTCCCTAAGGTTTATGTGTCAGTTTTGGAAACACTGATATTGATACATGGGACACATTGTAGTGTACGGCAGCCAGCTTCACTGTTTGACTGATAATTTGCACGGTTACTTCTTTAATATTATTTGGATTACTTTCATCTGATACTGTACCATTAAATAGGATAGGAATCCATTATGGTTCAGAATTATTTTTCCTTTGCAATGTTCCCACACTGATCTTGATGACAAGTTGTCTCTCATTAAATTCCTTTTGGGTTGTATTTCACACTGCTTACAGCATAATGTGAGAATGAGAAAATGTATGCTTCGCATAAAGATAAAATGGTTAAAAAGCAAGCGAGCTGGTGGCTAAGATCCATGACGAAAAACCCGAGACTGGGTTTCTCTGGGAGTCTCGGGTTTTTTGTCATTGATCTGCTTCACATGTTCTCAGCATCCTCTACAGCAACTGCTCCTGGGCTTAAAATCCAGAAACTACACAGGAAAAAAAAATAACTGTAGAACAGATGACACATCAAAAAGGACACGACAAAATGATTGGGACTGTGTTATGCTATACTTTTTTTGTGTGTGTGGGTCTCTGGTTCTGCATTTTTGTGAACATGTGCCATGTTGCTGGCACCCTTGCCCTCTTGTCACAAAAACACCCTCAGACATAAAAATGCAGACAAAAAAGTAGAGACCTCGAACTTAACATAACAAGAGAGAACAAAGATGGGGACACAGGAAGCTTCTAGAGTCTCGGAACATACGCAGTGACCCCTCGGTTTTTAAGAAAAACCGTGGCCCTTCCCCGAACAATACTCCCATCTCCTTGAATAATGACCGGTTGTGCAATCGCTCATTCAGTTTGGCAGTGATCATGTCCGTCGCATGACGGATGAAACGTCTGAGTAAACCTTGTTATTTTGTTATGTTAAGTTGGAGTTCTCTACTTTTTGTCAAGTTATGTCGTCTCCAGGCTTTTGGAGTACTTTTGCATAAAGATGCAGGTTGTGAGAGGCACATAAACACTGCTTACATTGCTAACCTGACTATCACAAGACATGTGAAAGGATTGCCAAATTAAAATTCAGTAATACAAAAATGATTCTGAAATACATAATTCCAATAGAAGGGAGAGTAAACATTGGAATAACAGGTAACGGTAAAGCACTGAAGTGTTGGCATTCTTCTGATGTGTATGATATACTGCTCTATTTAACCCATGACATATATGTTGTCAAACATTAACTTCTTGCATTCAACATCAAGATGCTGTACCTATTCCATCTAAGCGACTCGTCTTTACACGGACACGTGGCACACCATTTTGGCACAAAGATTTGATATCTCTGCTTGTTGGACATATCAAGCAAATACTGTGCCAAAATTGTGTTACCTACATGACATACTGCTTTGCTGAGATATGTTACGGAAGAAATACTCCTGAAGCGATTAAAGGAAGTGCATACGAGTACATATGCTTTGCAAAGTTGTTCCAAAGTTCCATGTGTTGAATTGGCAAAGCATTAGTCATCTCATACAAAGTGATGAAAGAAACTAGTGAGAAATGCGAAGCCGCAAGCACTGTTGCATGGCCATGTTCACAATGGGCAATGACGCTTTTCACTTTGCGTACCGCGGACTGACTATGCTCAATGAGTGGTTTGCAGTATCTATGATTAATGTAGGCCATGGCAACTACCGATGCACTTTGCAGAGTGTGCAATGATGTCTTTTGTGAACGAAACAAACCTCAATATATTCCCACGTAATTTTGATCCTACAATTAATTGAGTTGAGGGTTTCAGGTATTCAAGTGTGCACCTCTCTTCTGATATTTAGTGGGAATCACACATTAGTTACGCATCCTCTAAGCCTCTTAAACAAATTGTCTTCTTGAAGTGGACACGGAAACTACCTTTCGCAGACAGTACACTGCTGACATACAAAACCCTTGTACAAAGTGCCTTAGAAACAGTACAAATGACATCATACTGTTCATCATAAAAACAAATGACATCATACTGTTCAACAGTGCCACCAATTTGGTACAGTTGAGCTACGCTCAAAGCCAGGGGGGACGAGTTCGCATCAAAAAGGCACGGTCTTGAGGGGATTATGGTGGTCTTTGACAGAGCACGCGACTTTCGGTCCTACTTTTCTTTCAAGAGGAGGCAGTGAACAAGTGCCCATTCGTGGAACCCAGCCCTCCCCTTCCGATTTGTTTCGGTATCAGCCTGTCTACCAATGTCATGATGACATTTATATTCTGTTGAGTTTCTTACATGCTGTCCAGGACATATATGTAGGTAGGTAGGTATGCCAAGAATTTTTTTTATTACTAACCTTTTTTGTAGTTTGAATCCCTCGAAAAACCATTGCACAGCATCAGAACACAAAGGCTACATAATGACCCAGTTTCACCAACCTTTTCAGCATCTGAACTAAGATGAACGGTCATTAAACTATCTGCTTCACCACATCACCGATGGAAAAAAGAAGTGTCTGTTAAGTGTCTGTTCGAGGATTGGCAACCCTTGATATTGGTTCAGTTAACCAGAGTTGGTGAAACCGGGCCTATGGAAGTCACCGAAACATTCGTGACATCACAAACCAAAGTTTGTAAAAAGAATTGAGTGCTAGCATGAAGTTTTGGAAATTCTGAGTAGCATTTTAACTGCTGCCTATGCAGCTGCTGCATAATTACAAGTAATTCAGAAAAAGTAGTACAAAATTTGAGGGTACTCTACTCTATCTTCCTCTGCATGGTATTGAAAACTGTGATGATTCCAAGTGCTCATCGTCTTGGCCCAGATTCTGTAGCAGATTTATCAGCCATTTGTGTTCCTATTTGTGGTACTGTGGCAAACTAGTCACTCCACCCACATACCAGCTTTCCTAGGTTACGCATACCATGTGGTTGATATACGACGAGGGGAGTCAAATCCTGTAGATCGCATAAACAAAATACAGAAACCGACACTGAAGATTTTTGTTTAAGTTTAATTTGTACAAGGTTTCGCATGGAGGTCCACGCTTCCTTAGGTCCTACCTGAGGAAGTGTCGGTTTCTGTATTTTGTCTGTATCATGTAGTTATAAGAGTGGTTTAAACCACCTCACAGAAGTTGCAGATTTTATTTTGAGATGGACAGAGAGTTTCATTGCCTGGGGCGGTACTCTACCCCATAGCTGCTTGTGGTGTGAGGAAGGAAATAATGTCCCATGGAGTCCAAAATTGCCAAAAGAGCTTCGAGAGCAGGCATTCGTGGGCTCGATTTAGCTATAGGCCAAGAAATTTTAGAGAGAGGGGCAGGAGTTCAGATTATTGAGATCTCAAAATGGCAGTTTGGAAAGCTCAGTAGTGTGGGCAATGACAAAGAATATACTCTAGATCTTCTACAGCACTGCAGTGACAGCACCTGAGAGAGTCAACTTGCCTCATGTGGTAATGACACTGAGCTGTAAATGCCCCATTGAGTCACAGTGCACCACATTGGCGAGAAGTGTTTTGTGGCATCCAGAAACCAAGCTCTGGGCCAACATTGCTCAGTATAGACGGGACGAAAACGTCAGTTGTCCATTGACAGGAACACTATTTAAACAATCCATTGATATGTTGGTGAACGAGATCTGCTTTCTACATGACCAGTAACATTCCTTTGCTATCTTTCACTGTGATTTAATTAAACACATCCCTCATGTGAAGGTGTTCCCGGCACAGTTTTACCTTACTAAACCACTTTTCGCGGCGCTTATCAAGCATAACATTAGCGGTTCTTCGTAGGCCGAGGCCGAGGAAAGCAAGAGACGTTTCCATGATGTTTACCGTGATGTGCGTGATTACCGTCGTGACAAATGGTCGACACAGCAGTTTTGCGGTACGTTTTATATGTTGCCTATCGTGGACATTTTTCGCTACCAGATTGTCTATCCAAAACAGCTACGACTGCATCAATGTCGATTCACCAATGAATGCCTTGATAAGTTACACGCGCGTGTTAGCACACCAAGTCGTTACACGTCTGAAAAATACCTGACGAAATCGGCAGAAGAAACATATGCTTTATTAGAGCTTGTAGTGATTATCCTTTTTATGCAGCACATCACGCAACACCATACAGCTCCGTCGTTACTCCGTTTTCTCTAATAGCCTCGTCCTCAATGGTAGCCGAACGGCCGAACCTCTGAAGCGTTGTTTTCCTAGTATTCATACGCGTAGTTATTTACGCCTCTAACTTAATTAAATTAATGAATAATTGAGAGATACATGCTGAATACCACACAAAATTGCATAAAGACTCGTTATTCTGGAGTGTGACCTTCTTAAACACTGATTTTCTCACGCAAAACCATGCTTAACACTGGACTGCATAGACCCATTGTGATTTATTTTGACAGCTTGAATTTGAAAGGATTGGAATTTGAAGGGTGGATTTCTTAGCGTGGATTTTAAAAGTTTTATTATTAAGAGTGGGTAACAGGGTACACCCCCATCCATGCGCAAAGGCTGAGAAAAAAAAATAACTGAGCCTTGCAATTAAGCGCTATTTCCTCGAAGACTTACTAAATGACTATATAAACATATCAAAAAGCGCTTTTTCTACTTTCAATCATTGAGAACCATATCAACATTTTTTGTACAACAATTCAAGAAACTGATCATCGCTCTCTTTATGGACGCTTACAAAGTAATAAACTCTAAAGAAAAAATAAAATAAATAAAGAAATAAAGAAAAATTACCCTGACCTCTATTGTATCAGTCCCTACGTACTGTTTAACACGACGAGAGTGAGGCTCTTTTGGCGTCTCTTAAAAAATAGCAAATACGACACGAGGCAGATGATTATCCTTGCGATAAACATATAAAGATTTGATTCCGGTGGCAGTAGGATATATTAAGAAAGGTATCGTATGTGTGCGAAGTGAGTCCAAGGCATGCTGATGGGCGCGCATAGCTCTGTTGGGCACTGAAGCTTGCAGTCAATGACGTTGGAATGAAAATTTTGTGAGTGTCATTAGCAACTTATCTATCTAGTGAAATGTCGTATGCTGATGCATGTCTTGCGAAAGTAGTTGGTTGAAAGAATGTTGGTAACTATGGGACATTAGCGTCTTCTGGCGTCCACAGCAACCGGCCCGCCGTCAGTCACCAGTTCGTCCTCCATGACCTACAGTGTGAAGGAATTCAAACGATATAAGTTACCAAACATGATGTATGGTCAGATTTCTCATGACAACAAATGTCTAACGTGCAAGTGCACCGAAACGTGCGTAGTGTTTCGATTTTTGTCGACGCAGTCAACTTAAGACACTCCGAGGCGAAACGCATACAGTTAACTATTTCGACTTGTCATAAAAGGTCGCAGCACAGCACCTTCTGCACAGCCAATATACCACAGCAGCTTGAATGCCCATTTGGAATTCACAACCACCAAAATCCATAAGGCGGCAACCAGCAAAACCAACATATCTGTTCATCATTTTCCGACGATATCACCATCGACATGCAGACCAGTGGTCAAGGTACACCAAGTACTATAATGGAAACACCAACGAAGTACGCATACGTATATTAAAAGCGAAACAGGAAGAACTAGGAAGGACCAGCGTCGACCTCTGCACTTTAGGTTCGCGTTGCACACAGATCTGTGCAACCTGTTAGAAAACAAAACGTACTTATGCAGTGTCGTACCGTCGCACGAAGCAATGGGAACCTGGTCGGAACACGGGTAGATATTAAAACGAGGGGAAATAGATACAGGACGGCGAGTAACAGACGATTAGAAGCATAAGAAAGAACCGCCACAACCATCACAGCTAACAAAAGCAGGATTGGATTGGATTGGACCGGATTTTCAGGTTCGTGAACTGGATCTCAAGAACATAGTTACTGCTTTTTGTAAAATACATCACATTACCGATAAAGAACGGAATCGGCAGCAGACTTTAATGCCAATTTTTTCTGCGGGCTTTGGTGTTGATGTCAAATATCAAAACGGCGGAACTGCTGTGCTGTAATCTGCTAACATGGCGGGGAATACAAATGGCGCCGAACTGTGTTGTTGTTGTCGTTTTGTCGTTATGATCAGCGCGAGTTGTGATCGAATTGGAGGAATTGCAACAGGAGTGACATTCTCCTTGCAACTCGTAGTGCCAGCATTGCTAGCCCGCAGAGTTGGTCCGTTGTTCTTGTTGAAAACATGACAGACCTTTTGTATAACTGACCGGCGTCATAGATTGCACGACCAATAAAATAATATTCCAAACACTCAAGCCGACTGCGTGCCAAGAATTCTTGTGCCATGACGTGGTTAATATTAGTTAATTAATCAACCGTGGTAGGCCGATTTGTTACCAATCATTGTTTTGCCATGACGTGGCCAACGCTGTACCAATCGTGGTTGGCCAACTTCTTACCAAGCGATGTCTTGCCATGGCGTGGCCAACGTTGTACCAACCTTGGTTGGCCGATTTGATACCAATCATTGGTGTGTCGTGATGGGGCCAACCTTGTATCGATGTTTGTTGCAAGCAATAGCCGATGCTTTGCCAAGCATTGGCCATCGGCCATTGCTTGCTTGGGACTATCTCGTCAACCAAGATCAGTCTCCCCAAGACCAAGCTGCGAGACTACGTCAAACAGTTTTCCGGTGAACAACAGTGTTTGTGAACGTGTTGGTAAATTTTGCAATGGTGTCAACCTTCATAGAACACAGCCATCACAGGTTTGTGAAAATGTCATGTTGCATAACGAGAGAAAAGGATGAGTCATCTGACCTCTTGCTTGTGAATACAGTACAAATCAATGGCATCATTCTTTTGGATAGGGCTGCTGTACGAGGGACAGATGCAAAAACTGAAGTACAGCATGCTGAAATCTTGGACTACTTGGACAACCTTAAAGACAAAGTAATATAAGACGTAAATGACACACAGCTTAAGAAACTCCATGACATCATTCTTACGCACGCGAACGTGTTTTCTAAGCAAAAGTACGACATAGGATTTTGTCAAAAGACCGAATATTGCATCGATCTCTCTGACAGCATTCCTATTCGCGTAAAGTCTTACCGCTACTCACGGAATGACAGGAAATCCATCAAGGAAGAAATCGACAACTGGCTTAAGTTAGGTCTTGTTCGAAAATCAGAGTCTCATTACGCTTCCCCAATTTTCGTTGTTGATCAACCATTTCATCCGTCAACACCACGTAGACTTGTTGTTGACAACCGCAAGCTAAATGGGAACACCGTCAAAAGAGTGTATATTATTCCTCGAATTGATGATGTTGTTGACAGAGTAGGGAAAGGAAAATTATTTTTCACTGTGGACATAAAGAAAGGCTACTTAAACATCAAAGTGAGGGAATCTGACCAACATAAGACAGCTTTCATTACACCTGACGGTCTTTACGAATTCGTTCGAATGCCTTTTGGTCCAACTGGTGCTCCCGCCATTTGGCAAGCAGTAATGGATGAAGCATTTCATTCCCTCAAGTGGAAGGGCGTTGTAATTGTCTATTTCGATTACATCTGTATGTACACTTCCACCATAGACGAACATATCGATGTTCTTCTTCTTCCAATCTATGTCCACACTGGAAAATTATGGCTTCAAAATCGAGATCAATAAGTGTCAGTTCATTCAGACCCATATAAAGTTTCTGGGTTACATTGTATCTCATGAGGGTAAACTGCCAGATCCGGAGAGGTCAGCTGCTGTTGAGAAATTCCCTGATACACTAAACACACTACAAGACGTAAATAGATTTTTGGGCTTTGCTTCTTACTTTCGCAAGCTCATAAAAGGTTTTGCTGAAATTGCGCGACCCCCATCACTCCTCTTGCGAAACAAGCAACATTCCAAAAGCACTGGAAAAACGAACATTACGTCAGAGTGGACACCTACACACACAGAGGCTGTACGTAACCTCAATTATCTGTTAAAATCACCACCTATTTTGGCTCATTTTGATCCAGGCAAAGAAACTCATGTCTATGTTGACGCCTCAGCGAAACATCTAGGAGCGTTCATCTCACAGAAACACGATGGAAAAGGGTATGTTGTTGAGTATGCCAGTAGAGCAACCAACACAACAGAGGAAAAACTGCATTCAAACATGCTCGAATGCATTGCTCTTCATTGGGCACTCACAAATTTCGTAATTATGTGTACGGGTTGCCTATCGTCCATGCTTGGACAGACAACTACAGTGTCTCCTTAATCACCAATGCACAGCAAACCAATAAAAAATTTGCTCGCATGGTTCTCGATCTTCAAGAACTTTCTCTGAAGATATTGATTGTTGATATTCCTATACGTGAGAACCATCTTTGCAATAGCGGGAAGTTCTGGTAGTTGTATGTAATTAACTGCGAACAGCAGAGACACTGGAAGACTATGGGACACGAACACAAGACGAAATAAAATCTATACCACTACAAAGAAGATATTCCACTTCACCACACAGCACGCTCCCAGCCAACAAACAGAACACGAACGACAAGAACACAAGAAGAAATAAAATCTATACCACTACATTGTCAAACTCATCAGAAAATAGACATGTTAAAAATGAACTTCACCACATAGCACGCTCCCAGCCAACAAACAGAACAAAGAGCGACACGAATACAAGAGGAAATAAAATCTACACCACTACAAAGAAGTTATTCTTAATCAAAACAACATAGTAATCTATCATTCAGAAAATCAGAAGAAAAAATCAAACTCATCAGAAAATAGATATGTTAAAAATGAGCTTCACCACATAGCACGCTCCTAGCCAACAAACAGAACAAAGAACGACACGAACACAAGAGGAAATAAAATCTATACCACTACGAAGAAGATATTTCTAATCAAAACAACACAGTAATCTTTCATTCAGAAAATTAAACCCATCAGAAAATTAATATTCCTATACGTGAGAACCATCAATGCAATAGTGGGAATATCTGGCATAACATTTCGAGCACAATAGAGAATCTCAATTTCATATTCCAACATTACTCAACTTTTAATTTCTTATTAAGTGAACGTAAGGAAATAACGTGAAACAACACAATCAACAGCTACAATTAATAGAGACCCAAAACCTGCGCACCATCCAACACATAGAGAAATAATAGCTGATCAATCTATCAAAGGCGAAATAGCACAGACTTAACGCTGAAGAACAGAGGAACACGCGGCGACACGTAAACAACAACAACAGAGGAAAATAATCAATCACTGAACCTATCACTGCTAATCACTAATGCACTGCACCTAATCACTGCTCTATCACGCATTCCACAACCTTTGGTTGCGTCACTAATTCTCACTGCCGAGAATTCTCATCTCTCCAATCACCAACAGTCAGATCCATCGTTATTAGAGATTTTTGAAGTCCTCAAAAATCGTAATATTTCTTCTCGCAAAGCTGAGAACATGCGGAATACATTCATGTTGTCAAATGGCATACTCTGCCACAAAACCACTCAACAAAACGGACTGACAAAAACAAGGATTGCTATACCAGAATCTCTCGGGAAAGAGATATTGCTAAAGTTTCATGATAAACGTGGTCACATGGACAAATTCAAGACCAAAAGCAGTATTCTGAGCAAATACTGGTGGTTATCCACTAATAAGGGCGTCAAAGAACAGCGTCAGACAACAGAACAGGGGCTGTAACATTTGTCAGCGCTTCACCAGACAAACATCGAAGCCCGTGGGATACTTACATCCTCGATCGATTCGCACACAACCATTCACCACAATATCCCTCGATCACATTGGTTCACTTCCGGAAACAGGAAATGGAAACAAGTACTTCATTGTATGTGTTGACCACGCAACACGCTTTGTAGTAACGCAGGATGTGAAATCAATAGCATCGTCACCTATCATACAGTTCATTAAGGAAAAGATCAACACAACTTTTGGTATTCCCATGACAATTGTTTCTGACCAAGGTTCAGATTTCATGAGTCAGAACATGGAAAAATTCCTAACTACAACAGGAATTGAACACACAACTTGTCCTTATTTCCATCATGCAAACGGTCTTGTGGAAAAACCTGTAGCCACCATAAAGAATATTCTAAAAAATATTGCTTTGAGAATCCTTCAAAATGGGACCAATGCATCGCAAACACTTCTTTCATAAACACTTCAAGACAAGGTTCTACTAGGTTTTCACCACATTTCCTTCTCTTTGGATTTGAACCTCGTATTGAAAACGAGATTCAGGTTGGTGCAATCGTTGACGACATGTCGCGACTTCAGAGCATTGAAATGCTACACGACATACGTGTAGAAGCACGCGAAAACCTAGAAAAAGCTCTATCCTTTCAGAAGAGGCGTTACGAGTACGGTCGAAACCCATCGCAGTTCTCTGCGGGTGACTTAGTTTGGATAGAATCATTTTCAACGTCACCTTTTGATCCGAAGTACAAGGACAAGGTATTCAAAGTTATTTCCACTCATCCCCATGACATTTGTACTGTTCAAAGTCTGGATGAAGGAATAACAAAAAAGTTCATGTTTCAGAAATGAAACTGTTCAAGGATCAACGAGATTGGGATCCTAACATTACGTTTCATGATATAGACAGTGACGAGAATGTCTCTGTTTATCAAGACAATTCTTCAGAATCCGAAGAAACACATAGTCCACCTTACACGACAAGGTATGGACGTGTTATCAAACAAGGGGTACCATTACGTACGTACGACCTCGTTTAGCTTTGTCCATTCTTCACACAAGCGGTTCAAAGTACATACATTCCATAGGGACGCCATAAATGACTTTGTACTTGATTGCCTTCAATGTATCCAGTGTTTTGCTGTCACACTTTTTCCTTTGCTTTTCACTTTGGGTTCCCTCCACATATCTTCGTTACTCACACACAAAGCCAAACTCAAACACGCGCTCACATTGTTGCTGTTTGGCATTTCCTTTCTACTGACCTCTTCAGATGAACTTTGCGCATTTCGAATTTAGTCACTTCATCACACTATTTCGCTTCGATTTCGCATCACTGCATGTACTGTGTATGTACTGCGTGTCACAATGCTATTCATGCTATGCTGTGCTATGTCATGTACTATTAACTAATTTTAATGTACTTCAATGTTAACAAATCCACAATGTGTTTACAATCAGGAGATTCTACTTCTTCATTTGAGGGTCGATTATCAAACGCTTAAATCTAGGTTGTTCTGCATTTCAGGACAAAAAATGCTGCATGGTTCTGCCAAGGGCCCTTGCATGAATCATGTTCACTTTTTTTTTAATCCTGTTTCAGAACGGCTTCGATTTTAAACTGTTAAACTTCTGCATTACCGCTATTGTAACGTTTCATTTTTCCTCACTGTAAAACGAAATGAGGACATTTCATTTTTTATTAGAGGTGGGCCTGTGAGAGCCAATCTGTTCAATTCGGCCTCACCGTCATTGTCATGAACCAGCAGTGGCGCCGCTACATGCTTATAAGCGCGCGCCACGTGCTGTTGTGCGTTCTTTCATCGCACGACGTTCGTCGAAACGTCGTTACTCTGTTGGATCGTTGCTTTAGCTCATCGGCCCTTCATCACCCAAATTGCTAGGTATATCTTGTCAGTCATTTATTCATTGTATGTATCAGGCCAGAGTGCTAGTAAACTGTCTGTTATGCAAATGCCGTTCTTTTGAGTTTGGCAGATAGCCAGGGACATCGGGTCCGTCTCCGACGCTTATCAGCATTCTTCACCCCTTTCCCTTGGTCTATCTTGCCTCACAACAGCCAACGCCCCTGCAAGTGTTCAATGAACGACCGGCACAACCGCTCCTCGAAGATTACCAACGCCGATTCATTTAATGTGAATATAGCAGGTATTTCTCATTGAAGTAATGAGAAGTGTTGCGGGAAAGCTGACTTTATGTTTGAGCGCTCGAACAGATGTTGTGGTGAAGGAGTCTTCCAGGCAACCGGGAGCTAATTTGTCCAATGAGAACCAATGACTTTCAATGAGAACTGAGACACCCAATTCATTTAATGTGAGTAACGCAGGTATTTCTCACTGAAGTAACGAGAAGTGTTGCGGGAAAGCTGACTTTATGTTTGAGCGCTCTAACGGATGTTGTGGAGAAGGAGTCTTCCAGGGAACCAGGATCTAATTTGCTTAATGAGAACCAATGACGCTCAATGAGAACTGGGACACCCAATTCATTTAATGTGAATAACGCAGGTATTTCTCATTGAAGTAATGAGAAGTGTTGAGGGAAAGATAGCTTCATATTTTAGCGCTCTAACAGGTGTTGTGATGAAGAAGATTAATAAGAAATCAAGAACCAAATCAAGTAATTAGTTCACTGGGTGCCAATGAGAAACAATGATTTCCAATTGGAGCAATCTCAACCGACGTATTGTGCAATGAAGATCCCCTTCACAGAAGAAGAACGAATTGGGCAATTGGTTTAGCATCGAACCATCATGATCGCTGTGTCAATTGAATTAATGTGAGCAAACATGTTGTACGGATAGGACTGCTCCATGCATAGATGAAAGGATGAAGATCATGAAAGACACATTCGAGGGATAGAGCAAGTTGGTGTACACTGAATAGAGAGGTCAATCATTCTAATTTAAAATATCTTCTATTCGAAACGTGTTTGAATTCCTACACACTTCAATTGGCACAAACTACGCAACTGACGAGTCTTAAATTGCTTCCATTTAAATCCATATATTTTTTTTGCACTGCACGAGAGTGAAAGGGTGCTCTCAACCCATGCATAGTTTTTCACATTGTGTTTGCAAGTGGTAAACAAACTTGTGTAAACAAATATATAGCAAAACATATACAAATAATGTACGCTTGTATGTGACAGCTGTAAGTATATACTTCAAATAAGAAAATCTCAAAAACACGGTACATGACATCGTGTAAGAAAGATTAATGGTTATAGCTTACGTTATCTCAGAAAAAAGGAACTGCTAGAAAAGACATCAATGGTTATCTCAAGATTGTCGCACTACTAATACAATTAAAAACTTGAATGATATATGCAATGAAAGAAATTTTACCAAGAAAGGGAAAACAGTTTTTCACAACGGTAGTCATCACTCATATTCAATCTTGTCTGGGAACTTGGTCACCATAAACTGCTCATTTAGTGCCATGCGCATACGTCTACATGCCAACACTACAGGTGAAGGTATTCTTACTCACTGCGAAACATAGCATATTGTTACGTGTGTTCCGAACACTGTTGTATTCCAAAAGTGTCAGTGAACTTACCGTTTGCTGACCCTCTTGGCGAAAGCTAATGCGAATAATCTAGGCATATGACCCGCCGTCCAGACAAACTATCTTATTGTCTGTCCTCTGACATTTAATATGATATGTAGTGGCATTGTACACGACCCCTTTGGCGATCATTCGCTCGTAAGCGGTGGATGATGAAGGCGATACTGCCCTTGCATTTTTTTAATATGTTAACGGTCTTGAGCCCTACACCTTTCCCAAGTGCCCGTGCAGACGAAAAACTTATCTCATGTTCAAGAGTTGCCGCTTGCGTCGATCCCTGTCGTACGAATGTGTGTACGAGTGAGCAAAAATGTATGAGTGAAAGGAGGATGAGTGAGAGAGAGTGACTGGTTTGTGCCTTCAGATGACGCTTCCTGGAAGTCGCTGAGAAGGCGTGTTAGCTTAGCTCAATTGGTAGAGCCCTGGACCGGCAATTCTGAAGATGTGGGTTCGAGTCCTACAGCTGGCGTTCCTGAGTAGGTTGCAAAAAACTGATTGTGCACTGCGACAGCTTTACCCTGCGACGCTTCAGCTTTGCCAGTCTGTCAAAACGAAACTACAGCCATAATGCTCTCGTCGTCGTATGCGACCGAGCGCCATCGGCATCAATTCAGAATTCGTTTTGAACTTGGTAACGTCTGTTGGCTAGGATCTAAGATGCAGTCTGGTAAATTAGATGGTGCTTCCTGATCTTCAGCTCCGCCGACCGTATAAAAATCTGAACGTCTTTGCATTTGTGTAGTGAGGTCCTCCGTCACGCATTTTGTTCCTGAACCCGTGGACGAGCTCTGTTAGCACAAAGGTAAGCGGCATGTTTCGGACGCTTGATCCTCAACTCCCAAGCGAACCAAGAGGTGTTCTAGTGACCCGATATTTATCCATAGTTCTCTGAAGTGCCTTCATGATGTGCCATCATCCCGCTTGCACTAGACGAACTTACTTTGTCGGACAATTAGATGAGGAGCTGCTACTGGATAAGTGACGTTCGTGATTTCTCATATGCATGTATCAGATTTTGCCTGCTTCAAATTGTGTCACACATTATCTCCTTATAGTGGTGTCACTGTTGCTGTATGTACACTGGATATTCGTAGTATATCTATTTTCATACCTGTTAGTGTGAATCAACTTTGGATCAGAAATTAATGAAGCAGAGTGGCGTTTTCATTGTTTTAGCTTCCTTTTTCATGCACCTTTCTTTTAAATAAGTTTGCATAGATAGTGTCTTCATTTGCAGCCAAACTGTCTCACATTCTTACAATAAATCTTCCAATTTATTGCTCATTGTCACTTCATAATTTTCATCGCACATTTCAGCTTTTTCAGCTTCCTCGTGCAACGGCTTATCTTGAATCAGTTGCTTCAACGAGATCTGATGTAAGTTTTCAGTAAGGATACCCTATATACATGGGTGAACTTAGAAAAGTAACCAACCTTTCCGTTCTGAGGGCTTCCAAGAGCTATATTCTCTGAAGTCCTTTGGTGGTTTCGATAAAGAGCTTCGTGGCGTCATTATTCTTCTGCTAATGATGATTATTGTTTGTTTCTTGCCAACATACAGGGTGCATGTTTTTATTCGCCACAACATTTTTATTAAAAACTAGTAGAGCAAAATAGACGCCATTTTGCAGTTGAGTTATATGGCCAGGCGAACATTCGCTCGAAGAAATTCATGCAACTATATGATCACGAATTACCTAAAGTTCATTAGCTTTTTAATTAGGGGACTTATCGCAAAGCTGAAATAACAGAACGGAATCTATTCGACGTCGAAAGTAATTTCATGTTGAAAAAAACACACAAACGCGCACGTGCGTTGAAATATCTGTCGCGGAATTTCGCTATGCAAATGAGCCGGAACATGAACTAAGCACGTTTCTGGCGCAGAAAGAGCGACATGCAACCCAAGTGGGAGGGCCAAGTAATTTGGAGCGATGAAACTGATTGATGTAGGAGCTAATGGCCAGATAGACCGCTCTTCTACCCGGATAAGGCGAATGTCGCATCGTTTCTGCGTTTGCAAACTGCGTATTTCTTGTTTCGGCTCATTTGCATAGCGAAATTAAGTGATGAAAATTTTAACACAGGTGCGCATTTAACACACATTTCCACATGGAATGTCTTTCAACGAGGAACATATTCCTTTCCGTTTCCTCGCTTTTATGCGAAATCCCATAATTAAAGAGTTAATTAATCATTATTAGGTATTTATTGATCTTGTAGTTACATACTTTCTTCCGGAGAATGTTCACCTGTCCATATTACTCAATTGCAAAAACGGCGTCTATTTTGCTTTGCTAGTTTCTAACTACAATTTATGTGACGAATAAAAGTGAACACCTGCAGAATGCTTCTTTGGCTTCACACAGCCACGTACCTGTGGCAGTCCGTACAACGCCCAAGAACACCATGTGCAAATTCAAAATATGGCATGTTTATTAGTGCAGCTGGTCCTTTATATCCGCAGACATTAGAGGTTGTCCTTTAATGACTGCTGAATCTCTCTCACTGCTGCTTCACCAGTCGATTCTCTTGGGGTGTTAATGGCTATAGGGTCCATGACTGAGGCATAGTACTCTCCTTCTTGGTAGCACCAACTACATCCACAGTACCCGTGAAACCCGACATTGTTTTGCATGAGGGGCAGAGATACGGAGTCGACGCAGCAGCATAGTCCAATAAATCTGCTTTGAACAATGTTTCCTGACTTCCATGTCAGATCACTGAAAATATCCTTTGCATCGTCTACAGAAACGAGGAAGGTGTTCATGTCCAGCTTTCCTTTGCCACAATCTGCCTCACAGTTTGCGGCAGCTCATTTATCATCACGTGAATTGGCCAAGCTGATTTTTGCTGATTTAAATATTTAAATAGTTGTGCCCCATCGCTATTAAATCTATAAGGGAGTTGTCAACTGATGACAAGACCTGACCGGGCTGGGATAATGCTTCATACTTTGCTCCGTCCAGGATACCTTCAAATTTGTCTGTCTCTTACTTCTGTACAGTGACTTCTGGCAACCTTTTCTCTAGTGTTCGGTTTACACTGCATTGTGGCGCTTCATGAGGTGCTCTCCTAATGAAAAGGAGCAGGAGTGAAGGAGGCTGCGCCTTTGCGAGGTTTTCTATTTCTCACTATGTGGTGCACGACAGTATTACCAAATATTGCACATCTGTGTAGGCACAGTGCAACTGAGAATATTACACCCAAGCTGAAATATGTGCTGTGATAGAATACAATATGATCCAGTAAATTATCCAAATCACATTGAGTCTAATTCATTTTTGCGGGAATTCATTTATACTCATCGGAAAGCTCTACACATGTAATGTGACTATACCACACCAAACCTACTGGCGAATCGAAATGGAGAACCATTCCAATGAGAAATATCCTGCTGGGGCTCATTGGTTCAATGAGACATGACGGGGACATTCAATGAGTTTGAAGCCACCACTTCTCATTACATCTCATTAACACTTTCTGTGACTTCTCATTATATCTCATTAACACTTGCTGTGATTTCTTATTACATCTCATTAACACATACTGTGATTTCTCATTAAGACTCATTGAATATGGCACCATTTTCAATGTAATATTTGTCCCAGATCATCTAGTGGGAATGAGAATTTTCGGAGTCACTGAATGAGATTTGTGTACATGATATCCAGTAGGTTCAATGAGATTGATTTTCATAGGATTTTGAATGAGACGGTTTCCAGCAGGGGTGTACTGTACCCATCTCCCCTTCCCCTTATAATAAGCCCGTGTCACCTACTTGCAAGTTCAGTCCTGTTGAAGGAAGCGCTGGGTGCCAAAACGTCGACTCCTAAGTGTAACCGCAAATCTATGTCTAGTATTCCCCAGTCAATTTGCTTTTTGCAGTGCTTTTGATCATTATACGGCTTCCCTAGTCTCTTCATTATTGAAGGGGGAGTTTCTGCCGAAGCATCCATTTTATAAAAGCTAAATGTTATTCGTGTTATGCGCAATAATAAATCGTCGTTTTAACTTCTTCCTCTTCCGTTTCAAGGCTCATTGATTCATTCATCTATTCGTTAAAGGAGTTTTTTTTATCCGTTATAAAAATTTTATAAAGGTCCATGCGTGCAGCATAGATATCGTTTTTGCAATTGAATTCTACGGCCAGGCTGACGTCCCCTCGAAGAAAGTATGCAGCTACGAGATGACTAATTACTTGAGATTCATTAACTCATTAAAAGGACTCTGACCAGAAGTTCAACAAATCTTTCGTTTGCATCTATTACGAAGGTATAATATGCGTCCAAGCCACACGCAAAATATTTTGGCTGTGCGCGGCGGCAAAGTTTGCCAAACGGGGAGCTGAAAACCATCTTGGCTTTTCCTCCTCAACTCGCGCTTGTGCTGCAAGGAGCTCGAAAGCGCAGCCGAATGACAGCAGTATGAGGGCATTACAATCCATGAAGATTTCCAACTTCTATGCCTCAATACGACTGTCCTGAACGTGACATATTTTGAATTCCGTGGGCAGCGGGAACCTATGAGCGACCATATTCACAAGTAACTCACGTGTGGCCCTGTCGAACGATGTTAAAATTTGGGCGCTCAAAATTGGTTTGGTCCTGCATTAAGGTCGCTAAAAAATCCACTACAGGGCGCAGCACATAAAAGATGACACCATACAGAACTGTGAACTGGAGGAAAGAAATATAGGCAACTGTGCAATTGTTATTGTGCTGTGTCTTGAGTCACCTATTTATGTATTGCCCTGTGGTTTTTATTGCCAGGTTTTTAGGCGTAGGCGATATTGGGCGTTCTTGCTTTCGATTCAGTGAAAAGTAAAAAAAAAAGATGTTGGTTTCTAAAAGAATACAGCATGTGTAGTAATATACAGGGTGTGTGCAGATCAATTGCAGTCGCTCTGATATACATGTGAAAATGCCATGACACACACCCTGTACTGTGACTGGTTACCTATTTGCCTAAACTATATTTTATGTACATCTGTTCAAACGATATGGACACACTGCGTATCGCCAGTTTGCAAGGTGTTTTTACCACAAGCTCGGGAAAAACAAGAGCATGGTCATCCCAGCCTGTGCAGCGAACAGGATCTGGCGAGCCTTCCACACAGAAACTGCCACAGGCTTCAAGTACCCAACATCCTAACTGGAGGTACCTCTTCGCACAGCTCGTCTATCGCATTTAAACTAATTCAGCATCTGTATTTAGGATTACTTATAGCTCTCAGGATGGTTCATGGTTCATGAGTTCAATATGTTGTGTTGAAACACAACACTAGTCCTTTTTAATGAGTCTTGCGGGACGACAGATGAGCACCCCTTCGTGAGATTGTGTACCGCTGCTACACTGAACAATTTCTTGAGCAACACTGATGAACAAATGAAAAGCAGAGTCTGTCTTTCAAATATGCATGTTCCTTGTAACTTCTGTATTTGTTAAGTGACCTATGTTGTTGTACCCCCTCATGTAATGCCCGCAAGGGCCTTTGAGTTATAGTCATGAATAAATAAATATCAAAACCAGAAAAAGATATAACATCTATTGTAATACCTATCCTCTCTTTGTGTGAATGATATATAAATATTCTCAGAAGGTATGTTGTCACACTTTGCCTCATTATGCCTAATGCCTAATTCTACCTCTTACATTATCTCCACATCCTCAATCTCCAAATCTGTACAAGGCTAAAGTAATCAGGTACTACGTAAAAAAGGGGGAAGGAGGAAATTAAAAGCTGACACATCTAAATTCAGAGAAATCCTGGTGCTTTCTCGGGGCTACTCATGTCTCAGTCCTGGATGAGATCCCCATAGAAAACAGCTTTTCTAAGACTCAGTGATTGATTCCTTTGATTGCCCTGACTGTGAGGCAATACACATCGGCTTGGTGGCAAGTGGGCTTGTGTCTGATAGTGCGGTTTGGAACAAAGGGAGCAAGGAACATCTCTCTACGGTCTTAAGGAGGATATCAACATAACCTGTCAAGGCATAGCATTTCACATTGCTTTCAGTAAGTACAACACTGCTCATAGAAGCTGCGACCGTTCATGTTGGGAAAGCATGCTGGAGTTACCTCAGGCAGTGCATCCTGAACCGGGAGTCAGGTTCATAGGGAGCACCTTATGAGAAGAACAGCGACAGTGCCCAGTGAGCACACTCCAGGAATTTTGTGCAGGTTTAGGGGTGCAGGCCTTTTAACAGTTTTTATGGAAAGCAGGGTGTGTATAACATTGACTCTGGTGTATGAATTCCTGTTATCTACAATCAGGTACCCATGTCCTAGTAATTTGGAAAAGCCTTAGCTCCCTTGCAGGAAACTGCTAATGAATCAGGGTGTCTGCTGTGGAAACAGGTTGTAACTGCCTTTCTATCCACCCTTCTTAGGTGCCCTAGCAAAAGCAAATATGTAATGCTCCACACTAATTGCTTTGAGTGTTCTCAGACTCCTGAAATGGAGCTACCTCGTGCATACGCTGTGCCATGTCGGCAAGAACATAAATCAGATTGCCTTTACTTTCATTGGCCTTTACAAGTTGGCCCTTCAGTGCTCCATGTGACTGCAAGAATGGTATCCCCTAAACAATAGGCAATAAGAACGATTTCTACAATGTAATGAGCTTTGTAAAACAACAACTTTATTTGAAAATATATTCCAAATGCCGGGTGATTACCTCATAATGTAGCATCCTTTACTCCAAACACCGCATATGAAACCAATTAAAAAGAGAGCGTAAACATTTTGTTGCCTATCCGGGTTGCATCATCAGTACAACAAGGGCCAAAGATGAGCACATCAGCCTACTTATCTAAGAATGCGTCATACACATCCGATAGGAGGCCACGGTTTCTATTACAGGCTGATGCATCACCTCTGATAGACCGGGACTCTAAGCACTTTCTTGGGCAACATCGCTAGTCATGTGCAAAGGTTACCGCACCATCAAAATTAAATATATGTCCCTTTGGCCAACAATGGTAGACAAATTCGGACCTGGTTTGAGTAGCATTAGAAGCCTTGGCAACGCCCTTTGTGTGCTCTTTCAGTCTTGTCCCACATCTTTTCTCTGTCTCGCCAATGTATAGGTTACATCACAGTCTATGCACTTAACTTTATATGCACAGTCTTAATGCCTGATGGGCAAAGTGCCCTTCAAATGAAGTATGAAACACCGTGGATGAATGGAATGCACACCACTGATTTTGCTCCTTCGATGTTGTTTTTGACGGTTCTCTGTTGCAGTGATGATGCCATCCGGACAGGCGACGAAACGTTCTCTCTCTTTGTTCTCAATTCTTGTGTTAAGTCGGTGTTTTCAGTAAAGGATTCTACATTATGAACTTTGTTTGAATGATGATTAGTGGCAAGCTTCATACCCTGGGCCACTACTGTAACAATTGCTTGCGGTAATGTGGTGAAATGGGGTAATGAGCCTTATAAACAATTTACTTGGCAATATATTTATACAATACAATACATTTATTTATCTGTCATAGGTTGAAGAACCGTGTGGTGTTACATAATGGAGGGGCGTGTAATTATACAAGACCGATCACCTAAAGGCCTTGCTTCACACTAGATTAAAATGTGATGCAAATGTAACGTGACAAATGCTGCATGGTGGCGACATGATAGGTTCTACTCACGAATTGTTGGCACGGTTGCGGTTAGTCAAGAAACCGCATATCCAGTTAATGGTAGCAGGATCAAATTTTAATGAGGCTAGTTTGGCCAACAAGCAAGCATAAAGCACAGTGTCAAAAGCCCTCACAACCCAGTAAACCCACTACGTAAACTCACTACGTAAACCCAGAAATCAAGACAGTTTAAAATGCTGTGACCGAATTATGTTAGTTTTGTCTAAATACCCTTTTCTAAAGCCATGTTCGAATTAAAACAAAAAAGAAATTGATAGACTCAACATGGTTAACAACGTGCTGGTATATGATGTGCTCCATTTGTTTACAGGGAACCTTAAACTGTGGAGCTGGTTAGTAGATAGAAAGAGCATAGTTGACACCTCTTCTGAAGGAAGAAATTAGCTTGTGACCTGTGCCCACGGCTCAGGCACATACAAAGCACCTTTCACACAGATTAAGGCATCTTCGTTCCAGCACTTCCACTGCTTCCACCTTCAAATGTTCATCGCTGTTGAGTGGTCTGTCATTCTTGTAACACAGATCTTAATTGGAATGCAGGTGCATAAGGGATGCTCTGAAAGAAAATCATTTGGTTTTAGTCCTCTTAATGTTTTCAAAAACAAGCTTCACAGTGACTATTCTTCTGAAATGAGCAACCCCGGAACGAAAGCAAAAACTATCTCTGGCCACATCATTGTATCCAACTGAAACACGACACTTCAATTGAATAATGGCAGTTAAAGATGATGATGATGATTAAATTTTAATGGCGCATATGCAACTCAGGCTATAGTGTGCCAAAACCATGGGAACATTGTGACTATTAAAAATCAGACGATTATACTAAAATAACATTATAATAACAATAAGCAGTGGAACAAAAGGCAGAAACAATTGTTGGCATTGTGTGGCTGGTGTCGATTTTTCCACACTAGATGTTCAATAATAATGTACGCTAGATATGCTATAGCATCAAACGTACAGCGATATACACACTCAATATGTGGTGGGGATATGTGAAACCAATATAACACATACTTATATTTCAAACTTCCTTGAAAACGGCAGTCCAGGTCTGTCGGATTTGTCAGACTTGATACAAAGCCAGTAAGCACAGTGTGGGATGACTGATTCATCTTTGGAAAGCAGAGGTGCAGCCCCCATGATCTTTTGTCATCTCAATGCTTCAGAGCAGCATAACCTAGTCAGGAGCCATCAGATGGATCACATAAAGTATAACGGGGGTTCTGTGGTATACGTAAGAAAGCATACGTGTTACAGAGCATCTACGAGAATGATCGGATGCACTTGCATGGGTCTGGGTAGGTAGACTTGGAAATGAAAAATAAATGTGCTAACCTTGTTGAATCTGGTTTTCCCTCAGAACCACACGAGAGCACACTTGGTTTCTATAGATGAAGGTTCAAAGAATTCAACTTCAGCATTTGCAGTACATCATCAGGTCCCAATCTCCTTTGATATGCAGCAGACAGAATTTCGCTAAGGCAAGTGACTGCCGTAGCGGTTCGTTGCTTCGCAGCAGATCAAGAACAGTACGCCGCAATGATAGGTGAAACGTTCAGAATATGGGGAACAACCCCAACACCAAATACAATGACCCGAAAAAGGCAGGATGAGCCGGGAATCACACAAGTTCGCAACCTCGTCATATGGCAGCCATTACAGCTGGCCGGATACGGAACCATATGGAACGCAAGACAACAGAACGCATATTGAAAAGGCAATCGTAGAACCTACTGCATGTGTTAAATGCAGGGTATATTTTTCTTTTTGAGACTCTGTAACAAAAACATATTAACATATAAATGCCATTTCATAAAGGGAACTGACAGGGTATTCTGTGACCATGTGACAGGTTTGAGCCAATTGTGGATGTTGCCAGTGGCCCTCATGTTGACGTCATTTTGATGGCGGGCCAGGGTGAATATACTATATAAACGTATGTTTTCTTGGTTTGACGCTAAACGTGTTGCACTCGGATGAAGTCGAATGTTTAAAATTAGAGTTTAGAGAAACCGTGGGGTTTTAATGCGTGAATTTTCGCATGGCGAGTCCTTGTTGGGTGCTCTATCGACTGCAAGTACGAAAGCGCTCCCACAACTTCTGGTCAGGGTCGCTTTAATTAGGGTATATCGGGCAAAACCGGGAAAATAGAATAAGAAACTATCCAAATTGAAAGCCATTCCACGTTCAAAAAAATCCTGAAACACGCACCAGCGTAAAGAAATTAATTTATGAATTTTTATATGCAAATGAAACCCTAGAATCGCATTTCCAAGCCAAGACAAGGTAAAGAAAGTACGAGAGCCTGTCAAATATATTATAGTCTTGTTCAACTTAAGAAGGGAGTTGGTCATGCAACTATATACGGCGTTGGCGATAAGGAGGCGCAATATCGTGGCAGGAGAAATACTGCAGCGCCACCATGCGCTTGCAGCATAGTGCCATGCGACCCAAAGGGAAGCAGAGCGAGTGTGATGGACTACATGATCTGGTGCAGAAAGAGAGCGGGACAGCTGACGGAGCCAGGCTCCAAATCGATGAAAGACAGGAGTGCGTTAGCCTTCCACGTGCTTCCTGTGAAAGAATCCCTTCATATCGCCTTTTCTTGGTTTTCGCCACTATCAGTACTCTCAAGTGTCGAAACATGTGACGGAACCCGAATATTTTGACCAGGTCACTCGATATTAGTAAGTCGCGTTCTTTGTGAACGTTGCTGTAATGCCCGACATTACCAATGAGGGTTGCAGACATACTTTGACAGGGTCATTAGGACACACTGCTTCATTTCAATTTTGAATCTGACACCATCATGGAACGCCGAAGTCGACGTAGGTTCCTTAAGCAGCATCCGTGGCGGCCGACAAATGGTTCATCTGTCTCAGCAATTCCCGGGCGAATATGCCCATAAACAATTCCAGAGCTTCGAAGAGTGCGTCTTCCATAACGTCAACTGGTACTTCGACTTCTCTTACGCCTGTTCGGGTTAGAGGTGCCCGCTCGCGGAGATCCAGTGCTCTTCCCTGGCCTGTGTTGCCCCTGGCACGTAACGCCGCAGTCCTTTCCGTTGATGAGTTTCTGGTATTACGTCGTGGTGAGGACGTCCTCTGTCTCACACTTCGACCATTCTCGATAACAGAGCAGCTCCGCTTACATCGAACGGTCGTAGGTTGCCCAATTTCGCTAGCATCCATTTTGCTGCCGCATGCTTCTTCTAGTAGCCCAGCGTCCACAGGAACCTGTAACGGAGGTATTGGAGTTTCTTGTGATGCAGTGACGCATAAACTACGTCCATGTCCACAAGTTTTACACGTAGCAATTCGGTACTATTCCGTAGGGGAGGTTTAAGGCAATCAGATACGTCAACTTGAGTGCGAGATATACATTTAGATCCACCGGCGTGTTTGCTTTATCCAAACTTTGCTGCATCATTGTTGATAGCAAGTTGCCGACGAACTCTCTGGATCCTTCCAGTAAAATTTTAACAGGTTGCATGACTTACATGGCATTCGTCATTCCGAAGATCGGACTGAGAAACCGGGTACTCTTCGGGTGATGCATTGCAATCGGACACGGTGTCCATTTCAAAGCAGCACAAATTGTGAGCAGAAGGCTGCACGATGTAATGCGTGAGACGCTATGGAACTTCCTTGTTTTCTTCATCGAAATTAAGGGCGGTTCACACGTTGTGCTCAGTCCTGCTTTTCTTTCCACCGCTAGTTTGTTAAAGTATGAAGTCATCACTAAAACTCCACGTCACATTCAGAGTGGAACCTCTGGCTCCGCCTACGTTTCTAGGGGCGACAACGTAAGCTTCCGTGTTCCATGCTTCTTGCATTGCAATGGGTCGGCAAATGAACAGACCAAACGACCTGAAAGTGGTACACGACAGCGGCCGAAGCTACTGGTACGATTATTTTGTGCTGCTGATGCTCATCATTGGAGCTTTTGCGATGTCACAAACCCTGAAAAATGTGTCTTTTACGTTCAGAAGCGCCACTGCGCCCCGAGAGAAGCAATATAATGTATTGAAAACCATACATGGTAACGCCGCGTAGTCAGGCCAAGCAGTTATTGCAGTAGTGGGATATATTTTTATTAACCATGCACATCAGCAATTGCAGTAATTTAATTTTCAAACGGTCTACAGAAAGAACGTGTATCCCGTAGTTTCACTCCATTGCAAATAACGGTGACAGGCACTAAGAGAACGAACAGAGTCAATGGGTCGGCGAGTCACGAAGCAAAATGGGTCGGCGAGTCGTCGAATAAACAGCGAACGGTTTATTAGACTACTTGGTAGTAAAGTACAAGAGTGATAGCTCTCCGAACACAACTGAGTCCAAAGAATGAATGCTCCAGCTTGGAGCGCACAAGCATTTAAGCGTCGCGCCGAAAAGTCTAGAAACAGCACGTGCGTTTGCCAGAGAGCAGGCGATGTGTCTGGAAGCTTCTTGCTGCTTCTTCAGCATGCGCCGGGATGAGATGTACCGTTTCGTGCCTGCCCTGGAAGTTTCGCGATGATGATTCGTGGCATTGCCCCCTCCGTAGACGGGGCATCGTTTCGATGCTGTTTCTTCTCCTTTTTTTTCCATGTTGGTAGTCTTATAAACCGTTCGCTGTTTATTCGACGACTCGCCGACCCATTTCGCTTCGTGACATTTCTGGTGGAGGTGCGGGGCATTCCTTGTCCAACGGCCTGGAAGACCAACTGCGACAAAGCAGAAGACAGCTTGGTCTGCCTGCAGAATTCGGTCCATTAGAACCCCCTAAACGGATGGCTGCGGAGACTAGTACCCAAGTGGCGCAACCTGTTGCCACGCCCATAGCCCCTGCACGGTCGCCGAAGACATTCAGCGGGGAGTATTACGACGACGTGGACGATTGGGTCGACCACTATGAGCGGATCGCCAAGTTCAACAACTGGAGTGACGACCAGAAGCTCGTCAACGTCTATTTCTCCCTGGAAGGCACCGCGAAGACATGGTTCGAAAACCGGGAGACTTCGCTCACGTACTGGGACGTCTTCAGAAGCAAACTCCTCGAGGCGTTCGCTTTTCAACAACGAGCTGAACACGCTGAACATCTGCTCCAGAGACGGATCCAGCTGCCAAACGAAAGCGTTACAGGCTTCGTCGAAGATGTGTTGCGGCTCTTCCGGCGAGCTGACCCCAAAGCATCCGAGGAGAAGAAGGTTCAGCGACTCATGAGGGGCGTAAAAGAATAAATTTTTCGCGCCCTGTCCCGGGATCCACCCGCCACGACCGACGCTTTTCTGGACGAAGCCGTCCGCATTGAGAGGACCCTGCCCTCTTGCGCTACCGTCAACGAACGACACCAGGGCTACGAGGCTTTCTCCACGACCGCTGGCCTCGACGTCGGATCGCTCAGACAGCTGATTCGAGAGATGGTACGCGAAGAAGCACGAGCTCTCCTCTGTCCTGAGAAGGCTCAAGACCGTTTGTCTTCCATCGGTGCGATCATCAAGGACGAGGTTCAGCAGGCAATCCAGACATCGTCAACCGCCAACCCCGACGCCGAAGTACCGAGACCAACCTACGCCACCGCTGTGAGACAGGTGCCACCTACTCGTCCGTCGTACTACGGGAACCGTGGGACGCCTCCTCGGCCTGTCCAACCTGCTCCGAGCATCCCGCCACACTCTCAGCCGTTTCGCAAAACGGACGTTTGGCGGACTCCCGACTTCAGACCGCTCTGCTACCACTGCGGAGAGGCCAACCACGTCTATCGCCGATGTCCCTACCGACGACTTGGCCTTCCCGGTTTTTCACCCGACGCCCCCCGCCCCCAGCGCGGTAGTCGCCCCGCCGCAATTGAAGACTATCTAGGCTGCTGCAGCTGCTGCTGCTGAAGACTCTGCTGCTGCTGGCTCGCGACGCGACCTGTCCCCGAGCGTCCCCCACCGCAGCAGGTCGCCAGGAAGAGCACGTTCACCGTCACCGGCAAGACGACCTGTGTGGCGCAGCCCTAACCGGGAAAACTGAAGACTGCAGCTCCGGGAGGTGAAGCTGCGGACCGACGACAGGTTACAATTCCTCCAACTCGACGAACAGCAACGCAGCACCAGCACGACGCTCGAAAAATTACCAATAACCTGAAAATACTCATCGACGGCCATGAGATGATTGAGTTAATCGATACCGGAGCCGACGACTCTGTTATAAGTGGTAGGTTGGCTAAGAAGCTTCGCAAGGTGCAAACGAAGTGGGATGAGTCTAGCATCGGCACTGCTGGTGGACACGTCGTAACACCGACTGGCCGATGCACGGCAGTCATACAAGTGCGTGACATCCAGTATGTCGTCACCTTTGCCGTCTTGCCGAACTGCCCACGGGATGTAATACTCGGAATGGACTTTCTAGTCGAAAACGAAGCAATCATCGACTTCACAAATGGAGTTATCTCTTTTAAAACGCCGGAAACAGCAGAAGACAAGTGGTGGGCACGAATAACCCCGGAGAAACGCGCAAACACGGACGTAACCGCCGTGACGACTCAGCACGTCAACCTGCCTCCCATGTCGTCAGTCCTTGTGACCGCTACGTGCGAGAGAGCACCGACTGGCTGTTTGTTGGCTGAAGGCAACACGCAACTTCTCCTCGAACGAGGAATTGGGATAGCAAGAGGAATTGTGACCGTACGAAAGGGAATATTCGAACTCCTGGTCACAAATTTTCGCCCGGAGCCACAGCACCTGGCGAACGGCACGAAGATAGCCGTCATCGTAGACCAATACTCCACCACGGATGTTTGCCTGATGGACACTGCTCGCATCGCGGTCACCACGGAACACGAGGCCGAACATTTCGACGTAAACCCTCAACTCAATACAACTCAAAAGCAAACTCTTCTCCAGATGCTCAACGATTTCAGTGACTTCTTCGCTGCATCGTCGAAAGTAAGACAAGCGCCCATTGCGAAGCACCGCATCATCGTCGACGAAAAGGCCCGTCCAATTCACCGCATGCCGTACCGGGTCTCCTGCAAAGAGCGAGAAACGATCCGAACGCAAATAGAAGAGATGCTAAGAGATGACATTATCCAGCCGTCGACCAGTCCGTGGACATCGCCGGTGGTACTAGTAAAGAAGAAGGACGGAACACTCAGGTTCTGCGTCGACTACCGGAAACTCAATGAGATAACGAAGAAGGACGTCTACCCGTTACCGCGCATCGACGACACGCTCGATCGCCTTCAAAACGCAAAATTTTTCTCTTCCATGGACCTCAAGACGGGGTACTGGCAAATTGAAGTAGACGAACGGGACCGTGAGAAGACTGCCTTCGACACTCCGGATGGACTTTACGAATTAAAGGTTATGCCTTTCGGCCTTTGCACAGCACCAGCGACGTTCCAGCGTGTTCTGGATACAGTTCTCGCCAGGTTGAAGTGGCAAAGCTGCCTGGTGTACCTCGACGATGTTGTCGTCTTCGCAAGAACATTCGAAGAACATGTTGAACGGCTAAAGCAACTCCTCGAGGCTATCAGAACTGCAGGGCTGACGTTGAAGCATCAGAAGTGTCGATTCGGCTACGAGGAACTCAGATTTCTCGGCCATCTCGTGAGCAGCGACGGCGTACGCCCCGACCCCGAGAAGACGGCGGCCATCGCAAATTACCGTGTTCCTTCTAACGTGAAAGACGTTCGAAGCTTTCTTGGTCTTTGCGCCTACTACCGACGGTTCATCCCAAACTTTTCAAGAATTGCGTCACCCCTGAATGCCCTGCATCTCCACCAGAAATGTCACGAAGCGAAATGGGTCGGCGAGTCGTCGAATAAACAGCGAACGGTTTATTAGACTACTTGGTAGCTGTTGAGTATGCCGGAAGGGGGCGGCACTGGAGGAAGATGAGCGAGCGAGCGGGTTCGCACGAGCAAATGAAAATAAACCGTTCTTCAGTAGAATACGGTCGGGTCAGCCTCCTCTATCCTTAACAATTGGTGCCGAAACCCGGGAGAAGGCTGATCTCTCATATATTCACCCATGGAGAAGCTTCGCCGTAACCGAGCTGTCCTTCGTGGCGCCGTGACGCGGTGCCTGTCATCCGCTACCGAACTCCTGCAACAGCCCTCGGCGGCCCCGTCTGACTTGCAGGTAACCCTGGATGAACTACTCGACAAGGACAGGACTCTTACCGCTTTGAATGATAAAGTCGCAGAGCTCATTGACGACGACACCTACGAGCAAGAAATCAGCACCGCTCTCGATTACCACGAAAAAATTTGCCGTTGCGTAAGTCGGATTCGGTTCCTTCTGAGTTCTCGTACCGCATCTAGCGCTACATTGTCTAGTACCGCTACCCAAGACCAATCAGGAGAGCGCTCAGGCGAAGGGTCGGGTACCGTCAATGCCGCTCCGAACGCTACTGCGAGCAGCTCGCGCTCTGGACCGCAACGGGTTAATCTACCGAAACTCCAAGTGCCGGTCTTCTCTGGTGAGCTCCGTGAATGGCAGGGGTTCTGGGAACACTTCGAAGCAACTATCCATCGACGTCCAGATCTCCCCGACATAGAGAAATTCCAATACCTGAAGACATACTTGAGTGGATCTGCAAGGCGTGCAGTCGAGTGGATTCGCCTTAACGAAACCAACTACCCGGTGGCGGTGAGCGTGCTCACCGAGCGGTTTGGCCGTACCGACGCTCTTGTCAATGAACATATTGATAGCCTTCTTGCCATCGCGCCTGTCTCATGTTCGTCTCAGATAACTCTGCTCCGGGACCTCTACGAACAGATTCAGTTCCGCACCAGCTGCCTCGAGAGTCTTGGTGTTCCTGCAGCGGAGTACGCAGTAGTTCTCCATCGGGTCCTCATGCGTTCCCTACCGGAAGATATCGCTGTTCTTTACAGACAGCGCTTGAAGACGCAAGATAAACAAGATGCACCGTCCAGCTCCGCAGCAGGCTCTCGTGCCGAAGAAGTGAACACTGCCATGGAATTTCTGAGGGTCCAAGTGGAGAGCAGAGAGGAGACCAAGGCAGCACGCGTGAAAGAAAACTCGAATCTCGCATCAACCGAACGAGTGCATTCACGGAGCTCCTCCCACCTTCCGTCTGCTTTGGCGTTAGCTACAGGGTCCGCCCCTCCCGACCAGCTCACGTGTCCTTTGTGTGACCAGTCTGGTCACACAACCCAGGAGTGCCACGCCTCCTTATCAACCGATGAAAAGCGAAGGAGACTGTCAGCAAGGCGTTGCTGCTTCAAGTGCGGCAAGCGTGGGCACATGGCTCGTCAGTGTCGCACTGCAGCGACACTGAGATGTCGGGCCTGTTCAAGCCGCCATCTGACGGTACTGTGCGACCTATGGAAGAGACCTGACGCAAGGTGTCTACAACCGTCATCCGCACTCGGGGCCTCGAACTCCCAGTCCACATCTGGACCACAGAGCCCACAGCACGCTACAGCTACCGTGGCTGCGACTCATACGAGCAGCGGGGTCGGTCACCCGATATTACTACAGACAGCGACAGTATGGGCGTCTGGAGAAGGCGGCAACGTCATGGTGCGACTACTGCTCGATACCGGCAGCCAGAGAACGTTTATACGGAGCGATCTTTCCCACAAGCTGCATCTTCCTTGTGAAGAAAGGAAGACCTCACCGTACTTACGTTCGGAAACACGAGTCGGCCGCGACGGTACCATTGCCGAAGAGTCAAGCTCACTCTTAGCAGCCGATTTACCTCTAATGCAGTCACCCTAGAAGCGCTGGAGGTTCCAGAAGTATGTACCGTAACAACTACCTTGGCCACGGATCTGCCGGAACTCAGTGGGAAGAATCTGCTCTTCGCCGACGAACCTAATTCTTGTACGAGGGAAAACTCTGTCATTAGCGTCCTTATCGGCTCAGACTTCTACTGGAGCGTGGTTACGGGACGTACCGAGCGCCTCGGCGACCGCATGTGTGCCGTGGAGACAATGTTCGGCTGGGTGGTCCAAGGAGTCAACTCAAGTTCCAGCCTTCCAGCACCCATGTGCGGCAACACTGTCGCACTCTTTTTAGGCTACTTCAACATCGCTTGCGGTGACGAAAAAGTGATAGACCCTTCGGAGATGTGGAGACTTGATGCAATTGGCATAACCGATTCAGCTCATTCCCAAGCTACCGAGGAGCGCACGGCATTTGACCAGTTTCAGAGCGCAGTATACAAGGAAGAGGGACGATACGTCGTTCCCTTGATGGTCAAGGCGCCCTACCTTTTGTCCACTACGAACCGACCCGTTGCTGAAGCAAGGCTACAGCGTCAACTTAAACGTTTCGAAGCTCATCCGGACGTGCTGCGAGAATATGACCACACAATCAGCGAGTACTTCAACGAGGGTCATGCGGAGCGAGTGGAGCCGTCGGACCAAGGTGCCCGTCATGTGTATTACCTTCCTCACCACGCAGTCATACGGCGGGAAGCGGTGACAACCAAGGTTCGTGTCGTGTTCGATGCCTCTTCGCATGAACCGGGAAGTCATTCGCTTAACGATATACTGGACAAGGGCACAACGCTCGGTGCAGAATTGCTGCAACTACTTCTGCAGTTCAGGTGCAATCACATCGTCATGACCGCCGACATTCGCAAGGCATTCCTGCAAATTCACGTCCGACGAGAAGACAGAGACCTTCTTCGTTTCTTGTGGATCGAACGACTTCCCAGTAGTGACGAGCCTTGCCCAACCATCGTCGAGTGGCGTATGACGAGGGTGCCATTTGGAGCTTCGTCGAGCCCATTTCTACTGTCTGCAACTTTGATGCATCACCTTGAATCTTGGAAGGCTATTCATCCAGAAATCGCATCGCGTCTACAAAGAGCCTTTTACGTGTATGATCTAGTTATCGGCGCTTCAACCGAACCTGAAGCACTCCACATTTACCAAACAGCCCGTGCTATTGTGGCGGACGCCAGCATGGAGCTGAGAAAGTGGTGCTCCAGTTCCGAAACGTTGAACGAGCAATTTCGTGCAGACGGTGTCTCCCTCGACGACATCGGTCAACCGTTGGTTAGATGCAAGGTGCTTGGTCTTCCGTGGAACCGATCTGCTGACACTATCGTAATGACCACTCAAAACGTGTCATCTTACGTTGCTACGCAGCCAGCTACCAAGCGAATTGTACTTCAGACCTTTGCGAGGCTGTTTGATCCTCTTGGGCTTCTTGGACCGTTTCTCGTCCGCGCCAAACTTCTGTTCCAAGAGCTATGGCGGCGCAATTGCACATGGGAAGAAGCTCTACCTGAGGACGTGCATGAACACTGTAAGACCTGGACGTCCGAGCTTAGCGAACTTTCAGCGTTCCAAGTCCCACGTTGTGTCATATCTCCTGCAACGCAAGGCGCAAAAGGACAGGAGCTTCACGTATTTTGCGACGCAAGCCCAATGGCATACGGGGTTGCCGTTTATGTGAGGTGCGTCATGTCTGAGAACAGTTTCGCTTCACAGCTCCTCATGAGTAAAGGTCGCATAGCCCCGTTACGGCCCGTTTCGATTCCAAGGCTGGAACTATTGGCCTGCTTGTTGGCAGCCAGGTTATGCCACTATGTCAGACAACTTCCCGCGAGCTGTCACAGGCCGTGGTTCACCTTTGGACTGACTCTGCGGTCGCATTGCACTGGATATGTGGTGACGCGGTCCGCCAGGAAGTATTTGTACGAAACCGCTCGTCCGAGATTCGCCGCCTAACCAGAGGATTCCACTGGCACCACTGCCGGAGCCAGGATAATCCGGCAGACTTACTTACCCGTGGCGAGCCAGCGTCTTTTGTTTCGCGCAAGACAATTTGGTGGGCCGGACCTGCGTGGTTGACAAATCCTCAGGTGGATTGGCCTACACATCTCTGCCCTAGTCAAAAGCACGATGACTTGCGCACTGGACTCACCTCTGCCTGTCAGAGCTTAAGCTTGCCGACTTCTCCTCATTTGCACGATCCACTCCTTAGGATTAATTATTACGGACGCCTTACTAAGGTTCTAAGAGTCACTGCTTGGATCAAAAGGTTTCTTCGTAATGCGTCACTCCACACCACGTCCTCCTCCGGACCGCTAACAGCCGCGGAGTTGTGTGAGGCAGAGTTGTACTGGATACGATTTGTTCAGCGCTCTGCGTTTCCTTCAGAAGTCACTACGTTACAGGTCGGACAATCTGTCGAGTCTGCTTCCACTATTCTGACTTTACAGCCCTTCCTTGACAAGAAAGGTTTGCTTCGTGTGGGTGGTCGCCTGCAGGCCCTTGATGCGTCGGAGGAGTTGAAGCATCCTATGATACTACCTTGCAACGACCGGTTCACTGAGCTTCTGGTTGAAGCAGCACATATCCGCCTTCTTCATGGAGGAGTCCAGCTAACTTTAATCGAACTCCGCTCCAGGTTTTGGATTCTGAAAGGACGTCGGACAGTGAGGCGGGTATTGAACGCTTGCTTGCCGTGTCGTCGTAGACGCTTGCGTCCGGAGACTGCTCCTCCCGCACCATTACCGAGGGACCGGATAACCGAAACCATGCCGTTTGACGTCGTTGGGATTGACTTTTGCGGACCACTGTACTGCCGCGCGTCGTCACAAAACACTGACAGGAAGGTGTACATAGTTGTGTTCTCGTGTGCAGTGACAAGAGCGATCCACCTCGAGTTAACGATTGATATGACGGCACAAACATTCCTCCTTGCCTTTCGCCGCTTCGCTTCGCGACGGGGTGTGCCGTCCACCATCTATTCCGACAACGCCAAGATGTTCCGTTACTGCGCTAAAGTACTGCGCGCGCTCTTCGACGACTCTGTCCAAGACCATGCCAGTTCCCTCCGCATCCAGTGGAAGTTTATCGCTGAAGGTGCGCCCTGGTGGGGCGGTTTTTGGGAACGGCTCATTCGTACTATCAAGGACGCACTGAAACGTTGTCTAGGGCGCAGTAGCCTCTGCTATGAGGGGCTTCTCACCGTACTACTCGAAGTTGAGGCGGCCGTCAACTGCCGTCCCCTCACCCAGCTTGCCGACGACACAGAGGACTGCGAGGCTCTGACTCCTTCCCACTTCTTGATCGGAAGGCGCGCCGTAGCCTTACCGGCCAGCCTGGGGTTAGAGGTGCCCAGTTCCACTCCTGCAGGTCTTCGTCGCAGAGTTCGACATAGACAGGCTCTTCTTGTGCAGTTATGGACTCGTTGGAAGAAGGACTATCTCCTGCTTCTGCGTTCTGCACACCACAGTCAACCGAGGGCACATCCACGAATTCGCGTCGGCGACGTCGTGATAGTGGAGGACAATGCACTGCCACCTCTGGTTTGGAAACTCGGACGCATAGTTGGTTCCTTCCCAGGAAGAGATGGTGTCAAGCGCTGTTTCAAAGTACTTCTCCCGAATGGTCAACAGCTCCGGCGTCCTCCCCAACGTTTGTACCTGCTGGAAGCTGACTCGTCCAACGCGGCCGCGGGAGGATGTTGAGTATGCCGGAAGGGGGCGGCACTGGAGGAAGATGAGCGAGCGAGCGGGTTCGCACGAGCAAATGAAAATAAACCGTTCTTCAGTAGAATACGGTCGGGTCAGCCTCCTCTATCCTTAACAATAGCTAAGCACAAGAGTGATAGCTCTCCGAACACAACTGAGTCCAAAGAATGAATGCTCCAGCTTGGAGCGCACAAGCATTTAAGCGTCGCGTCGAAAAGTCTAGAAACAGCACGTGCGTTTGCCAGAGAGCAGGCGATGTGTCTGGAAGCTTCTTGCGTCTTCTTCAGCATGCGCCGGGATGAGATGTACCGTTTCGTGCCTGCCCTGGAAGTTTCGCGATGATGATTCGTGGCAATATCCGCAGATACCTTCAAGAAGTTGCGGATGCGCTGTGTGGCTTCATCCAAGTTCTACCTACAACGGCAGGAGCAAGGGTGTACCTTGAACTGAAGTACTAGTACTCTGCGCCACAGCTGGTTAGGCGGGAGAAAACAATTATCGATACCTGGCCCTCTGTTTACATTTCATTCCAAGTTTTGTGCTGTGGTTGTGAAACGTTACTGGATGAAGTTGGACATTCGACTGGCTGCCGAAAGCAGTTTGTTCCTCGACCAATAAGGACAGAATAAAATGATTTAGGAAGGTTGTTTTCCGTTTCCTGTCGCTAGCAAAGCCGTATGCACATTAACGGGACTATGAAATGATTTTTTTTTCTCGTTTTCATCTGAAAGAAAGCATTTTTGCGAGTCAAGAACCAAAATTTTACCCTCGTCATGCGAGGAGTTTTTTTCGCAAATTTAGACGGAGCGGCGAAGGGAGCACAGCTGGCGCCGCGCCGTGGCGAACTGCCGCGCGCAGACACAGTGAGTAAATTGACGCGGATCACGGGTCAGCGACACGTCATCGTGATGTGTCGTGGTCCCGCCAGGAGCATGCGCCGTAGGATCCCGCGTATGCGTTAATCGGGAATGGAAATCTCCATGACGCCAGCTTCCGCGCGGTGGTCGCAGTCTATCGCAGTCGCATCCTGTGGTTTTCGCCGACATACCTAGACGAAGTGGGATAGTTGATTGCCCTAATTCACGTCAATATTCGCCGAACATCCAGTGTCATATGCTTCTCAGTGACGAGACGGACAGCTTTTGATGCCAGGAAGCAATCGGATCGCCGGAATGGAAATACGGCGCGGTGCCATCGACTGCTCCTGTTTGTGGCGAACATTTCCATGATTGCGATTACGAAGGAGACGCTTAAGCTCTTCAACGTACTGGATAGCGAGCTCAGTGTCGTTTGAATAACTTGTGTAGTGCCATCACAATACCTGTCCACACCGGGGAAAGAGCATCCACCTAAACGGCGCAAATGTGTGAGTACTTTTCGTTATTGGGGCTAACAAGGTTGGAACCTTGCGACCATTTGGGGCACACATGAGGGAGAGGGAGGGAGTGTAAAAAAAGACAAAATAGAACTTACCGAATCTGGTCACTAAACTCAGGTGATGCACTGTTGATAGAAATAATTTCGTTTACCATGACCTTAGAAACCATGCTTTAACATAATGAACATGTATCCGTTCGTTCCTCTTCACGTATCTGCTTTAATGTTTAGAGATAATTTCCTCAGCAGAGCCTGAAACCCCTGATTTGAGACAGCATGGCAAAGAGCTGCAGCCCACTATTCAGAGTAGACAAATGCTGTGCAGCCTCCTTCCGGGTTCCTCTTTGCAGCGTTATCTAGCCTGCCATTCAGGCTCTGTATATTGTTCACAAGTTTTTTTTTTAATTTTGTTATTTGATTTCTGTTTACCTTATCATATGCACAAATATGATATTGAGGGGGACATTTTCTTGTCTACACCTGAATAAGCTGGGGTGCTTTTAAGAGGTGCAGACTTTTGTTCTTTATCTTATAATCATTACTCACATGGACTACATCCATTTGCATTCACTGGATCTGGAGTTGCATAGTGTGTTATTCATTTTCTTCTCTCAAACCAGGGAGGCCCATGTGTATGGCTGCTGAAGTCTTTCACGAGGATAACAACGCCAGAACAACTCCAGCAAGTGCTCTGCAGGTCACCTCTAAACTAAAGAAAACTACGTTTGATGCACTATGTCCACATAAGATTTTGTTCCTGCTACGACTCACGATTTTGTTCCTGGTGTTTCACGTTACCAAAAAATAACCTTACCAACCATTACCATATCAGTGGTGTACTGCTGTGTTCAACCAGTTCAACTTATTCTGGGCATCCTGTAAAGCCTGCGCAGCAAATTCAGCCCTGATTTGTTGGTAACACTGGTGTCAATACAGTTGTTAGATGAGCTGTGTGACAGTGATTAATAGAATACATCCTGTGTTTGCATATGCATAAAAATTATGCATGTGTAGCGTATAATGTGTATATGTAGATGTTAGGTCTTATATATTTTAGCTATCGTACTATTCGAGCTAAATGTCGACATTTCAGCTGTTTGAGCCAAGTGCCCTCATCCTTGACACACATACAGGTGCGGCCACATCCTCGGTGGACCCTGCACAGCTGAGGACTCTCTGTCCAGGTGGGAAATGGAATGGTTCTTTCATGAAGAAAGCAGATTGCCGCCACAAGACCAAACAGCAGTTTATTTGAAATAGTACCAATTACTTGTCCTTTTTGTAACTGCAAAATGGAAGGCATGCTACGTGACTACTGGGGCTTCTTGCTTCTTTTCAGTTACCTCAACTCGTAACTTCAGACTTATGTAACACAATAATATAACGTGACAATGACGCAGGCGAACTGGTGTCGTTGGATTGTGTCCCTCAGTCTCGGGGTTATAGATGTATTGCACAGTATTGGAAACCTGGTTGAACAATAAATGTGTTAAACAACAAACAGTTATCAGAAATATATACGATGCACAGAATACTCTCACAGAATACGCTGCAGTTGAGTTTCTGTAGGCATGGTGGGTGTTAATGCTAAATTTTCAGATTTACGACGAGCTCGACATTGAATACTTCATAAAACAAATTCTTGCGTGAAACATATTCTTAGGCAAACAACAAGTCCTTAGGAAAGCAAGGAAATACAGCCAGCCGCTGCAGAGTAAATCAGAATCGCTTCAAGACGCGAATTGGTGATTGTAAATTTTCAAGTGAGGTTAGGTTGCTTAGGCAAACAGACGTTACAAACAGACGTTGCAAACAAACCGTTGGTTAGGTCGGTGCAGGGGCGGATCTAGGATTTTCCCGAGGGGGTTTCACTTAGAAACATTAAACCTGAACAAGGAAGCATGGTTATCGTCCTTCGGAACGGCGAGGTTGCTGCGCAGACAACGGACGGAAACGTGAGAAAGCACTGAGGAACGTAAAACCACAATTCCCATATCGGACCCAACTCCTGGGAACTATGCCAACAAAAAGTCGCGCGTACGCTAACAATGAATAACGCTGGTATTTGTAAATTTCCAAGTGAGGTTTGGTTGGTTAGGCTAACAGACGGAGAAACCGTTGTTTAGGTCGGTGCAGGGGCGGATCTTGAATTTTCCCGATGGGGGGGGGGGGCGCTCACAAACATTAAACCTGTACTAAAAAGCACGGTTATCGTCCTTCTGAACGGCAAGATGGCTGCGCAGACAACGGACGGAAACGCGAGAAAGCACTGAGGAACGTAAAACCACAATCCCCCTGTCGGACCCAGCTCCTGGGAACCAGGCCAACCGGAAGTCTCGCGTAGCCTAAAAATGAATAACGCTGGTGTTTGTAAATTTCCAAGTGAGGTTGGGTAGGTTAGGCTAACAGACGGAGAAACCGTTGGTTAGGTCGGTGCAGGGGCGAATCTTGGATTTTCCCGAAGGTTGCGGGCGCTCACAAACATTAAACTTGAACTAAAAAGCACGGTTATCGACCTTCTGAACGGCAAGATGGCTGCGCAGACGATGGACGGAAACGCAAGAAAGCATCGAAGAACGTAAAACCACAATCCCCCCATCGGACCCAGCTCCTGGGAACTAGGCCAACCGGAAGTCCCGCGTACCCGAACAATGAATAACGCTGGTGTTTGCAAATTGTCAAGTGACGATAGGTTGGTTAGGCAAACAGACGGCGAAACCGTTGGCGAGGTCGGTGTAGGGGCGGATCTAGGATTTTCCCGAGGGGGGGGGGGGGGTTCGCTTACAAACATTAAACGTGTACTAAAAAGCACAGTTACCGTCCTTCTGAACGGCAAGATGGCTGCGCAGACAACGGACGGTAACGCGAGAAAGAACTGAGGAACGTAAAGCCACAATTCCCCTATCGGACCCAACTCCTGGGAACTAGGCCAACCGGAAGTCGCGCGTACACTAATAATGAATAACGCTGGTGTTTGTAAATTTCCAAGTGAGGTTAGGTTGGTTAGGCAAACAGACTGCGAAGCCGTTGGTTAGGTCGGTGCAGGTGCGGATCTAGGATTTTCCCGATGGGGGGGGGGGGGCGCTCACAAACATTAAACGTCTACTAAACAGCATGGTTATCGTCCTTCTGAACGGCGAGGTTCTGCGCAGACAACGGACGGAAACGCGGGAAAGCACTGAGGAACGTAAAACCACAATTCCGATATCGGACCCAACTCCTGGGAACTAGGCCAACCGGAAGTCCCGCGTACACCAATAATGAATAACGCTGGTGTTTGTAAATTTCCAAGTGAGGTTTGGTTGGTTAGGCTAACAGACGGCGAAACCGTTGGTTAGGTCGGGGCAGGGGCGGATCTTGGATTTTCCCGAAGGCGGGGGGGGGGGGCGCTCACAAACATTAAACCCGTACTAAAAAGCACGGTTATCGTCCTTCTGAACGGCAAGATGGCTGCGCAGACAACGGACGGAAACGCGCGAAAGCACCGAAGAACGTAAAACCACAATCCCCCTGTCGGACCCAGCTCCTGGGAACCAGGCCAACCGGAAGTCTCGCGTAGCCTAAAAATGAATAACGCTGGTGTTTGTAAATTTCCAAGTGAGGTTGGGTAGGTTAGGCTAACAGACGGAGAAACCGTTCGTTAGGTCGGTGCAGAGGCGGATCATGCATTTTCGCCAAAGGGGGGGGGGGCGCTCACAAACATTAAACCTGTACTAGAAATTACGGTTATCGTCCTTCTGAACGGCGAGGTGCTGCGCAGACAACGGACGGAAACGCGAGAAAGCACTGAGGAACGTAAAACCACAATTCCCATATCGGACCCAACTCCTGGGAACTAGGCCAACCGGAAGTCCCGCGTACACCAATAATGAATAACGCTGGTGTTTGTAAATTTCCAAGTGAGGTTTGGTTGGTTAGGCTAACAGACGGAGAAACCGTTCGTTAGGTCGGTGCAGAGGCGGATCATGCATTTTCGCAAAGGGGGGGGGGGGCGCTCACAAACATTAAACCTGTACTAGAAATTACGGTTATCGTCCTTCTGAACGGCGAGGTGCTGCGCAGACAACGGACGGAAACGCGAGAAAGCACTGAGGAACGTAAAACCACAATTCCCATATCGGACCCAACTCCTGGGAACTAGGCCAACCGGAAGTCCCGCGTACACCAATAATGAATAACGCTGGTGTTTGTAAATTTCCAAGTGAGGTTTGGTTGGTTAGGCTAACAGACGGAGAAACCGTTCGTTAGGTCGGTGCAGAGGCGGATCATGCATTTTCGCGAAGGGGGGGGGGGCGCTCACAAACATTAAACCTGTACTAGAAATTACGGTTATCGTCCTTCTGAACGGCTAGGTGCTGCGCAGACAACGGACGGAAACGCGAGAAAGCACTGAGGAACGTAAAACCACAATTCCCATATCGGACCCAACTCCTGGGAACTAGGCCAACCGGAAGTCCCGCGTACACCAATAATGAATAACGCTGGTGTTTGTAAATTTCCAAGTGAGGTTTGGTTGGTTAGGCTAACAGACGGAGAAACCGTTCGTTAGGTCGGTGCAGAGGCGGATCATGCATTTTCGCCAAAGGGGGGGGGGGGCGCTCACAAACATTAAACCTGTACTAGAAATTACGGTTATCGTCCTTCTGAACGGCGAGGTGCTGCGCAGACAACGGACGGAAACGCGAGAAAGCACTGAGGAACGTAAAACCACAATTCCCATATCGGACCCAACTCCTGGGAACTAGGCCAACCGGAAGTCCCGCGTAGACCAATAATGAATAACGCTGGTGTTTGTAAATTTCCAAGTGAGGTTTGGTTGGTTAGGCTAACAGACGGAGAAACCGTTCGTTAGGTCGGTGCAGAGGCGGATCATGCATTTTCGCGAAGGGGGGGGGGGGCGCTCACAAACATTAAACTTGAACTAAAAAGCACGGTTATCGACCTTCTGAACGGCAAGATGGCTGCGCAGACGACGGACGGAAACGCAAGAAAGCATCGAAGAACGTAAAACCACAATCCCCCATCGGACCCAGCTCCTGGGAACTAGGCCAACCGGAAGTCCCGCGTACCCGAACAATGAATAACGCTCGTGTTTGTAAATTTCCAAGTGACGATAGGTTGGTTAGGCAAACAGATGGCGAAACCGTTGGCGAGGTCGGTGTAGGGGCGGATCTAGGATTTTCCCGAGGGGGGGGGGGGGTTCGCTTACAAACATTAAACGTGTGCTAAAAAGCACAGTTATCGTCCTTCTGAACGGCAAGATGGCTGCGCAGACAACGGACGGTAACGCGAGAAAGAACTGAGGAACGTAAAGCCACAATTCCCCTATCGGACCCAACTCCTGTGGGAACTAGGCCAACCGGAAGTCGCGCGTACACTAATAATGAATAACGCTGGTGTTTGTAAATTTCCAAGTGAGGTTAGGTTGGTTAGGCAAACAGACTGCGAAGCCGTTCGGTTAGGTCGGTGCAGGGTGGATCTAGGCATTTTCCCGAAGGGGGGGGGGGCGCTCACAAACATTAAACGTCTACTAAACAGCACGGTTATCGTCCTTCTGAACGGCGAGGTGCTGCGCAGACAACGGACGGAAACGCGAGAAAGCACTGAGGAACGTAAAACCACAATTCCCATATCGGACCCAACTCCTGGGAACTAGGCCAACCGGAAGTCCCGCGTACACCAATAATGAATAACGCTGGTGTTTGTAAATTTCCAAGTGAGGTTTGATTGTTAGGCTAACAGACGGAGAAACCGTTCGTTAGGTCGGGCAGGGGCGGATCTTGCATTTCGCGAAGGGGGGGGGGGGGGGCGCTCACAAACATTAAACCTGTACTAGAAATTACGGTTATCGTCCTTCTGAACGGCGAGGTGCTGCGCAGACAACGGACGGGAAACGCGTGAAAGCACTGAGAACGTAAAACCACAATTCCCATATCGGACCCAACTCCTGGGAACTAGGCCAACCGGAAGTCCCGCGTAGACCAATAATGAATAACGCTGGTGTTTGTAAATTTCCAAGTGGTTTGGTTGGTTAGGCTAACAGACGGAGAAACCGTTCGTTAGGTCGGTGCAGAGGCGGATCATCCATTTTCGCGAAGGGGGGGGGGGGGGGCGCTCACAAACATTAAACTTGAACTAAAAAGCACGGTTATCGACCTTCTGAACGGCAAGATGGCTGCGCAGACGACGGACGGAAACGCAAGAAAGCATCGAAGAACTAAAACCACAATCCTCCCATCGGACCCAGCTCCTGGGAACTAGGCCAACCGGAAGTCCCGCGTACCCGAACAATGAATAACGCTCATGTTTGTAAATTTCCAAGTGACGATAGGTTGGTTAGGCAAACAGATGGCGAAACCGTTGGCGAGTCGGTGTAGGGGCGGATCTAGATTTTTCCCGAGGGGGGGGTTCGCTTACAAACATTAAACGTGTGCTAAAAAGCACAGTTATCGTCCTTCTGAACGGCAAGATGGCTGCGCAGACAACGGACGGTAACGCGAGAAAGAACTGAGGAACGTAAAGCCACAATTCCCCTATCGGACCAACTCCTGTGGGAACTAGGCCAACCGAAGTCGCGCGTACACTAATAATGAATAACGCTGGTGTTTGTAGATTCCAAGTGAGGTAGGTTGGTTAGGCAAACAGACTGCGAAGCCGTTGGTTAGGTCGGTGCAGGGGTGGATCTAGGATTTTCCCGAAGGGGGGGGGGCGCTCACAAACATTAAACGTCTACTAAACAGCACGGTTATCGTCCTTCTGAACGGCGAGGTGCTGCGCAGACAACGGACGGAAACGCGAGAAAGCACTGAGGAACGTAAAACCACAATTCCCATATCGGACCCAACTCCTGGGAACTAGGCCAACCGGAAGTCCCGCGTACACCAATAATGAATAACGCTGGTGTTTGTAAATTTCCAAGTGAGGTTTGGTTGGTTAGGCTAACAGACGGAGAAACCGTTCGTTAGGTCGGTGCAGAGGCGGATCATGCATTTTCGCGAAGGGGGGGGGGCGCTCACAAACATTAAACCTGTACTAGAAATTACGGTTATCGTCCTTCTGAACGGCGAGGTGCTGCGCAGACAACGGACGGAAACGCGAGAAAGCACTGAGGAACGTAAAACCACAATTCCCATATCGGACCCAACGCCTGGGAACAAGGCCAACCGGAAGTCCCGCGTACACCAATAATGAATAACGCTGGTGTTTGTAAATTTCCAAGTGAGGTTTGGTTGGTTAGGCTAACAGACGGAGAAACCGTTGGTTAGGTCGGTGCAGGGGCGGATAATCTATTTTCGCGAAAGGGGGGGGGGGGGAGGGCGCTCACATCGAGACACTTCAAAAGGCGTCGTCCTTGCTTCGCATCTAGCTTCACTTCAGCGGCAATGCAACTATTGAGTGCACCTGCTAATCAAAGTCTGTGTTACAGATTACAATCGAAGCCCTCATATCTTCCCGCCATTCGACACCGGTGAAGTGCGACAACCTGAATGACAGCATGATCTGAGTCGGCGCAACAAGACCGTCACCTTGCCCTCTACGTCATCGAGGACACTTCAAAAGACGTCGTCCCTGCTTCGCATCCAGCTTCACTTCAGCGGCAGTGCAACTATTGAGAGCACCTGCTAATCAAAGTCTGTTTTGCAGATTACAGTCGAAGCCCTCATATCTTCCCGCCATTCGACACCGGCGAAGTGCGACAACCTGAATGACAGCATGATCTGAGTCGGCGCAACAAGACCGTCACCTTGCCCTCGACGTCATCGAGACACTTCAAAAGACGTCGTCCCTGCTTCGCATCCAGCTTCACTTCAGCGGGAGTGCAACTATTGAGAGCACCTGCGAATCAAAGTTTGTGTTGTAGATTACAGTCGAAGCCCTCATATCTTCCAGCCATTCGACACCGGCGAAGTGCGACAACCTGAATGACAGCATGATCTGAGTCGGCGCAACAAGACCGTCACCTTGCCCTCGACGTCATCGAGACACTTCAAAAGACGTCGTCCCTGCTTCGCATCCAGCTTCACTTCAGCGGGAGTGCAACTATTGAGAGCACCTGCTAATCAAAGTCTGTGTTGCAGATTACAGTCGAAGCCCTCATATCTTCCCGCCATTCGACACCGGCGAAGTGCGACAACCTGAATGACAGCATGATCTGAGTCGGCGCAACAAGACCGTCACCTTGCCCTCTACGTCATCGAGACACTTCAAAAGACGTCCCTGCTTCGCATCCAGCTTCACTTCAGCGGGAGTGCAACTATTGAGAGCACCTGCGAATCAAAGTTTGTGTTGTAGATTACAGTCGAAGCCCTCATATCTTCCCGACATTCGACACCGGCGAAGTGCGACAACCTGAATGACAGCATGATCTGAGTCGGCGCAACAAGACCGTCACCTTGCCCTCGACGTCATCGAGACACTTCAAAAGACGTCGTCCCTGCTTCGCATCCAGCTTCACTTCAGCGGCAGTGCAACTATTGAGAGCACCTGCTAATGAAAGTCTGTGTTGCAGATTACAGTCGAAGCCCTCATATCTTCCCGCCATTCGACACCTGCGAAGTGCGACAACCTGAATGACAGCATGATCTGAGTCGGCGCAACAAGACCGTCACCTTGCTCTCTACGTCATCGAGACACTTCAAAAGACGTCGTCCCTGCTTCGCATCCAGCTTCACTTCAGCGGCAGCGCAACTATTGAGAGCACCTGCTAATGAAAGTCTGTGTTGCAGATTACAGTCGAAGCCCTCATATCTTCCCGCCATTCGACACCGGCGAAGTGCGACAACCTGAATGACAGCATGATCTGAGTCGGCGCAACAAGACCGTCACCTTGCTCTCTACGTCATCGAGACACTTCAAAAGACGTCCCTGCTTCGCATCCAGCTTCACTTCAGCGGCAGTGCAACTATTGAGAGCACCTGCTAATCAAAGTCTGTGTTGCAGATTACAGTCGAAGCCCTCATATCTTCCCGCCATTCAACACCGGCGAAGTGCGACAACCTGAATGACAGCATGATCTGAGTCGGCGCAACAAGACCGTCACCTTGCCCTCGACGTCATCGAGACACTTCAAAAAACGTCGTCCCTGCTTCGCATCCAGCTTCACTTCAGCGGCAGTGCAACTATTGAGAGCACCTGCTAATCAAAGTCTGTGTTGTAGATTACAGTCGAAGCCCTCATATCTTGCCGCCATTCGACACCGGCGAAGTGCGACAACCTGAATGACAGCATGATCTGAGTCGGCGCAACAAGACCGTCACCTTGCCCTCGACGTCATCGAGACACTTCAAAAGACGTCGTCCCTGCTTCGCATCCAGCTTCACTTCAGCGGCAGTGCAACTATTGAGAGCACCTGCTAATCAAAGTCTGTGTTGTAGATTACAGTCGAAGCCCTCATATCTTCCCGCCATTCGACACCGGCGAAGTGCGACAACCTGAATGACAGCATGATCTGAGTTGGCGCAACAAGACCGTCACCTTGCCCTCGACGTCATCGAGACACTTCAAAAGACGTCGTCCCTGCTTCGCATCTAGCTTCACTTCAGCGGCAGTGCAACTCTTGAGAGCACCTGCTAATCAAAGTCTGTGTTGTAGATTACAGTCGAAGCCCTCATATCTTCCCGCCATTCGACACCGGCGAAGTGCGACAACCTGAATGACAGCATGATCTGAGTCGGCGCAACAAGACCGTCACCTTGCCCTCGACGTCATCGAGACACTTCAAAAGACGTCGTCCCTGCTTCGCATGCAGCTTCACTTCAGCGGCAGTGCAACTATTGAGAGCACCTGCTAATCAAAGTCTGTGTTGCAGATTACAGTCGAAGCCCTCATATCTTCGCGCCATTCGACACCGGCGAAGTGCGACAACCTGAATGGCAGCATGATCTGAGTTGGCGCAACAAGACCGTCACCTTGCCCTCGACGTCATCGAGACACTTCAAAAGACGTCGTCCCTGCTTCGCATCCAGCTTCACTTCAGCGGCAGTGCAACTATTGAGAGCACCTGCTAATCAAAGTCTGTGTTTTAGATTACAGTCGAAGCCCTCATATCTTCCCGCCATTCGACACCGGCGAAGTGCGACAACCTGAATGACAGCATGATCTGAGTCGGCGCAACAAGACCGTCACCTTGCCCTCGACGTCATCGAGACACTTCAAAAGACGTCGTCCCTGCTTCGCATCCAGCTTCACTTCAGCGGGAGTGCAACTATTGAGAGCACCTGCGAATCAAAGTTTGTGTTGTAGATTACACTCGAAGCCCTCATATCTTCCCGCCATTCGACACGGGCGAAGTGCGACAACCTGAATGACAGCATGATCTGAGTCGGCGCAACAAGACCGTCACCTTGCCCTCGACGTCATCGAGACACTTCAAAAGACGTCGCCTTTGCTTGGCATCCAGCTTCACTTCAGCGGGAGTGCAACTATTGAGAGCACCTGCGAATCAAAGTTTGTGTTGTAGATTACAGTCGAAGCCCTCATATCTTCCCGCCATTCGACACCGGCGAAGTGCGACAACCTGAATGACAGCATGATGTGAGTCGGCGCAACAAGACCGTCACCTTGCCCTCTACGTAATCGAGACACTTCAAAAGACGTCCCTGCTTCGCATCCAGCTTCACTTCAGCGGCAGCGCAACTATTGAGAGCACCTGCTAATCAAAGTCTGTGTTGCAGATTACAGTCGAAGCCCTCATATCTTCCCGCCATTCGACACCGGCGAAGTGCGACAACCTGAATGACAGCATGATCTGAGTTGGCGCAACAAGACCGTCACCTTGCCCTCTGCGTCATCGAGACACTTCAAAAGACGTCCCTGCTTCGCATCCAGCTTCACTTCAGCGGCAGTGCAACTATTGAGAGCATCTGCTAATCAAAGTCTGTGTGGCAGGTGAGAACAGTACCCAGATCCGTAGCAATTCTGAAAATACCATGTGTAGCGCTGCCGCTGAAGTGTGTTGAAGTCTAATTGAAGAGTTATGGGTGTGATTCCTTGGTGTTCCGTTTCTGTCCCACCGAATGTCCATATACGATGTCGTCTAAAGAAATGAAGGAACTAGTTAAGGTAATCGAGGTCTTTAAGCGAGAAATGCGTGCAGACAATCGATTGTTAAAGGATAGCATTCAGCATTGCCATGACACGTTTACGGAATGCATGAGTGATATCAAGGCGTTGAAAGAGTTGCGCAGCGAAGTGAACGACCTGAGGCACGAAAACGCAGTACTCAAGGAATCATTGCGGAAGATTCAACAAGATCTGAATGCAGTTGAGCAATGTCAGAGGTTAAATAATGTAGAAATTAAGGGCGTGCCCAAGGAAATCCCAAACCCCACCAGTGTCATCAAAAAGAAAGCTGAGACAGTAGGAGTGGAATTAGGAGATAACGATATTGAGGTATGTCATCGCGTTCCAACGCAGCAACGTGATAGAGAAAACAATATTGTTCGCATGATGTCACGTGGGAAAGGGGATGAACTCTTCCAAAAAGCAAGAAAATCGAGGTTAGCGTGTTCATCCCTTGGATTATCTGTAGCAGTCTGGGCAGTATCTGGCTGTAGCAGTGCTGTGATTGCCTTTCTGGGGTTCATATTTGGTTCTTTGCATCAGAATGCCTTTTTGTTATGACAAATGTTGAATTCCAATAGCAAAGTCGGAGCAAGTGGCACACTCCGCAGTGGGGCGGCTTGATCTGGCCTAGAGCAAATGATCCGAATCTGCGACTGGAACACTTGCGCCCAACTTGGAGTTTAGCCCTGTCCAATCTTCCTTGGTGAATGGCGGCCAGAGACGGAGGAAGAAGAAGAAGAAGATTGTACTCGTGTTCCAATACAACGCCATTTTTTGCAACATCAGGGTCCTCCTAATCTCATAACGTTGCCCTGGTGATGTCTGGCTTATTGCTTTCTTCAAGAAACAAAATTGCTAACGTACGACGCGAAATACTAGTCACGGCGAAGACGCGTCGGGAAGCGGCCACGTTGGCCGAAGCAGAGACAGGAAATAGGAAGCACGAGCGACTAGTGACACGTCACGTAGAGTTCCTGTTGAATCTGCCTATTTTGGCGGAGCAGTCTGGGTTGCTCCCTGGAGCGACCTTGGCTCGAATGCCGCTCCGAAGCTCCCATTGGAAGACTCCAGAACTGTTCCCAATCTGCCAATCGAACACACTTGCTCTCGGCAGAGCAACAAAACTTGCTCTGGAAGCACTCCGAATCTGCCATTGCAATTCAACAAAAGTTGAGCATTATAGGGAGAGTTTTTGCTGACCGATTTCAGCAATTACGGTATTTATATTTTTATCGTGATATGGGCTCAGCTTCATATGCCGTTTCGTATTGCATTTTGCACATATATTTGAAGTGGAATATATAGATCAGGTGTAAAGCTCGCACATTTTTGTTATAGATAATCACAGATGCCTTCTGTTTTAGCGCATCACCGAAGTCCCAATGTGCCTTTTTTATATAGTCGCTCTTGCCACATTATTGGCATGCTTTGTAGACCTTGGTATTTTAGTCAGATGTGTGCAATGCTTTAATATATATATGTACTCACCCTGTGTAACCCTACTAGCCTCTGTGTAAACTTCATACCAGTCAAAAATGCTACGTACATCGAATAAAAAGTTTTAATGTGTCAACACACTATTAACCACCAAGAAGCACGAAATAGAATAGTAAATACACTATAGACGAAAAGCCATTTCACTTCCTATATTGATCCAGATATCCTTCAGTGAACATTTCTGGGATCTCCCATGGATTGCAAAATGAAGAAGAAAGTGGCCATGCTGTGGACGTAAACAGGACATTTTTCGATATCCCTGGGATCTCTGAATGTCTTAAATGGTACTTCCATATGATATCTCTGGAACATTTTCGGTTTGCTGGGATATTAATATGCTGAATAATGACCAGTCTAATGATTACCGAAATGTGCTGCTTGCTAGTGGGATTGACCAGTGGATCAAACTGCCTACTCGTGTACAAGGAGACAGCGTAGGTACCCTAATAGACCACGCCACGTCTAATCTCCAGTCCGACGCATTTACAGCCGAAGTTTCGGCTTGCGATATGACAGACCATGATCGTGTATTTGTGGTTGAGAAGAGCTCTGTCCGCACAAGCAATACTGTAGAAGTCACGACACGGTTTTATGATTTCTAAGTTGCTAAATCATTCTTAACACCAGGCAGCTGGGAATTTCTGGGTACAGATATGCCCGCCACCGTAAAATTTCAAAGATTTCATCAAATGCTTGTCGAATGTATGGAGGTGTCGTCTCGGGTAAGGAGACTCACTAAAAGACAGACAATAAGGAAGCCGTGGCTAACGACAGGGCCATTGCAATCCATAAAACGCAGGTCTAACCTGTACCATAAATATCGACAACCCCAGCAGTGCAGCGTTAAGAGAGAAGTACGTTAAATATGGTAACATGACAACAAGGTTGCTATGCTTATCAAGAAAAGCTTATTTCCACGAACAGTTTCATGATGCATTTGGAGATCGTGGAATCTTGTAAACTGTGTCCTAGGGAAGGCATAGTCATCAAATAACGTTCTACGTATTATAGATGGCACAGGGTATCCAAATAGCAACCAGGAGGGCATATGCAACGTGCTAAATGAGTAGTTATTAAGCACCGCCTTTACGGCAACAATTCAAGGTGAGCAACCGGGACAATGCATGCTCCCAGCCCGAAATGTCCACACTTGTTTCTTCTCGCCGTGTTGTCCGGAAGAGGTACATTATATCATCCGGAACTTGAAGAAAACTCCCGCCGTAGGGTATGATAAGATAAGTTTGGAGTTTCGCAAAAAGATCGCCCCACTGATAGCTGCCCCATTGTCCTCCATCGTAAACATGTTGTTTAACGAAAGGTCGTTTCCTGATGAGTTGAAGGTCTCCAAAATATGTCCTATATTTAAGAACGCCAGTCGATTGCTTCCCGGGAATTACCGACCCATTGCAATTCTCCCAGCTGTTAGTAAGGTTCCTGAACGCTTAATGCTTACGCACTACAAGTTTTTTTTTTTTTTTCAAAAACATTCTCTGATATCGGATAACCTATTTGGTTTCCGGCAAAATAAGTTGACTGAGGTAGCAGCCCTTTCAGTCTGTGAACTGATTAAACATATCATTGAATCCAAGCATCTAACCATGGGCGTGTTTGTTGACCTACGAAGGCGTTTGATCAATCATTCATTGCTTTGTAGAAAGTTGGAACGATACGGCATCCGGGGTGTTACTCTTAAACTAATGCGTAGTTACCTCTGCAACCGTCGGCAATTCGTCCAACTCAAGAATACTTCTTCGTCTCTTGGCTGCATCACCGCGGGTGTCCCTCAAGGCTCAATTCTTGGGCCACTCTTATTTTTGGTATATGTTAATGATTTAGTTTCTAACTTAGATGTACCGACAATTTTATATGCCGGCGACACTTCCGTGTTTCTCCAAAGCAACAATCTTACAGATTTACACTAGAGAGCAAATGAGACATTATCGAAGCTTCATACATGGTTGGTTTACAATAGATTAGCCCGTCCAAATCGTCTAACGTTATCTTTGGATCCCATCAAATGCCAATGGGCCCTTGCAGTTCATGTCTGCAACTTGGCCCCCACGTCATTAATAGACGCTCTTCTGTTAAACTGCTGGGAATAATATTTGCTGAGAGATTATCATGGCACGAACACGTATCACACGTGTGCAGAAAAGTCTGTTCGGGCACCTACGCAATAGCTAAACTGAGGTTCCTGTTTCCATTATCCGTTCTCAGGGGATCTCTCTGGTTTACACTTCGCAAAATAAACTTCGAGAATAAACTCCTCGAAATAAATCACGAAAAAATCCACGGTGTAAAGATAAAGCTGTAAAAATCAACTTTTGCGATACAACGCTTCAGATTCAAACTTTCAAAATAAATCGTCTCTGATTGGTCGACAGGCGCGACAGCCTCAGAGCAGCGAAGGCTTTTGGCTTTTGGGAGGTACCCGGGTTCGAATCCCGGTGCCGGCTGTGCTGTCTGGGGTTTTTCCTGGGTTTTCCTCAGACGCTTTCAGACATATGTCGGCACAGTTCCCTTAGAACTCGGCCCAGGACGCACATTCCCCCAGGGCGTGAGTCGTGACGTTGCCCACATACGTGAGGCCGACAACGGCAAGCCACCACACCACCACCACCACCACCACCACCAAGGCTTTTGGCTCCCGCGTCTCAAAATAGTTCCCGCAGGGTGAGGCTTTTTGCGGTGGGCTGGGAACGAGAGTACCGAGTCTGGACGAATCGTTTACTGTATTCTCCGCCGGCTATCAGGATTCTGTTGACAGTGCAGTTGATGATTTGTTCTGCTGCTCGCCTGTCAAATTCGAGTATGTCGAACTCTGAATTCGTGTCGTGTCACCAAATGAGTTCCCGGTGTTGGTCCCAGCTATGGTGGACATCTGCTATTTTATGAACATTGTCGCGAACATCGCCATTCTCCTGCAGCTGCCTTGGTTGTGAAGTCGTAGAGTTGAAAAGTGACGATCGACGAAAAAGCCTGATTCCGATACCGTGTGGATGTGTTGTGTTTATCCGTCTGTATGTGTTTGTGTGTGTTCCAGCCTCAGAACCGTAGAATCATGAAATCGGAACCTGCCTGTGGTTTTCCTTGTGAGCCTACGTTCTGATAAACGCAGGGAACAGGTACTGGACAGACTCTCGAAATGCATTTCTGCAAATAAGCTGCATATGAATGTGAAGAAATTGTTTGTTTGTTTGCAAGAAAAAACTATTTTCTCTCGGATGAATAACTTGAGTCAGCAGAGGTCCTATTTTTTTTAACCAGCATACGGTAATCTCAAAGTGTAACGAAATAAGATTCTAATTTCAGGAACATCCACATTGATTCGCGCACCTTCCTAGACAAAAATTTTCCATGGAAAAGCTGCAAAAGATGTATCTATAGACCTAATACTTCAAGCACTTTGTTTTCACTGGTCTTTGAATACCCTGGAACCTAAGAATGCCATTTTCTTAAATACCGTGAAATTTTCTAACAGAAATTTTTGCATCTTTTTTATTCACGTGGATATACCGTGCAAATTCTGGTTATCAAATGTTGGAACTGAAGAAAACCAAGCGCATTAAATAACTGAAATCAGAAGTGCGAGAAATCAATGGCACCCTCTGTTGTATTTGTTTGCCTTCCTTTCTCTCCTATGATCTTCACATTCAGAAATCCCAAAGTACGTTTATTAGCAGGTCACTCTTTATGCCAAGCACCCACGCCAAGAAGAGGTCTAAAATTTACGTTACAAGCTACTTCATTGTATGGTACCCTTGCACCTATTTTTACAGCTTATAAATATTGTGCTGAAATGTGAAATCGCTGTAAAACTTGCATCCTGCAGGACATTACATTAAATGTGCTGCTTGCAGTTCTGCAGCGTTGTTTCTTCCTCACGTTCAAGTGAAAAGGCAAAAAGAACGCTCAGAGACTTACTCTCACACAACCATTATTTCGGGGCCATGTGTTCGCACTAAATGGTCACGAGCATACTTTTGAAAACTATAGCGGCACATAGGGAAACCGGCGTTGCATTTGCACCTACCTTCTATTTCCAATAATTAAACGAGACCTAATTAGTACATCCACTTCGGATGTAGGACATGTTGTCAACTCATAACTGCAAAAATATGATTTCTCTAAGAATGAAAAAATCAGTCCATGGACACGCTATATGCACCGCACCTGCGGTGCATATAGCGTGTCCTACTAGAAATTAACCAGTGCTTGCTGAAAATATACTGGTATTTGTGTCTTATGTGATGTATGGCCCACATTTTCTTTTTCACCAGCTATGCCAGTGTGAGAGCTCCTACGCCAGACTAGCTAATTCCTCCTCTTTGTCCTCCATGCGGTCACATATATGTTACGCTACAAGGAAGCTGGCTGGTACCACAGTACCAAACAGGTGAATTAACATGAACACAATCACATAGCAGAGTGAATAACAACCACCATTATTGACTTAGTTTGCTTGGTCGATGACAACTGAAGGTGGCATATTTCTTTCCTCAGATTTTTTTTATTGGTTTGTTCAGCTAAAAACAGAAGCCATACACTGAGCAGCAGGGCATAATAAAACCCTCCATAAGCATCACTTTGCCTCTTTGGCTTTGGCAAGCGTGGCTTTGCCTCCACAAGCATGACTTTGACATAATTGCTTTGTGCCGTGATAAAGGGTACTATGACTGTGTTCGCAGTACCATTTAAAACGTCGGCACCTATAGGGCTAGATTGTAGCCCCCTAATCTGTGCAGATATTCTGATGCCTGCAGAGCTGTAAGCTGTTTTTCCGGGTGAAAGAAAGCTTGAAGACTGCATACGTTGTGGCTCACTGCCAAAGAGATACGGTTGGAGAAGAAATTACTGGACATAAAGCACAGTGAGGCATGCTCCACCCAGGCCACAAGGAGGTACAATTAATTTGAGCCACCTTCTGTTAATGCGGCAAAAGCACCTATTTCCACCGAAAGAAAGACTGTGGGCTTTTTTTCTGTTGTAGTTGAAGGGCACACGAGATCATAATAAATTGTTTCCAAAAGCTGTTACGTCGCATTCTGACATGGTCTGAACCAATATGGTCAGCTGATGCTATAAGATCTACAGAAAACACATGCCAGCAGATTCTGAACATGCTATAGGAGAGGATCTGTCCTTGAAATGATGAGATTTGTTCACTTTCCAGATGACTTCAGGTATGTGAAAACAATCATAAATGTTGACAAAGCTGTTATGAAGCAGCGACTGCAATTAATCTGTAGAAGTGGGCAGAACGGTTGAATGCAGAATTTGTTCAAAGTGTGCTATAGCGTCATACAGATGGGATATGAATGAGCTGACGAAACATTTTTCTTGCGTAAGAGCAAATACACCTGTAGGTTCTCAAAATCTTTTTTTTTTTCCTAGATTGCCTCAACTGACGAACACGTAAACAAATAAACCTCTAGATTTTCAGTATGTTGCAGGAGAGGAGTAGTTATACAAATAAGGGAAGCTTTCTTTTAGACGACCTATATGTGAATATACTATCTGAAAAAAAAGTAACTTTTTGCAAGTGCTTGATATTCTCAAACACATGGTTAAACAATGAATATAGAACAGCTTGATATTTTTATGTGAAGCTAATCACAAGCAATCAGTTACAAGCATACATTATCTGGGGCTCCTTCAAGAATGCTAATTTGTCAGAAATTTATTGTAAACTTGACCCCAAATGTGCTCCGTTCCCGGGTTCTCACTACGTCACCAGATTTATTGTCGTTCTACATGCCCTTTGGGATGGCAGACCCGTGCTTCCCCTCTAGCACCAGGCAAGGAAAGCGCACAAATGATGTATATGTAGATGTCAGAAGGAAGCTCGTAAGGGACAGCTTCATATTTCGGCACAGTTTAATGCGCCCCATTGTTCAAGAAAACAAAATGATGAGTATATGTGCATCGTCTAAAAAATGCACACAATTTTTTCCAGTGATATTTAAGAGAGGCAAGCTACATCTCTGGCTGGTTTTGGCTGGAATAGCCCAGATTGACAGTTACACAAGCTGATGTTACAGTTGACAAGCACACAACATTGACAGTTTCACAAGCATTGAAAATATAAAGGAAAAAAGGCAATTTAAAATGCCTCACTCAATTCACTACTTTTCATAGCTTACACCTTGCCAGGTGTTTTTTTTATCTTAAGATGGTTTCATTGCCAAAATCCACGAGAATGACCGTCATCACATTAACAAGTTTCAACTGTATACCAAGTAATAACAAACATGTGCTTACTTTTTCTGCGATCAAGATGTGAATTACATCGTTGAGTTGCAGGCTTCAGTGAAAAATCACTGCTTGTGATGTCGCTGCTGAGTGAGTATGGCACTGCTGGTGACGCAACATGTGATTCCAGTGTCTTTCGTGAGCAGTTAGCATCAGAATCAATGAGCTTGCATGATGCACTTATGAAGGGTAATTTCATGTGTGCCGATAAACATGCTGCAGTGGTAATTTACAATGTAGTTTGTGGCTGTGGAGCACACTCATATTCAGTATGCCATGTGAACTAGAGGAGCATTTTGTGCCATAAACATTAGATGAGCGAAGACCCCAAAAAATGTAAGCACTGTTCACGTGCATTTGACAACCTGCATTTTTATTACTGAGAGGCTCTCTACGTAGCTAGAGGGAAAGGGTGCTGGCAATGTGGCACATTTTCATAAGATGTAAAACCAGAAACACAGAAAAAAATTGACAGCATATCATGATCTCAATCATGTCATTGTGTCCGTGTTTCTGTCTCCTGTTCTGCATTTGTTAATCTTTTTGTGTAGTTGCTGGATTTTAGCCCAACAGCAGGGGTCAGCAATTAGAGAACATCCAGAACATGCAAGGCATACATTTCCTCATTCTCCGCAATCCTCGTTCATGTAACGTTGAAGAAGTAACCATGCGAATAAACAATACAACAGTGAAGCTGACTTCAGTACACTACAACATGTCACATATAACAATATACAGTATGCCTCAGTGTTTCCCAAACCGTGTGTCAGGACCCCCATTGAGGCCGCGATAGCCCAATCGGGGCCCAAGAGAAAGCAGATGAAGTGAGCGCAATATGCCACAAAACCAAGGAAACTACCTCTCTATGACTGCATTATATTGAAGTTGTTTTACAAAAATGCAAGTTCAGTTCAGCGCACAATCAGTCGGGAAACAAGCTAACTCGCAGCAATGCTTTCAATCAAGTGTGTCGCAGTATTCCTCACTGTATCATGACGAGACCGTGGACCTACATCAGACGCTACTTGCAAACACTAGTATAACATTCATATTTCTTTATTTACTTATTTCGAGAACCCCAAGGGTCCGGAGGACATTACATGGGGGGTGGGAACTGGAGCGTAAGATACATTTACAGCAACTTGATAGAAACAAACAAGCAAGCAGAAAAGAACAACACAATTAGCAGCAAGTAAACAGGAAAATAAAGAAACGACGACAGTACAAACTTATATGAAAACAAGTATTAAAGCGTGAAACAGGGAGTTCGTTCACATAAGTACAGATAATTAACAAGTATGATAAGGAGGAGGTGAAAAATTTGAAAGCAACCGACATACAAGCGTGGTGGTCTTGTGGGTAGAGTGAACAGGAGAGGGAGGGTGTTACAAAATACTGTATGCTCGATAATAGTTGTGAGAGGTGATGGGAGGTTGTTCCATTCGATGGCAGTTGAACAAAAGAATGATCTGGATAATGCATTGGTATAACAATGAAAGCGTGTGACCTTATTAGTGTGGTCGATGCGAGGAAAACTGACACTCGGGCAGGTGATGGACGATTGGTGCCGTGGCAAGATGAAAAAGAACCTCAGGAAGAGGACTAACTTGGCAAGACGGCGACGATGTTCGAGTGAGTCGAGATTAAGATTGATTTTAATGCGGTTACAGAGGTATCGAATTAGTAGTCGTTGGAAATGAAACGGGCAGCCCGATTCTGGATGGCTTCTATGGCGTTGCAGAGACACTTTTGGGGAGGGCCCCAAATAAGTGATGGATATTCCAGCTTGCTTCGTACAAGGGCCGTGAAGGTTAGAAGCTGAAGATGGAGGGCGCCAACCTGAGGGTGCGTCTAACAAAGCCTAGGGAGCGAGAAGCGTTAGTTATTATGTGGTTGATGTGCTCGTTCCAAGTTAGGTTGGAGGGAAGGTGGATTCCAAGATATTTCTAAGAATCTGCTCGGGTTAATGTGATATCACTTAAAGTGTAGGGGAAGGGAGGAAGACAGGAGACCCGTCTTCGAGAAAACGACAAAATGCGACACTTCGCAATGTTCAGAGGCATTTGCCACTCATTGCACCAACGCCGGATTAGTGAAAGGTCGCTTTGTAAGGCTAGTTGGTCAGAAGGAGAGAGGGTTTGCCGGTGCACTACACAGTCGTCAACAAAGAGACGAATCCTGGAAGATATGCCTGAAGGAAGGTCATTTATATACAGATAAGGAAAAGGAGAGGGCCGAGGACTGAACCCTGAGGGACACCAGAAAGCACAGGTACATTTGGGGATAGGTGGTTGTTGCAAGTAACAAATAAGGTAAGATTAGTCAGAAATTTATCTATCCAACGGACGACATACGGGTCGAGGTTAAGCAAATAGTTTGTATAGAAGCTTAGAGTTCGGCACCATATCGAAGGCCTTGCGAAAGTCTAAGAAAGCGGTCGGATGATTATTGTCCGCGTGGAGAAAGATGTCGTGAACAAAACTGGCTACTTGAGTTTCACATGAAAAGAGGTTTCGAAACCCGTGCTGCAAGGGATTGAAGAAGAATTTTTGTTCAAGGTACTTAACTACGTTGGAGTATGCGTTCGAGAATTTTACATACTATAGAAGTGAGTGAAATGGGGCGGTAGTTATAAACGATGTGGCATCTGCCTGATTTGTGAATAGGGACAATCTTCGCCGTCTTCCAGTCCTGCGGTGTGGCAGAATCTTGGAGTGACTGAGTAAATATGCAACATAGAATCTTTGTGGAAATAGATCTCGTGTTGTATAGAACCTTCGAGTTGATAGAGTCCGAACCAGCACCTGACGACAGCTTAAGTGACACAATGATTTTACAAATGCCATGAGCGCTGATATGAATGGGGACCATAGGTGAGGAGGCGATTACTGATAATGGAGTTTGGGTGTACCCGTTATCGGTGTTGAAAATGGATGAAAAGAAGGAAGCGAAAGCGTTGGCGCAGTCGTTGTCGGCGGGTGTCAATTAGACTGATAAGGTGGGATTTTGGTGGAGATAAAATTTTCCAAAATTGTTTTGGTTTATTCGTCACGAGAGACGGAAGGTCGATGGTAAAGAACTTATGTTTCACTTCCTTGATCGAGCGCCTGTATTCCCGTTCACAGTAGGCTAGTTCCATCTCAAATCGAACAATCCGGTACACTTGATGTTTCGAATGAACGGGAAAAAGATATATGTTGAAGCCATCGGTGAGTTAGGAGAAATAAAGGCTTTCCGAATTCTCTGCGCTGCGCGGTTCGGGAAGTAGGAGAGGAGGAAAAAACTGCCTCTCGTAAGACGATGTCGTCGCGCGCGGGTTTGAGCGTTCGCTACAAGGCTATTTCTTGTCACATTATAGAAATTTCTTGATCTGGCTTTAGACCACTTAGGGCACAATAGGATCCTGCGTTGGCAGTGCTGTACCGGTTTTTGTTTGTCTGCAAAAAAATATCAAAGTTGACTCAAATTGCCGAAAAAACACCATATTCACTGCAGCTTTGCGGACGATGTACAAAACGGATAAGACTGAGCTTTATGCTGTTTAATTTGTCATTCATAGGGCTATCGAATTGTGTATAATTTGTTGTTCTACTCTGTCAGGAACGTAAGCGATACCTCTTTAAGTAGCACCATACCACCGAAAAATGACGAATTTCGGAAGCCTTTATCTAAAAAACCCCACCAAAAACTTACCTCGAAAACTTTATATGTTGTAGGTAGTTCCTTAGACTATGCACAGAAGCAAAATCAAAATTCTGACTTGATCGGTAGGCGCACTGTGAATTTTTTGCCAGCCCTATACGCAGAGCGCATTCAAGCGGAGGCACCGTGTCCCGCGTGTTGCAAAATCGAATTTTCCAGGGACTTTCAACTTCTGTCTTCATATAAAAAGTAATTGCTGTCATTTGAAACCATTCTGAGGTTTCAAAGTTTCCTTTTCAAGGTTCTGAGCGTTTGCGTTCATAACAATGGTGTAATCGCTGAATCTAGATTGTGGAGCAACCAGATGTGCTCGCATTTTTTGCGGGATGTCACACATGTATTGCAAGTGCTGGGAGCAAGGGAAGAACATAATGATTTTACATCTTTGTAAGAGGCATATCTGTTCAAGGTTATTCTAAACAAGCATATTTACTGTACGCATTATGGCAGGAGGGACGCAGTGACTTCCAGTATTCTTTGAAACATTTCCTTTCCTACGGCCTCATAACCTCGGAGGGGGGAAATTGCACTGAGAAAAATGTTGTAGTGTCATACGCACACACTCAAGGCTAATTCATGGTGCCATGGTGAACCTTGCCGAAACAGCCCGACCGGCGCAGCTGTCCTGTATGTCATTCGGTTCGACATACTGCGACCATGGGAAGGTCCTGATCGCATTTACTCCCTGAAGACACCTTGCGCAAAGTTTCGCCTACACACAGAAGACGCCCCACTCACTTCTCGACTACAGGAGTGCATGGAGTGCCCTTATACAGAGTGTGCGACGACATCTGCATTACTGTAGTGTGTCGTCCTGGTATCAGACCTACCTCAATGACCTCTTCGTTGTACAGTGCTGATCGTGTGGATTTCGCTAACTACCGCCTCATACACAAGAAAAAAGTGCTATAGACAAAGGATTTTCGCTTTGCTTCGGAGATCGGCGTAGCTGCCATAAAGACTGTGGTTCCAGCAGATCAAGCCGAAGGCGTAACATAAGTGGGTCAGCTATGCAGAAGCTGCTTCAAGTACCTCACAGCAAAGGTGGCTGAATCATAACACGCAGCAATGTTGCCCACATTTGAAAGAAAATCTAACAAGAACCTGCCATCAAAAGTGACATTAAGGAAAGTGGCTTCCACAACGGCCTAAAGCAGTTCATGACACGAGCACTCTCATCCACCCAGAATGCTCTGCATAACTTACGTTACCTTCTCACCTTCGTCACCTTGTCTTCTTCGCTGTCAAGTTCTTGTTATTCTGTGTACTGTAAATATGCTTCGATATGATCACCGTGGACAAACATACCTCTTATAAAGACGCAAAAGTATTCTAAAGCATTCTGTTCTTGACGGGCTCCCAGCACCTGCAATGCATGTGTGTCATCCCGCAAAAAATGTGAGCACATATGGTTGCTCCACAATCTACATTCAGCAATTACAACACTATTATGAACGCAAGCGCTCAGAACGGTTTCAAATGATAGCAATTACTTTTTATGTGAAGACAGAAGTTGAAAGTCCCTTTGGAAAATTCGATTTTGCAACACGCGGGACACGGTGCCAAGGTTTGAATGCGCTCTGCGTATAGGGCTGGCAAAAAATTCACAGTGCGCCTACCGTTAAAGTCCGACTTTTGATTTTTTTTCTGTGCATAGTCTAAGGAACTACCTACCACATATAAAATTTTCGAGGCAAGTTTTTGGTGGGGTTTTTTAGATAAAGGCTTCCGAAATTCGTCATTTTTCGGTGGTATGGTGTTACTGAAAGAGGTATCGCTTACGTTTCTGACAGAGTAGAGCAACAAATTATACATCATTCGATAGCCCTATGAATGACAAATTAAACAGCATAAAGCTCAGTCTTATCCGTCTTGTACATCGTCCTCAAAGTTGCAGTGAATATGGTGCTTTTCGGCACTTTGAGTCAACTTTGATATTTTTTTGAAGACAAACAAAAACGAAGACAGTACTGCCAACGCAGGATCCTATTGTGCCCTAAGTGGTCCAAAGCCAGATAAAGAAATTTCTATAATGCGACAAGAAATAGCCTTGTAGCGAACGCTCAAACCCGCGCGCGACGACATCGTCTTATGAGAGGCAGTTTTTTCCTCCTCTCCTACTTCCCGAACCGCGCAGCGCAGAGAATTCGGAAAGCGTTTATTTCTCCTAACTCACCGATGGCTTCAACATATATTTTTTTTTCCCGTTCATTCAAGACATCAAGTGTACCGGATTGTTCGATTTGAGTTGGAACTAGCCAGTATTGAAATTTTGCCCATGGTACGTCGTCGCCAAGACGCTTTGCCTTCCTGAATACGCGCTTTTTCTTGGTTAGCAAGATTTTAAGACTTTTCGTGAACCAAGGATTGTGATCATAACATTTCACTCTTATCTTTGGAACATTGTACTCGGTAAGGTAGTTTATGTTGTCACGAAAGAGGGACCAGTTATCCTCAATGGAGTGAGGCAAGGTGCCATGAAATGAATTTTCATACAGAGCTTCAAGACCCTCGTTGATGGCTTGGAAGTTAGCTCGAGCATAGTCGTATATTGTTTTATCGTTGAATTTATGAACATTTGGACTACTTGAAGAGATATCTTAGAAAATGGTCTTGTGGTCACTGAGACCATCAGTGACATGCAAAGAAGTGATGTGCTCAGGATGGGAGGTTAAAACCAAGTCAAGGGTTGACTGCGTGGCATGACTTATTCGGGTAGGATGTGAAACGACATGCGATAGATTAGATGTAAGGCATAAATCCAGAAACAGTGTCTCTTGTGAACTCCGTGAAAGATTCCCGTGGAGCAAGTCCCAATTTATTGACCGTTTATGTATCAGCGTATATTGAAGGTGTATATTACTGTATATGTATCAGGGCAGATTTCAAGCTTCCTGAGCGCGCACAGACGGTGATCTCAGTTGTCTCGCGACGTAACAGACGGAGAAAGATACCGGCTGTTACACACACAGACATCCCGAAGGCTATGCCCATCTTTGTTGATGCACCCACGAATCCACAGGAAGACTGCCGAAGCTCTCCCACTCGTGTTAAGTACCTGTAGCTTGAACTACAAACAGTTTGGTGCACACTCCACAAAACGAGAACAGCTGATTGCTGCTTTCATGGGCGCGGCCATGCGAGCCGAGAAGGACAGTTCAACAGAGGAGCAATTTTAGGTAAGTTCGAACGTGGCGCTAGTCGTCGGTGCAACAATTTCCAGAGTGAACCGAGCTTGATCAGCTCAGATAACGCTTCTTTCATTCTTTTTCTTTTTAGTATTATTTATCGTTATTTTTGATTCAATTCCAATTCTAATTCCAATTCCAGCTCAACCGCTCAGCGCGCTGACACTAGTGCAACGTAGAGTCAATAAATTTTTCGCTTCCTCGCATCCCTAAGGAGAAGAGTACTTGAAGTATATTCGTGTTGTGTGATTCCTTTTTCGCTCTCTACGTTCCAGAAACATATGGTTTCTGAGCCAAGACAATACAGTTGCGAGCTCAATTGACATACAAAAGTATCCCGTACCCTGAAGACCACCACCTCAAACGTGGTTGCCACGGTTTCGGTTTTGGCCCATTAGCATGTCAAAATTCAGGGATTGATATTTTAATACACGTACGCGTTTCAAAATTAGAGAGTTTTCGGGAACCGCGTTCGCGCGCCCCGTACGGTCGGTCGGTCGAGCCGGCGCAACTGCGCATGAGCAGATCCTGTGCAGCGGGACCGGTTCTTGCTGGTCTTATCCTGCCGGCCGCGCCATACCATCGGTGGAGTTCCGACCGTACGCCTTTTTTCCTTTCCGATATCCATCCCGTTCGCCCGCAATGGCCGCCACCTCGCAATCTGGATCCCCGACGCCTGTGCCACGGAAACGTTTTACAACGGCGGACGATCTGTACCTATTGCGTGAGGTAGTTTCCCTAAATCCGTTTGAGAATGGAGCATCATGGACGGACGTCGTGAGAGCTCTGAACTTGGTGACGGGGAAAACATTCACCGTAAGAGGGGCCCGTGAAAGGACGGCACTGCTTATGTCGCTCTTCAAAAAACAAGACAGAATAAACCTGAGAAAGTAAGTACTTCCATATGATATTCAATCGTCAGTTGTGTGCAGATCGTGTAATAATGAAACACGTGGCGTTATGGCACTTCCTGCAACGCGACAAGCCCTCTCTCCGCCTAAATGACAACTTGATTTCGATGCTCAAGCACTTGCTTAGGTGCTGAGATATACCTGCATTTCTCGAACGCAACGCTTGTTTCGGAAGTGTTTTAACCTTACCAAGTAGTTACACAATTTCCCAGCTGTACTTGTACGCCTCTAGGTCGGGCACTGAGGAGCAATTTGAGGAAAAGGAGAGACTGCTGCAGGAGGTCGTCGACCTACAGAAAGAATTCGGCGAGCGGCAAAGTAAACAAGTTTTGCATTTTTTTACATGAGTGCAACTGTAACTGCATTGTTGTGTATTATATCATTTCCTGCAACTGCTCTCGTACTACCACGTTTTTACAGCAGTAAAGCACACCAAGGCTGCAGCTACTGCACAAGCCACACAGGCGCGAAATGAAGCGTTGTCATGTCTCTTGCAGCAAAGGCGCGAAGGTATGCTTTCCATGGTCTATATGCATTGCAACATATCGTGAATCGATTCATGACAGAAATGCCTGCAATAAGCATATGAAATGCTGTTAACAATAAAGACTTTGCATGAAATACTGATACCACTGTAAGGAGGAAACAGAGGTCAACAGAAAGCAGTTTTGTGCAATGCAGTGACCAATTACTGATACAGAACCTCTATTGTTTACTTTACCAGGAGAATTGTCAGAAGGTGGAACACCAGAGGAGATCCTTCTGGGGATGTACAACGACTCTATGTCTCCCCAAGACGACCCACAGTTTTCCTCCAGAGCCACGCTGGAGCAAGTTACTACCCCAGAGCTGGAGCTTGTGCAGCAGACACCCCCACAGTGCCCAGCTACCACCACTGTGGAAGATGATGAACCAAGGCGCAGAGGCAAAGTTTTTTCTGTTTAATTTTAGATTTGAGTGCTGTTGGAGTGTTCTTGCAGTTCAGCTCTTCGGAGTCATCACACACTTCATTCTCCGGCAGCCTGTGCCATTCACATGCATCTTCCTTGACTCTACACCTGCTTGTACTTCTCTGACTGTCACACTATTCCAACGACACTGCTTGAGGTATAAAACCTCTTATGTGCGTGCACACATGATACACAGTCAAATTCAGCAGAGACACGATTCCACATGAAAGACTTCTTAGCACTCATGTAACTAACGTGGTAACATGTACTCTTTGCAGGAAAAAAAAGAAACCTCAGCCGAGGCTTTGATTACCTGGCTGAAAAGAAACGAAGTGAGCTGGAAATAAGGAGTCGGGAGCTCGACATAGAAAGCCACAAGCTCCGTCTTGAAGAAGCCAAGCTTCAGCATGACAAAGAAAAGCTGGAGCTGGAACGTGCCAAATTTGAGCACAATTCAACAGTTGCTGCTGCACGCCTTGAAATGGAGAGAGAGGAGAGAAGAGGACAGATGCGACTTGTAATGTTACTTGCAGAGAGGCTAATAAATCAGTGAACGTTATGCAGCTCACTACAACTTTATGGCCTGGAATATGTTAGATGCATGCTGTCCTCACACACCTACACACTAGTGTTGTACCCACTGCCACAACAGACCCGACACCGATACTCCACGAAAATGTAGCGCAATACTCGCGTTGCTACAACAACAACATAGATGAATGGATGATGATGATGATGTGGGATGTTTCCCTGCGTTGAGTGCAGGACTCTACCCCATTCCAAAAAGGTTCACATGAAAGGACGACGAGGGAAGGAAATCCCTACAGTTCGTGAAGGAGGCCGGTGGCCCTCGGAAAGGAAAGCGCCAAGTGCACGGCACTGATGTCCAGGGTTACTCCATGGGCCGAGAACTTTGCAGATATTGAATGGCCTCTGATCCAGCATTTCAAGTTGAGATTTAAAGGCCCGTCGCTCGTGTACGTACTGGCTGCAGTCTTCGAGAATGTGTCGGATTGTTGCCGGGAAACCACAAGTTGTACACAGCGCAGTGTTGCTCTGGCCCAGCCTATACCGGAGTGCAGGGGGGAATGCGACGCTAAGTCGTAAACGACGCACAAGAGACGTAAAGAGGCGAGGGAAACCACATGGCATTTCAAATAAAGGCGTTTGGTCAACAGCAGCTAAGGAGTCAAGCAGAGGCCTCTTATGCGGTTAGACAGGGAACTCCGCATGTGTTCCTCATTTGCATTTGTCCAGTTAACTTTGCCATTTTGCAGTTATTTTTGTAATCAGTGTATTGACACAGTAGATGAAAAAGCTCTGCTTTGGTATGTGTACCACTTCTGTCAAAAGCTACATGAGTCAAACATTACTACAGTATCACAAATGTGCTCTAGCAAATATGGTCCTTTTTGTTGCAGAGATGGACACAGTTTATAGAAGTACATTTCTTTCAAGTAACACTATATTTACATAATTACACATCATATACATCCGTTACAGATACGTCAATTAAACACCACATAAAGGACAACTATTTACAGAGGTACATTTCTTTCATGAAACACTACTATTTACACAATTACATTTCTTTCAAGTAACACTATATTTACATAATTACACATCATATACATCAGTTACAGATAAGTCAATTACACACCACATAAAGGACAACTATTTACAGAGGTACATTTCTTTCATGAAACACTACTATTTACACAATTACATTTCTTTAAAGGAACACTATATTTACATAATTACATGTCATTCAAAAGCACTATATTTACACAATTACATTTCTTTCAAATAACTTTCCAGTGCTGGTGGGGTCACGCTAAAGTACATAGACGTTTGACTGCTGTACAGGCAAGTGTGGCAGTTCGTCAAAATTACAGCTGTTTTATACATTGTTTCCAAATGCTGCAAATGGAGCTTTTGGTTCCTTTTGAAATCAAGGAAAGCAAATTCTGATATTACCTTTCCAAACCCCATTCCACAGCCTGCCTCACTGAACTCATCCTCTTGTTGAACATGGCTTGTTCAGGGCTTATTCGCGTAGTCGAAAATGGCCGCTGTAGCAACGGTTTTAACGGGTAGGCTGGGTCACCATACAGCACATAGGATCTGTCCCCCATGAATTCCTCCAGGTCGCAGTAGAGGCCACTGTCACGTAAGATGCCTGTATAACAAAGACATGAGTGAGATATGTGATGAGTAATGAAAAATTGGAGGCTGCAATCTCTATTGAGCTGAAAGTGTTTTAATAGTTCTGTTACATGACAACCATGTTGTACATGAGCCGCTGAAATTTCAAACAGACTCATCATCCCTGGGTACCATCTTCATCGTCGGCACTGTATTTATAACATGAGCTATGACGTATCAGGTGCGTTGAGCAGTACAAAGACACAATCTGATAAATGCTGTCCACAAGGAACGAGATGGATAGTAAATAGATTGCTTTTGGAGCTTCATTGCGACGGTCTAGTGATAGGAGCTAGCAAGCAGAGGTATTTCATCTGGTTTAATTTTTCTTCCTGAGTCTTCACAGATTTACCCTTTACTAATTTACTCCTTGAGTCCTGTAGAAAACGACACTGGTGATGATGTAAGTTTTAATATTTCTAGTATTTTCCCCCAATAGTTTACCTTAATTAAATGTAATAAAACTCCAAACGAACATGTTTGCCACCATGCTGGTGGTAACTTTTTCGGCACAGCCAATAAGATGATCTAATGTTTGCTCCAAAATGAAGCCTCGAATGGCCGCGCTGTTTGTCATTTTTCAATGCTGCCACCACAAAAAGTGTCCACCAGTGGGAGGAGCTTACACACATGCGACATCACGACATGACACAGGTGAATACATACCATGCAGTTACGGAGCCCCTCCACTAACTGACATATTTTTCTCGTGTTTGTCTGTACCAACCTCTTTGCAAATATATATACGAGGGGCAGTCAAAACGTAACCTTAATATGGCGACATAAAAAGGAGATCACTTAGTACGCGGTTGATGTTTAGATATGTTCACATTTCACCCTAGATGGAAGAGCATGTCGAAGCTAGTTTGCGTGCCGCAAAGTATGAAGTCACAAAGACAGGTCCAAGATGTACGTCTCCTTGGAGGTTTGCACCTCAGAGGAGCAACGTACCATTCTCGTGTGCACTGAAATTCACAATAATATTTTTCTCACGAAATTTGTGCCTTAGTCAAACGATGGCCAACGTGCAGTGAACGCAGTGGGGACTATATTGAAAAATGATCGAATTATTTTTTCTCTGTGTTTTCTCTAAATAAAAAAAAAACATTAAGGTTACTTTTTGACTGCGCCTCGTATATATATATATATATATATATATATATATATACATTTCTCACCAACATCATGTCTGTTCCCTTGGTATGGACCATCCAGTCTTACGATGATGCCATTTGGGCACATTATGCCCTGGTACTTGAGGCAATGGAACCGCTTGTGGCCAGAAAAATATGCCTTCTGGTCCGATGACGGTTGGCAAATTGCTCTTGCTGTGCCATCGATGAATCCCCAGCAGTTCGGTAGTGGTGCCCCTTTGTCATGCACGGCCTGGAATGATGGCAATGGTTAACACTGGTGTCCAGCTCATGGAAAAATAAATGCAAGGCTATTGATTTTCTCCTGGATATTTATCCTTTGACGCCAAAAGCTTATACATTAAAATTGTGGGGTGTTAGCGTTTATTGGCATTACTGAAACGTGGAGTGTTTCTTAGCCAGGTGATTTGTAACCAGTTCAACTTCTTTGTTATCTTTGCTATTGTATTGAGACACTTGTTAGGAATATGAGTCTTTGTGAGTATTGTCTATGTCCCCATTGCTCATCAGTACGCACAACTGCCATCCAAATGGTCACACTGTGCATGTAACTAGCCGCTACAGTGTACTTGAGAAAAACAACGTGTAGCCCACAGCTTACCTTCGCGAACTGCTCGAGGTTCAACCAGTCGTGGCACTTGAAGCCGCTTATCAGGTGGCCAAACGTTGTCGCGATATGCGCGTTCACCTGATTTGAGATGGAGGAAAGCGTCGACATGTGGCGACCAAACAGCATTTCCAAATCACACAGGCGGTTTCGGTAGGCGAGTCGCCTCAGAGCAACGGCGAGTGCGTTTACTCCGTCGATGATAGTGCCATTCGCTGTGCACAGCCGAGGAGGAAGTCTGAGGGCAGACCTCAGACGAGGAAGGTCCTTTTTCTCGAACCTGAACAGCTTGCGAGCTTCATCTGCCGTCATACCCGCCAGATTCAACCGCACCTTCGACAGGAAAGTTGCTGGAGGGCCTCGCTCATTGAGCATCTCGTCAAATAACAGCGCCTCCAACTCGTCGTCATCTAAATTCTCAACAAGGATGTCATAATCCTGCGCGCTCATTTCAGTCGCCATAGTAGCCCTTCGTGATGTCATAGCGATGGGCAGTACATTTCGTCATTCTGGTTTTTCACTTGATTTTCTGCCTGACTGAATTAGCACCCGTTAAAAAGTGTGTACAACACATGTTTTAAATGAAATTAGCTTTTGATGTGCTCAATAGCAACAAATCGAGCACTATTTGCAAACACGGTGTGCACCCAAAGATTTGAATTTTATACAGCAGATGGCTCTGCGCGCATCGTATCGTGTTACGTCCCTCCGATCACCGAAAGCGCGTTTGTAGCGAGAGCGTTAGCGGTCCCATAAAGTAAGGCCGTGTATACCGACCGATTGACCGATCGTGTGCGCTACCACGGTTCCCGAAAACTCTCTATTTTTAAACGTGGATTTTAACTAGGACAGTCTCTCATATCGGTATCTGGCTTTTGTTCAAGACGTCCTTATTAGAGTTAATTAATGAATTTAATTGATTAGTCATCCTTATTAGTCATTATAGTCTCTCTTGGAAAAGGTACGCGCCCGTAGAACTCAACTGTGAAAATGACGTGCTCTCGTGATTTTTTTATAATAGTTTGTCCAAGCTGAAACACACACACACACAAAATAAACGGGGTGCCACAAACGCATACTTCGTGGTCGTAGCCATTTTTAATAGAGATTTTTTAAAATAAAACAACTAGGACTATGTGTACATTAGTTTCGCACTTACGCGTACGCGAGTGGAGGAAAACCTTATCTGCAAGGTATTTTGGCATTCTAATTTGCATAATTCACTAAGATGTATTTTTTGTTGTTGTTGTGAAGCTGTTTTTCTTTCTTTCGAGAAACAGAAAGAGCAGAATTGCTGGCAATCGGTTTAGATATGAGATGAATCATTCATCTATATGCTTCAAATTATTATCCACAGAGGTGACATTTGTTTTTAGTGTACCGTTTCAGATTTTCCATTATGGAGATACCTCGCTCGCACTAACTCGGAAGTCGGCAAGGGGGAGCGAGCCCTAACCTAACCTAACCTAACCTAACCCAACCTAACCTAACCTGAAGGAGAGCACTGCTGGACATGGAGTTAGAGATTGAGAAGTACGGCATTTTGAAAGAGGCCCTCGGAGGGAAAATTCGGGGGGGGGGGGGGGGGCAGAGTCAGCACCGTGAAAATTCGAGGAGCGGTGGACTGTTCCCCCTGCCCCCACATTCCGATTTATACCGAAACTAAACAGGAGTAGCTTTCCAAGCTAGGGCTCCGGAACGAACCGACAACAGTAAAAAACAAGAAAGAAAAAAGAAAAAACAAGAAAGAAAAAAAAGAGGAAGGAAGCACAAAAAAGGTACATTCGCTTGAACCGCAACGGGTCAAAAAACATTGCAAACTCGTTTTTCTTGTGGCGGTCATCGGCATTTTTAGCAGCTTTTCTGAACCGCGATGTGGATTACAGGCCCAAATAATGACAAATGAGCAAGCACGCATCCTCGCTGCTCACTTTTTGGTCACTTTACGTCGTTTGAAGTGCAAATTGTTGCGCCTACCACTAGCGCCACATCCGCGTTCAAATTGCTCCTCTGTTGAACTGTCCTTGTCGGCTCGCATGGCCGCGCCCATGATATCGGCAATCAGCTGTTCTCGTTTTCTGGAGTGTACACCAAACTGTTCACAGTTCAAGGTACAGATACTTTATCCGAGTGGGAAAGCCTCGGCGGTCTTCCTGTGGATTCGTGGGTGCATCAACGAAGATGGGCATAGTTTTTGGGGATGGCTGTGTGTTCGACAGCTGATATTTGTGCGCTGAACTAACTTCTATTTTTTAAAAACAACTTCAATATATAGCAGTTGTAGCATGATAGTTTCCTTGGTTTTGTCGCATATTGTGTTCACTCCATCAGCTTTTTCTTTTCGCCAAGTGGTGTAACCACCGCTTTGACTATTGCGACCTCCCTAAGGTTTATGTGTCAGTTTTGGAAACACTGATATTATTACATGTGACACATTGTAGTGTACTGCAGCCAGCTTCACTGCTTGACTGATAATTTGCACGGTTACTTCTTTAATATTATTTGGATTACTTTCATCTGATACTGTAGCATTAAATAGGATAGGAATCCATTATGGTTTAGAATTATTTTTCCTTTGCAATGTTCCCACACTGATCTTGATGACAAGATGTTTCTCATTAAATTCCTTTTGGGTTGTATTTCACACTGCTTACAGCATAATGTGAGAATGAGAAAATGTATGCTTCACATGTTCTCAGCATCCTCTACAGCAACTGCTCCTGGGCTTAAAATCCAGAAACTACACACGAAAAAAAAATGTAGAACAGACTACACATCAAAAAGGACACGACAAAATGATTGGGACTGTGTTATGCTATACTTTGTGTGTGTATGTGTGTGTCCCTCTGGTTCTGCATTTTTGTGAACATGTGCCATGTTGCCGGCACCCTTGCCCTCTTGTCACAAAAACACCCTCAGACATAAAAATGCAGACAAAAAAGTAGAGAACTCCAACTTAACATAACAAGAGAGAACAAAGATGGGGACACAGGAAGCTTCTATAAGTCTCGGCACATACGCAGTGACCCCTCGGTTTTTAAGAAAAACGGTGGCCCCTCCCCGAACAATACTCCTATCTCCTTAAATAGTGACCGGTTGTGCAGTCGCTCATTCAGTTTGGAACGATGATGTCCGTCGCATGACGGATGAAACGTCTGAGTAAACCTTGTTATTTAGTTATGTTAAGTTGGAGTTCTCTACTTCATTGTCGAGTTGTCGTCTCCCGGCTTTTGGAGTATTTTTGCATAAAGATGCAGGTTGTGAGAGGCACAAAGGAAAATGTCGATCCATCGTGTGCTATTAAGAACATCTCACATACTTTGTTGAATGATTCAAGATGTCCACAAGGTAGCCGAGCAAGGGACCCATCAGCCATGAAATATTATCTATTCCATGTAACTCTGTAGTTCCTCTACTGCTTTTGTTTAATTACATTATAGTTACGCTACATGTACATTAGAATATGTGCAATGTTTGATTACAAATAAAATGTAATTTTGCATTGCAGTTCTTTGGATCTGTTGTTGCTGGGATCTGTCGTTGCTGATCCTGCAAAGTGGCACTGGTTGCCTACCAGCTAGCCTCTGTCCGAGCAGGCCACTGTAAGTCAAGCCACTTCAACTGGTCCCAGTTCAACAATTAGGTTTGCAACCAGCTCCAGTCGAGACTGCGACTGGTTAGGAACCAGTTCAGATTGGGACTGGCCAGAAACCAGTTGGGCCAACTGGTTTCTGGCTGGTCCTAGTCACAACTGGTACCAGTTGGCCCAACTGATTTCTGGTGAAACTGGTCCCAGCTGAGACTGGGACCAGTTGCAACTGGGACTGGGTGAACTGTGTTATCGAACAGGGACCAGTTGTCCCAACTGGTACCAGTTGAGCTGGAACCGGTTGCACTGGTTCCTGTTCGATAACACAGTTCAACTGGTACCAGTTAAAAAAATTTTTGCCTGGGGTACTCCCAGAAGACACGTTCTTTCGCCTTATTGCACGCAAAAAAGGAAATGATCCTGTGTACTATTTCCAGTCACCGTTACTTGAAGCTGCTGCCGGCTAAAAGAAGCTGAGCAAGCTCCGTGCGCATATGCCCACTGATGTAACCTGGAGGTAAATTATCTTGCTGATGTGTTAGATTTACTTCTTTGTCCTATTTCAGTGCTTCAAGATACTGAATGCTAAACTGCTCTGCTGTAAATTTTGTATTCTTGGTGAAAAGATCTAAGAGCATGCGTGTATGACATATCATGTGCTTCATATGCGTATGACTTGTCAATGTGGTGTTACTTGAACGATGTCGTGATTGTTGAACATGTTTAACGTGTTCTTGACCCTGCATAATTTGTTTGGTTCCAATCTGTTCCAGCAGAGATGGTCACTTCTGTGCACACCATCCTTCCTGGCCAAGTCGTGTGGAAAGGCATCCAAGACACCCTTTGCCTTGGATCACTTTCTGCAAGAAGATCGAGGAGGGGACATCTCTTTTGCATGGTTTCTCGTGACGCTGAATGAGTATTTCAGTTTTTATCATCAATCAGCATTGCATCACTTTATCGTTTCAATCCTGCACTCTGCAGGAGCACATTTCAACTAGAAACTGATATTATTCCGGCTTATTTCATTTAGCCGTTTGTACTGCTGTTCTTTAGTGACTGTAACGCATGCTTGTTGTGTTCATAACTTAAATGTCACACCAATGTCTCGAAAGGTAGAACATAAGGAGCTGGTGTCCCTTATAACTTCACATGGAATTAGGGTATCTTGTTGGGTTGGCAGGCTGCTTGTCCACCCTTGAACATTAGCATTCCTTTGCAATTGAAATTGCGCCTTCTTACCCACTTAGAATTTGCGGCAATAAGTGCATAGCATGGCGGATAATGTTCGATGTCCCTCTCCTTATTTTTTGTCGGAAATAAAGTCGTTGAGTAAAGCTACTGGTAGGTGGCTAGTACGTGTAGCTCCATATCTTAATATATTGAAAGCTGGGTGACCACGCCGGATCAGACAGGGTGGTCCAGTCGACCTCTTCATTTTTTTCTTTCAAACATATTTTAAAGCCTTGTCTCTAGGAGGTATATTGGCGCTGAAAGTAGTTGAAAATAATCGGTGGTTATTTTTAATGTACTATCATTCAGATGTGGGCATTTCGACCATTGCGCTTTTTATGCAGTTTGACGCCAAGTATCTTTATAACTATTTGACATATTTAGCTGAATTTGTTATCCGCGTATTGTCTGGGATGGGTAGCACTGCATACGAAGTTCTGCAGATTGTAAGAAGGTGCATCTTTGATGAGCAAAAAATCGCAAAGTTGCTTCATTTGTAAAATATGGCACGTTTTGGGAACCTCATAACTCGTCCCCCGTTTGTGATACCAGAAAATAATCCACATCATTGTGTTCGTCTCAAAATGCCCTTTCCTCACATAACAAGTACATTGCATTGTGAATTACGGCAACGGCCCCAACAGTCCTTTTATGAAGGATGTCTACGAGAAATGTGTAAATTCGACAGCGTGTATCCCATATATTCCCACTCGTGACATCGTTCATTTTACTCACAAACGTTCTCCGAGAAGACTCAAAACAGCACACACAAAAATTTGCTTCAGGGATGGTCGAAGTTACGTTCGTAACTCAATGTCATTCGCAAAGTAATTTCGACCATGTCTGAAGCAATGTTTTATATGTGCTGTTTTGAGTCGTCATGAAGAACGTTTGTGAGTGTACGAGTGGGAATATATGGTATGTGCGATGTCGAGTATACGCATTTTTCGTAGATACCATTCACAAAAAGACCGTTGGGCTGCAATTCGCGATACAATGTAGTCGCTATGCGGAGAAAGGTCATTTCGAAACGAACAAAATTATGTAGATCATTTTCAAGCATCACAAGTGGGGGCCGAGTTGTGAGGTTCTCAAAACGTATCATATTTTACATATGAGGCAACTTTGCGATTTTTTATCTCCTCAGAGGCAAACCTTAGGATTCTCAGAGCATAGGACGCAGTGCTGCCCACCTGACACAACACTTGAAAACAAATTCAGCTGAATATATCAAATAGATATGTGGCGTTGAACTGTGTACGAAGTGCAATGGTCGAAATGCCCCCATCTGAATGATAATTCATTGAAAAATAACCACCAATTATTTTCAACTACTTTCAGTGCCAGTATGCTTCCTAGGGACGAGGCTTTAATATATATTTGAAAGAAAAAATTGGGAAGGTTGACCAGACCACCCTGCCTGATCCTGTGTGAAATCACCCAGCTTCTGTTTCTCCCTAGCAGTAAGAAAGTGTGGTGCCCTCTGTATGCTGGTGCGCCGCGGTGCTGTGCTCTGCTCTCCATTAGTATTTATTCATCCAGAATGCAAGAAGCATTACAAAGTTCTTTCTTTGTTATGACTATAATCTAAAAACTGAGTGGTACAGAAAGCCCATTTTGATCACAAAATGTTATACTTGTGCGACATAACTGCAGTATGCTGTACGAATACAGAGGGTAAAATGGATGCGAAGCAAACGGGGAGGTAGCTCTAATCATGATATGTGTGCGGAACAAAGAAATCAGTGTTAGATTCAACATGGAAATTGTGTGCTTTCTCTCCCCCTTTTTTTTTTTCGGTTATGAGTAGTACAGGTGAGGGACGTGCATGTGACAGTATGAAGGACATTAGGGTGCAACAAATTTATATGGCACATATTTTATAACAAAACACAAGCACGCAATTCTCTGGTGCATGGTGAGATTAGTGCAGTGATTTTCCATGAACTAACCATCTCATTCCTGCATACATCACCCGTGTCACTAGTCATCAAAAGTAAAAATTTGTACTTGCTTCACTGATGGCATTGCTGATTCTTTCATTTAAAACCTATTTTGTGATTGGAACTACCTGTTGAATTGCTTGGGATGTATTTCCTGGAATAATCTCAGTGACATTTGTGATTATACGAGTGAAGCGTGCTTATTTCATAACCAAACATATTCTTCGTTTCAACAATTGTAGGCCACATCTATAATGACAAACACTGTAAGATCATTGTGTCTTCACACAGTCACTCCACATGAAATCATCAATATCTAACAATATTTAAATTGATATATGTAGTATCCCAGTATGAGTGAAGGTCTTTATGACCAGTATAAGACCTTAAGATATTTCTTCGCTTGTATTGGAAAGTACTCAGCCAGCACCATAAAGGTGTCTGTACTAGTGCCACCATACTGAATGTGTAATGTGAAGAAGTGTGTGCATGTGGACCTGCATTCGAATGGTAGTAACTTCGTACTACATATCCTGCATTTTCTTTCTTACAGGAGTATACACCAGAATCTTTTAGCCTCGGTCGCAGGGCGAGTGGGAGTCCGTACTCTCGACACCGGACGCCATCTGTCGGCGAGTGAACTGCGGGTTGAATACAAAGTGCCTTTGCGCAAGCTGTTCGTTTCGCCTGAGTACGTATGCTACCATGTATAAACACTATTCTTCTGGACAGCATTGTGCAGTCTTTGGCTGTAAGAATAATCAACGAAAGCGCAAGCTCCTCTTGGAACAAATGTGCGAAGCGCATAACGTCAAAAGGAGCAGTTGCATGTGCGGCGTGTATTCGCTGCACAGGTTTCCGGCTGCGCCCGAAAGACGCAGGGAATGGGTAGTTGCACTCAACAGGAAGGGTTTCGAAGCTAGCAAATACGCACGGGTAAGTGAACTACCTGTTGGTTATTACACATTCCTCTGCACCAGTGCCACTATAGGAAACAAGCTTGAGAGTGGGCAAACACGAAGCCCACGGCCAGGCTTGTTTACTCTGGAGCTCGTGCACCAGTCACCCCACATATATGCCAGTTATATGTACACCAGTACCATGCACGTTTGTCGCAAGGCTGTCTGTTGATTTTACAGGTTTGCTCCATCCACTTCGTTGATGGCAAACCTACTGAGCGCAATCCGTGTCCCATGCTGCAGCTTGGCAGCTACGCAAAGAAGGCAAGTGCACTGCAACGAACAGAGATTATCTGTGGTCTTGTCGATACTAAACTACGGTCACGTTGAACACATGCAGGTGGGTGACACTTGGAAGGAGGCCAATAATTCGACACATCCTGCCAATTGCTTGTGCTGCGTCAGACACCACTCCAAAGGATGTGGACCCTCAGGTAAGACCATTTGAAGCAAGGTTATTCGTTACAAAGAGTTCACATCACCATGCCATTGATATGACTATACATGCAGAGAAAACGTGTCCGGTTCGTTTTTCATTGTCTGTTACATCAAATCTATATTAAGTACAGCTGTTAGTAACACAGCATTTCTCACGCTGTGCCGACGAACATTTGTATGCACATCAATGGTTTGCTTCTGCCCAGGTGTCACAGAGCATCGCGACAGTGGTTGACACCACTACATCTCCTGCTCCTGCTTCCGGTGAGCAGCAGAGCATGTGGGCAGACGACAGCTGGGCTACTGATGTTGAGGCTGTTGCTCTTGACCTCAGCACCTGTGACCACCACGATCGAGCGAACAGCAGGACAAATGAAAAGTGTGATCAGGCTTCCCAGGCAGAGCCTAGTGTATGCTCTGTTGGAGTTCAGTGGGAGGACCCTTGTGCGAGTGTGTTACAAGAACATTCGTACGCCACACTACAAGTAACGACAGTGTGTGCTGAGACACAAAGCATGCAAGAGAAATCCTTGACTGAAGGCCTCTCAGAATCAGTGTGCCACTTTTACACTGGCCTTTCTTTGGATGCATTTTCCAAGCTAGTGACGACTGTGTCTTTAGCTGCATGCATTAGTGGCAGCCTATCCACTGGGGATCAAGTGTTACTGACCCTGATGAGGCTCCGGCTTGGGCTGCTGTACTATGATCTGGCTATAAGGTTTGGCATATCTGTCGCCAGAGCTGGAAGAGTCTTTCGTAAGATACTTCTCATTCTGGACAACATCATGAGAAACGTTGTGGTGTGGCTGCCACTCGAGACAATTTTCGCAACCACGCCATTTCAGTTCAGTGCTAGTGGGTATGCCAACACAACCTGCATTATAGATTGTACTGAAGTCCAGATGCAGCGACCAAAGAAGATTTATGCACGGGGACAAAGTTACAGCCACTACAAGGGCTGTAACACTGTGAAGTGCCTAGTTGCAATAGCACCAAGTGGATTTATCATGTTTGTCTCGAATGCCTATGGCGGACGGGCGTCTGATAAATTTATTGTCGATGATTCTCAATTTTCGGATTACTTGTATGAGAACCAAGAGATTATGGCGGACAGGGGTTTCGCACTTACTGCCTCGATGAAAGAGAAGGGGGTCAAACTAAATATGCCAGCCTTTTCAAAAGGTAGACACCAGTTTCCTGAAATGGAAGCTACTGTGTCAAGGAGGATATCACAGCTGCGAATCCATGTGGAGCGGGCTATCAACAGGATCAAAACCTACAGAATCCTCAAAAGCTCCCTTCCCATCCACCATAAGAAGTTGATGGACAGCATAATACTGGTGTGCGCGGGATTGTGCAACTTGAAAGGACAGCTCATTGCCCCAAAGAACAGTGACAACAAAGCTTGTGCACAGCATGAGGAGAGTTGTTAGTACATGTCTCGAAACTGCGCTGTTTCTAAACTTTCTTGTACTCTAGCACATAAAATTTCATTTTTGGAAACATGAGTTTGCCTGCATACATCAGTTGTTTCTTTTTGTTATTTTGTTCTATAATTTGCACGTCATTTTGTTGATATTCAGTGTTCTATGTTAGTAGACATTTAGAATGACATGTTACTTTTTTTCTAATTTCTTCATTATAATTCCTGGCTTTTAGAATGCTTTTGCACACTGTCTGGTATAATTGAACTTAAATGTGCATTAATTGAACCAACAAAAGAAGACAGCATGCTTCATACAAGAGCATGCTGCGGCATGGCTTTTCCAACATTAATTCCTGAAACGAAGTGGAAATGACACTCATCGCTATGTTAGTTTGATCTACCTCTCTCTGCCAATTTAATGTATAATGATGAATTGATGCATGTTTGATTTTTCAAACTTGACCAGAGCCCTCGTAGGTGTCTAACTTTGACACAAAACAAACAAAAAAATTGTAACAAAACAAATCGAATCAACTAACTTGGTATTGGTAAATAAATATCACTTTATTTGCTGCATACAACCATTTCTGACATGAAAGAGGATTTGCTCACTACAGATGCTCTAAGCACAGGGACTTATATTCTTCACCAAGTTCCACATTTCCTGCATGCACTGCATCAACAAGCTTTGGCAAGTAATGCGTAAAGTAAAATACAGAAAACCGTGTAATGTGCAAGGCTACGAAATCTGCATCATAGGGGACTTCAACCAAAACCGAATTCATTGCTGACCAGACATGAAAGTAACACAGTGACCTTTCTGTGCAGAACATTATATATTGCACCTGGGTGTAATACCCATTCTTTCCTCCTTTTGCAAAGTAGTAACTGCCATCGCTTCTCTTCCTGACATCATATTTGTTGGTGTCAATTAGCTCAGTGCAGTTGTCTGTGTACGGACATTTTATCTCTAAAATGCTGTCTAGGCCAACCAATCCGTCAGGACTCGCTGACAAAAATGGGTGTGTTGAACTCACCACAGTACCACATTGTTCAACACAAATGCCAGAGTTTTTTTCAAACGTCTTTCTGGCAACTGCTTCAAACCTAAGCCCATGACTTGTTGCCTTGTTGCCACGAAATGTGGTGAAGAGGCAAGATTTAACATACTTGTCTGGTGCTGTATCCTTTTTACGCGGAACCTTTGACAGATGTGATGCTGTGAGACGCAACTTACGACTTGCTTGCCACAAGCTGTTATTCTGTTGACAAGTCAGTTTCATGAGCTTCAACCGTGCAGGCTCCTTAATGCATACCCACTTACTGTAAAAATCAAAGCAAAGGTCACATGATAACAGTTCTGAGTCATTGTGCATACCGTGGGTGAGTGCCTGTGTTTCTTTTTGTTGGCTGCTGGTATCATTTACATTTTGTGGTGGCACGGCCACAACTGTTTGATGCAAGAGGCTACCTTTGATCTCAAGTAGTGGTGCTACTGCACTCTCTCTTATTTGCTGCACATATGTCGCATGGTCTTCGTAACGTGGAAGACACAGTCTTTTCTTTGCAGGCACGTCACATCTCATTTCTTTTGACATCTTGAAGTCCATACCACTAATTTGTGATGGAACAAGATTCTTCTTTGTTCCTTGATTCCACTGTGCACTTACGTCTGTACAGCTCCGACCAGTGAGACCTTGCCTGTTTGCGAACTCTATCTTCCACAGCACTGCCCCTAAAAGCATTAGAGAAAAGCATTGAATTGAATTGAATCTTAATACTAAGTAGCTTGTTACATGCAGAGTGACGAACCAGGTAAAAACATAACATGAGAACATTTGTGTTATGCTCCAGCAATATTAAGACAGCGTCACAGTCATATTCAGTCAACGCAAATAATATATCGAGGCAACATTTGCATTCCGCTGCTGCAACATTGCGACAGCGTTACAGCCATTTTTTTATAACACAAATGCTATATTGAAGCAACATGTATTAAGTTTCTGAAACGTAGAGACAGTGTTACAGCCATTTCTCTCACTTTCTCCAGCACAATGTGCGACATAATGCGTCGAGGTTTTTTAGTGCGTGTCGTGCATTCCTCTCAGTTAATATCCCATGTAGCATACCCCTGGCTTAAAAACATAGTACTGAACAGGAACGTATGTCAGGCACGTTATTGGGCATACTTGACTCGCGATAGACAAATGGTTCTTTGCAAGTACTCATCATCGTCACCGTTAAGAATGTTTTATGCCCCTCTACACTTAATGAAAGTACCCCAAGTAGTTTGTGTTTCAGTATATGCTCCATTGAGGTGGGAAGCCAAAGTGGTTTCTCTAGCAGGGTCTACCTCCATTCGTAGCTCTTCTACTTTAATAACAGTTAGGCAGGAAGTGCACAGCACTTCCGTAGTCATGCATTGAAAAATGTGTACATACGGTGCCGGAGTGTTGTGTACACACTGCTGAAGTGTTGCAAATGAAGTTGTGGACATTAGCGACGTTTGGGCAACATTGCAGTATGACACTGATCAAAAGTTGCCATACCACTCGGTGCTACCTGGGGTGTGTTCAATAACTATGGATGTAACTCTTTACAATGTTGTAGCAATGTTACAAAACTGTTACCTAAATGTTGTGTTAAAGAAGTATGGCTGTAGCACTGCCATAATGTAGTGAAAACATTACCTAATTACCTCAACGTTACCTAAGTGTTGCCACAATATTGTGTGCGCCTTAAGAATACTGCTGTTACGCCATCGCAATATTGTGGAAACATGACAAAAATGTTGCCTCAAAGACGCAGAGAGAGGGATACATGACGACAATGACATGGGGTGACTACCACCCACTGAGCAGAATGCTGCCCCACTGCTATTGCTAATGTTTCCTCAATATTGTATTTGTGTTGGGGAAACATGGTTCTAGTGCTGTCACAATGTTAAACACTACCACAACGTTATGGCAACAAATTGTGCTTCTACTTCGAAGTAAAATTTCATTCTGCGCTGGTGAAGGATAACGATCTGTCTGTGTTGTTGTACTGGGCTTGCTGCTTGATACTGACTTTGTGTAGGACAATTGAACCTCTGTATGCAATAAGGGGATAAGTCGACGTATCCCCCTTTCACTGTTTTTGCTGCAACGACATCTACATACCAGTATGCACCTGCCAATGAAAATTTAGGACCTTATTTTGATTTGTTGGCCCGCTACAGCATGGTGAAAAACGGAAAATGCATGTGTGTCAATGAGACGGACAATCAAATCATTGCCCCTTTTCTCGGTTTGGGATTTTTCAACTTATCCCCTTATTGCATACAGAGGTTCAATTTGTTCATAGAGTGAAGCCCGGTGTGGCATTTTGGAACCTATGGGTGTTGTGCATCGATAGTGCCGTGACTTTAAGTGTGACTTTGACAATGTTTTTAGTTACACGTTTAGTTATTATGCTTTAGGGTTATAACTTTTACCTATATAGCTTCAGAAAATGCTTTAGAATTCATTTACAGACAGTTGTGCACTCGTGCCAGATATACTTCATTTCCATACCGTTTTTTTAGCTACGTTCATGACCAAGAACAGTTTTTGATACGAGATGACGGATAGCCTCAGTCATTTAAAGTACTTCAGCTGACCGCTCTACATCACTTTTGGACATACCTTCTTTTTATGACGCCCTCAGTCACAGTGATGATGTGTTGTTTCACACAGTGCACATGCATGTTCATGCATGATTGAAGAATATGTACTTTATGATGGTACCTACAAACCCACATTACCTACAAACATTCCACTTACCTATGTGGCTGCATACTCTTGTTAGACCAACTTTGCACGTGCACAAACCAGACAAAACATGACAGCTACTTGTTAGACACACCCATGTTTGGTACGGACGATCTGAATCTGCCTGAGAGGGTGCGACCGTCCCTTTGATGAAGCAGACGTCGCTGTCTACTTGGTAAACAAGCAGTCTCCCCACCTTGCCACTAATTAAATAATTGTACGAGTCCAGACTTTTTAGTGCTTGTACATCTTCGAGGTCGCAAGCTTTAGATTTAAGCAAGTAATATGTGATGTGATGCTCCTGCAGTGGGGGCCAGAGCTTCATGTCATCCACCCAGTCTGACGTTTTGATTGTACTGGGATGCGGCAGAAAACGGGAACCTAGACGACGAAACAAAAGAACAGTTGATCATGGATAGTAGCGAATGCACGTGTGTGGCGTGAAATGCCTCCAAACATTGCAACGCTGTTTCTTTTTGTTTGTTTGTTTTACGCCTAGTCGTCACCCCACACAGATTACAAGATCCTGCAGCGTGAAGATCGCGCAGTGCAGAGGTGCAGATACGATTGGCGAGTTTCCTGCGGCGAAGTGCCCGGAGCATGAAGATCGTTTTACAGCCCAGCTGCACAATACAAGGTTTTTACTAAGTTTTATGCTCACTCTTAATAAAAGCAATCGGGAAATGCGCACTTACCTATTTTCAAGGATAGCGAGGCGCCGGAAGAACCGGCTGCAGCTGACACGCTAGCTTCCCCCATTTAACTCTCGCGCAAAACCGCAGTTCAGTGCAATTGCCCGCGCCGCGGCGCGACTATCGCAAAAATCATGGCGGCGCGCTGACATTCTTGGGGATTCTGGTGTATACTGTGGATCAGCCCTGCAGGGGCAGCAAGCTGAAGAACGAAGCCAGAACCTATGAAGAAGTTCTGGGGATTGTGTCGAAAACAGCACAAGTGTAAGGGAACGTTTTACTTGGTAACCAGATACATTTAATATACTTTGCAACTCTAAGATGTTCTTTTGATCGCTGCAGATTCAACAGATGTCACAGATTTCTCACCATTTCTTACAATAAATGCTCGGTGTTGTACTCTATGACTTGTGTCACACATTACTGCATGACTTGCAATTCCATAAAAGGAAGACAAACACAATTACACATCCTTCGGTGCTGTTCCCAAATTTGTGGGAATTAATGCACTCCACAAAAATGGACTCTCTCAGGTGGCCGAGAAAATTACGGGAAAGAGCCGGCAACATAGCTGCCATTAAAATCCCTGTAAATTTTACGGCTGCGTTTTTTGTAAGACACCGTAATTTTCACGGGAAAAAAAACAGCATTCTGGTTACATCAAAATTACTGTAAATTTAACGGCAGTACTTCTTCCGAAGTGGCCGTAATTTTAACGGGAAAAGTCCGGCAACATAGCTGCCATTAAAATATACGTAAATTTTACGGTAGTTTTTTTACAGTGTGCCTCAGGACAGAAGCCGCCGATATTTCGAACAGAGACGCCCAGAGGCCCAGAAGAAGAACAGTCTCTGTTCGAAATATCGGCGGCTTTTGTCCTGAGGCAACTCCCTTCCTACATGCTTAACACTGGACTGCATAGACCCATTGTGATTTATTTTGACAGCTTGAATTTCAAAGGATTGGAATTTGAAGGGTGGATTTCTTAGCATGGATTTCAAAAGTTTTATTATTAAGAGTGGGTAACAGGGTACACCCGTTCTCAGAACGGTTTATATGTCATTTGTTCCAAGCCACATTTGTTATGGAATTGAATGCTGTGCCTTAACATATAATTCTACGATTAGTCCTGTCCGTCTCGCACAGAAGAAAGCGTTGCGGGCCTTGTTGTCAGTAAGAAGTCGTGACAGTATTACCTTCGCTTTTAGTTTATTGAATATTCCTCAACTGAGAGCGCTGCTTATGCGAAGGTTACGTACGGTTGTTTACAAGTTAAGGTGTGGTCTCTGTTCTATACCGTTCGTGACACTAACAAATAGAAATTGTGCTGTCCCACTTAGGAGCCATGGGTTGTATTCACTAAGTTTACCCAGAATAAGAACTAATTACGGGTACTTTTCATTTCAGTATTTCGTATTCGTTTTCATAAATCGAAAATTCCGTTCAGTGAGTACTATCGAGCAAATGGAACAGTATTTCCGAGATGGGATTGTGTTTATAATGCAAAATATGCCAGTTGCTAGTTGCCAGTAACTACCGGCCGACCCCGCTGACCAGTGTCTGTTGTAAATTATTGGAGCGCATTATTTTCTCTCACGTTGCGCAGTTTTTAGAGGAGAGCAACTTTTTTTTACCCGCTACAACATGGCTTCCGCAGACAACGGTCTTGCGAGACCCAGTTTGCATGCTTTCTTCACGACCTCTTCATGAATGCGGATACCTGCTCACAAACTGCCATTCTTTTAGATTTTCGCAAGACGTTCGACACGGTACCTCATCATTACCTTCTCGAAAAGCTCCGCGCGACACATATTGACCCTAAGCCTTACAACTGGATCCGCGAGTTTCCCACTAACCATTCCTCATTTGTAATGTGCAACGACTGTCCTTCTTCCTCCTTTGCTGTGACGTCTGATATCCACCAGGGTTCGGTACTTGGTCCTCTTCTTTTCTTAATCTTCATCAATGATCTCCCTAAGAACATTTCCTGCACTATACGTCTTTTCGCCGATGACTGTGTAATCTATAAGAAAATCTCATCACCTGCTGACCAGATTGCATTACAATATGACCTCTCTCTAATTCGCTCCTGGTGCCTGACTTGGAACATCTTGACAAATGTAACCTCATTTCTTTTCTTCGTCGCAGTCCTAACCAAATGTTTTCATTTCCTTATTCGTTTGACAGCTACGTTCTTGTCAGGGTCGACTATTACAAATATCTCGGTATTCATCTTTCCCAGGATTTGACTTGGAACAGGCACATCGAATCAATAATTAAGAATGCTAATCGCTCCCTGGGGTACATTAGACGTCACCTTAAGTCGGCCCCACAAGGTATCCGAAAATTAGCATACGTTTCACTAGTTAGATCCAAATTGGAGTATGCTTCAGCTATCTGGGATCCCCCTCAGCGCTACTTGTGCTCTGCTTTAGAGGCTGTCCAGAACAGAGCAGCTCGTTTCATTGTCAGCGACTACTCGCGAAGTTCTTGGATAACGGCAATTAAACAGCTACTTGAGCTCCCTAGCCTGGACAGTCGCCGAACCGTCGCCAGGTAATAACTTTTTCACAGATTCGTCCACAGTATCCCACCTAACCTCTCCCCGCTTACCCTCTCTACAGTATATTCCCACGTTTCGACCATCAATGCAAAGTAAATCGTTTTGAATGTCGAACAGACCCCTTTGCGAAATCATTTTTTGGTCGACCCGCAATTAACTGGAACGACCTTCCCTCTGACCTAGCTGGGCTCGTTGACTACGATAATTTCCGTGGCCAACTTTCCGTTTGATGTCTGTACTCTTTTCATAATGTACTATTATGTTTTTTTCTATTATATGCTTTGCCTTTCGTGACAGCCAGGCAATGTGACTGGTTCAGTGTTTTCTACATACTGATATTTGTTTTCATCGTCTTTGTGTTGTTGACATGCTTGTATCATCCTACTCCCTCATGTAGCGCTCTTATGAGCATTTGCGGTACTTTAAATAAATAAAAAATAAATATTGTTTAATTTTGCTTTGGACCACGCCTTCCGCTGTGTCAATCTTGGAAAGAAGAGATGTCAGCGCATTCGCACTCAACGGGTCTCGGATTTCCTCTGGGATTTTTAACCTACATTTATTAATCTCCGGGTGAGAGCGGACAACCTTATTCATCAATTGAGGTCAGGAACACTTCTGCAAAAACCATTTGTTGTTGGGACTTCGAGGTAGGGTTGCCACCTTTCGTAGTGAAAAATACCGGCTGAGGGAGAGGAGGTGGAATAGATGGAGAGGCTCGTGGAAAAGGGAAAGTGGGTGAGGGGTGAACAAGCACACACATGGAGAGAGAGAGAGCGTGCTCGCTCAAGATAATACGAGGAAACATGTGTTCCTGTGTGTGGCTGTATCATGATAATAAGAATGAATAACTAAGAAAACGACCTGGTGACTGCGGAGCTGGGTCTGTGTTCCAGATTTATTCAAGCTGTAGTGGAATGTTGAACTGAAAGCCCGCAGAGGCCCCTACGAAAGGTCTTGAGCCACAAATACCGGCAAAAGGCTGCCGGTATCACCTTCCTACCGGCAACCGGCAGAGCGCGCAAATAACCGGCCGTGCCGGTATAATACCGGCCTGGTGGCAACCCTACTTCGAGGGGATAAGAACCGGGAGGTGCAATACCTGGAAAACGTTTTGTCTGTTCAGGCGCCATTCATAAGACCACGAATAGTCCCTTCGAAGGTTTCTGTTGGCCTCGGAACGACCCGTTGATAAATGGACCATTTCTATATTCGCGTCGCCCCTTGCGGTGGAATGTCCAACGTCGCGTCTTTTCCCCCAATAAACATCTTGGCGCTTTTCGGACTGGCACGTTGCGTGGGAAAGTAGCAAGAGAAGATTGGAAGAAGAATGCGGAAATAGTGAAAGCGCATTGTACTCATTACCAGTACAAGGGGACCTCAAACGCCCGCGTAACCTTGAAACCGATTATCTCCCCCCCCCCCCTCAATGAAGATGACAGTCGCCCGCGTAATTTCATTTTCCACTTCTTCAATCAGTATCAATTGCACGCAACCAGCGTTTGATCCTTGTATGTTAGCGCCTATTGATATTGCTCTTGATCATATCCCATGTAAAATTTCGGCACAGTGTAAATGAGAACTTGAATAAAAAAAATATCTATCTATCTATCACACACAGACACCTTCTAGCAACAAATTTTAGGTTTGATATGTTTACGTGTGGGCCACACTGCAGCTTCACTAACCTTGACCTTGCCACCGAAAAGTGGAGGTCTATGTCCTGGGGCTTTCATAAACCAGCCACACGTTCACACCAGAATTTCCCTGATGTAATGCTTTGAATTTTCCTTTGCTACCGTAGCCACCCCGCTTGTTTAGGGAATAGCAAACCGGTGTGCTGCATGGCTGACCTTAACCCTTTCATTTCTTCTTTTTCTTTTTTCTGCCAATAAATCCCCCCCCCCCCCGCTTGGCTAACGCGCACATCGAGCGGAATACGTGAACAGTGCGAGTGATGGGAGATGAAAGTCACTGAAAAGGTTAGCCAGCTGCAGGAGTCGAACCCACATCTTCTGGATTGCCGGTCCAGGGCTCTACCAATTGAGCTAAGCTAACACGCCTTCCCAGCGACTTCACTCTCAGTTCTCTCAAGTGCGAGTGAGTTCGTGCTGACTTTCCGAGGGACATCTGTGGGACAACCAACACTGATGCGTGTTTAGAGACCGCCGGTGCATTTCGTTTTCCACCTGTTTGCCCCCTTGATACATCGGTGTCCTTTTTGCAAATAGGAAATGGTTTGTGAAGCGGTTCAACATGTGCTTGTGCTTCCGCTCTGCACACGTGCTTTCCAGTTGCAGAACACAACTCGCAATTTTATTGTTCTTTGCTTATTTACCGCGCCATGGATTTGCGCAGGACTTTCACCCGGGGAACGAGGACGAATAAACATGTATTTGTTTGCTTTTAGGTATTTTTGTCTTTTGGTAACGTATTTTGGAATAGGAATAGTAATCGGATCGTGAATTGAACGGTTTACTTTTGTCATAGATGTAATCTCACAAAAATGAAGCACGTACATGCATTTGCGCGTCATCCGGCTCCAAACTCTATCTGGTTGTACGTGACCCTTGTTGGCATTTCATTAAGCGAGTTTCAGTGCATCTTAATTTGATCTTTCATCTATGGTGATCATGCATTTTACAGGTACTCAAAAAAATACGACGGCGGAGAAAGCGATGAAGTCCATGACGCAGTCCAGTTGAGGTGTACAACAGTAGAAGGTCACAAAGAATGAAACATTTCCGAAGGGAACAAGTTTTATTTACCTAGACCGGTTACGCCCCATTTCGTCCAAACGTTTATTTCGTCCAAGTGCTCACAACGTCCAAATATTTAATTCGTCCGAAAAAAATCGGACGTACTGGACACTTGGACGAAATGAACAGGCGAGGAGAAACTTGCCCAGCGCGTCCAATACCCGTACTGTCCAAAAGCCCATTTCGTCCAAATGGGGGAATTCCCAAAGGCTCTGCTCCTTTCGGCAGACGGCTGCCTAAGGCTCTGCTCCTTTCGGCAGGCGACTGCCTGGCTGCATTCATGAAAGCACAGGCCATTTTGACACTGGGTGAATGGCGGGTGACTGTATTCATGAAAGCAAATGGATTATCGATCAAATGGGGAATCACAGAAAACACAAACCCGTTCACAGGACCGCTGACCTACAGTGACCGTCCAGTTAACGATGTGTTGTTTTCTATAACTGTGTTCTCGCTAAGTACCGCGTTTCCCAATGTCAGTGATCTTTCTTGGAAACATCTAGGGATCTGAAAGGAAACTTGCGGCCCTTTGCCTTTAGGTAGACTACTTCGCGCGGCAGTGGCTTACCAACGTTCATCTCTGGAATTAGTTTGCGGATGAGGACGATCTCCGCACAAACAATCACGCCGAAGGGTGGCATAATTCGCTGCGCATGAAATTCAAGAGCCAACCCCACATGACGTTTTCGAAGTTCCTCGTCGAATTTGAGTCAACCATACACAATGTGAGCACAACCAGGTAAGCAACAAATTCGCATAATCAGGGAACATCATCATGATAATTAATAGAATATAGCATATATACTTCCTCGCTTGCTCTCTTTGTATTCATGCTTCTTACCGCCATTTGCAGGTACGCATTCGGCTGCTGTTGAACGGGGCTTCGCCAAGCAGGAGATGATATAAGAGGCTCGCTCTGCGTTCTCATGGGTGTACGGAAAATACAGCTCAGGGGAAATGATGCTGGGAAACGAAGCACCCTTCACAGACGTAACAGAGCAGTTTGCTCATGTCATCAAGGCATACCTGCCGCGCATGTCCCACTTGCTGGGCCATGCTAACTAATAAGTCAGTTGTTGGAATGAAAAAAAAGAAAGAAAAATAAATAAACAGAGCAGGCTGAGCATTTCTTTTTCGTTTTACTTGGTGTATGGCATGGCATCTTTCGGTGTGAATGTTTAAACCCTACCTTCAATCGTAAACGAAGCAATTGTTCACTCGCATTCGGAGATCCCCCTCCCTTTTCGGACGAAACAAGCGTTTGGCCGATACGGTTATTTGGACGGGTTGGTCAAGTTTCCCCCCCCCCTTTGGTTCAGTTCGTCCAATGCCCACTATGTCCAATTTTTTTCGGACGTGCTGAGTACTTGGACGTTGTGAATACTTGGACGAAATAAACATTTGGACGAATCGGGGTGCTACCACATAGACCTTCCCGGCAGAGTCTGCACTCTGTCAGGATGAAATGCCTTGTGACCTTCTACTGTAGTTAAGACCATTCCCTTATGAAAATGGGTGTTTAGTTTCTGTTTACTTTCTACAGACCAAGGTCAACATGGAAAACAAACATTCTTCAGAGTTTATGTTGCTTTCATGTTTACATCGTATGTTTACTTCTTGTTGACTTATGGCCCTCAACTTTCTGTAGACATTTGGCTACAGAATAGCTGTGGAATTTTTTGTTCTCTTTCTGTGTACTGTCAACATAATTCTGGTAACACCATCCCGCGTATGATGTGAAGACTTTTTGTAGACTTCCTGTGACTCCACTCTCTTAGAAATGAACTTCACCGCATAGCACACTCCTGGCCAATCATCATCTCGAATATCGTTATCTGCCTGAAAACGGGAGGTGTACGCCATTTTTGTGACAATTATGAACAGCGTAAGTATCACAAAAAAGCCGTGCGCCTACCGTTTTGAACAAATCAGGTCACATAGCGATATCATTCGAGTTGATGGTCGGCTAGGAGCATGCTATGCGGTGAAGTTCATTTTTAAGAGTGCATATGTTCACTTACTCCCAACACGCATAAAATACACGAAATGAAGTACTGCAAAATTATATATGTATCTACTTTATTCCGAAAATGCATACCTTGAAAGTGGTATCCAGTGTCGACAAAATCATACAAAACAACCCGCGCACACAGTAGTTACGTATTTCACACGTACACATCCTTCGTGCCACATAGTGTCGCGTCGCACAATTGACAGTCAATGATCTGCTGTTCTTCTGGCGACCCACGGTGAAACAGCTAGAATTTCGGCGCCAGCGACGTCTCTGAAGCGCTGGAGAGATATGTGTCTGAAATAGGGCGTGCAATCGCAAATTAGTAACGTTCAAACACAAGTGAGTAAAACTGAGTAATACGGTCATAGCAACAACAAAGTTGGTTCACCCAGCTTAGTGTTCAACAAAGTAGAGCCTGCAAGAAGGAAAATGAAATTAGGAGAATCAACACCAGCCACGAAGCGTACACTTACCTGACGGGACGCAACACTGCAGCCGCTGCTCCGAACAAACAACAAAAACCTACAGCACAACAGTCATGGTGTGAATACATGCGAAGCTTAATCACACACTCCGATCACACAGCTTACCCATTACGACGCAAAATCATATCCTTCTTCCTTCTTTCATGGCCTGCAACAACGAGAATGAAATTAGCAGAAGCAACACCGGCCACGAACTGATACTTGTACACTTACCTGACGGGACGCAACACTGCAGCCGCTGCTCCAAACAAACAACAAAAGCCAACAGTCATGGTGTGAATACAAGTGAAGCTTAATCACACACTTCGATCACACAGCTTACCCCATACGACGCCAAATCACGGCCTCCTTTGTTCACAAATGGACGAGCGAGCGCGGAGACCGTTCAAACGTCTTGCAACGGTTCCAACGACATTCCGATGATGCTAATAGCGATGACTCCTTCGTGACGAGGCGAGGGGCGAGGGTGAAGCACGGCGGCGCAGAGTCAAAATGTGGAGCAAACTTGTCGCATGCGCATGATCCTCATGTGGTCGTATAAGTTGGAAATATATTGCATAATAAACTGAAATATAACTAATACGAGGAAGCGCCTTCCCAAAGCCAACGAAAATGTATTTAGAGCTTTAGTGTGCAGCTAAAATGTGGCAAAGTGTCATTTAAGCTACATTTGATCATAAGTTCAGATTCAAATACCGCTTTGTTTAGTGGAAAGACGGTAACACTGATCTGTCTACCTCCCGGGAGGTTTTTTTTTTTAACTCACCCTGAAATTGCTAATATTACCCATACAGCCTGTCTCCCAATGAATAGATTCACAAATATGCCTCTATACATATATACCGCCACCCCCCCACCCCGTTAGGAAATGCTCGGTACCCCCAGAGGTCGACCTCTGGGACATTACTGGCCGATAATGCAGTAATTAATAATACAAAATACATCTATAAAATAAAACGGTCGAAATAAATACTCCTTACGCAGGTGCATAGAAAGTCCACAAAGCGTCAACAACGACACCTATGTACATTGTCCACACAAGGTCCACATAAGGTATTTCAAAAGACTGTCAACATGATGTCAACAGCAATTCCTGTTGACTTGATCAACAAGAAGTCGAAGTCAACACACTGTCAAGACAGGAAACAAGAAGTCCACAAGAAGTCTGCAGAAAGACAAAATGCATTTTCATAAGGGTTTGGGGGTCTTTTAAAAATGCAGATTTTGTGCTTTACTTACTCAGCTAGGCCCACCTCGATTTCATCGTGTTTTGTTATAGGAGTTATTCCACTATAAGATTCCACCTCATTTCATAAAAAAGAGAAAAGACTCCTGTATAAAGAAATGCACAGTGTCGCTCTACTCAGCGCGCTATTTGAAACCGGGATGGCGACATTGAGGGACGGCAGCTGTTTCCGTCGTGACCTTACGTCGATGACTTGCCGGCAACGATAAGAAAAGACTCACAATACATTATCCGAGGATATCGTTATCTTGTCATTTCATCCACCGCTGTCTTATTTGCATCATGCCTTCCAATGTAAATAAATCCGCGTTCCTGCTACTTCAGTTCATCGAGATAAATTTGCTGTCATACTTTTGTCATGCAGCCACGACATATTTCTTCCTATGGTTTTGTGTGCATAATATTACACCTTTTCTCCTGTGTGTATCAAGAAGGTGAAAAGATATGTTTCTACATCTCATTTCATGATGCGAGGCAAGTAGTCTGCTGGAGGATACGGCAGTACAGTTGCAGTTGTTAAGTCAAAGGCGCAACGCTATTTGTGGTTATAGAGGGTGCTTCACCTAACGTGATAAAAAATTCTAACTGGCGACGTACTAGACGGGGAATTGTGGGACTTTCGGCATTCACCTTCTGGAAATTTTTGCCAACATTAAAGGAGCATTAAAGTGGTATCTAACATGGCCAAAAACTGCTGTCATCTTGTAAGCAATATGTGAAAAGCATTCCCACAAAATATTTCTGTTCAAAGTTGTTTCCCCACAGTGCAATTAATTTGGAAAATCGCTGCCGCGGTGACAGGCCGGAGCGCTCCAACTGCAGACCACATCCACTCTACTGTGACGTTGGTGGCAGAGAGCCCCTCATTCGTTCAAACCGGCAGTCTGGTGTGTGAGGTACACCCATACTACCGAGTACGACTAGTTCGTGTGGCGTGTTCGGACTATCTAATTGTATCGCTTGTTCCATCAACACCGGAGCCGGCAAATGAGTAAGAAATATCGTGGTTCCGACAATTATCAGTAATATTTAAGTGTGCTTAATTATTCCTATTATTTTGTACTTCTGTTTTTACTCAGAATTCCCATGCAAAAAAATAAAACACATGAGAATTGTGTTACTACGGAGGACATTGCTTATTATTGCTGATTTCAGATCTTCATGCATAAAGTGAAGAAATGCAGAAGGCAGCCAAGAGCCATTTTACAAAAGGCACAGGAGCAAAAATATTGAAAGGTGGATGTTTAAAGCGTTATCATATTAATATAGGTTAAAGCGTTATCATATTTGTAACTGATCGGGTGTCCTTACAGAGAAGAACATCAAAGGAGAAAGGCCCATCAACTCAATTGGTTCAGTCACGCGTGGGGCAACCTGCATTGCTGATTCGTCTGCAACGTTCTAGACTGGAAAGGTTGTAGGACATAACATGACATACGCTTCCGGGCCCCCCACCATCTCGGTCATGGTCAGAGCCGACAATTAAGGCATAACGTTTTCCAATTTCCAACGATTTTCTAAGAAGTGGCATGCAGTTCAGAATTTGTATGACTACAAATCAACCGCGTGTACAGCATGAGACAACAGTTCACGGCACTGGTGCTTTTCTTCATCGGAGCAGTCCCCTGCCAACTACCAGCAAGAGATCGAAGAAGGAACGGGTGACTGTCTATCTCTCAGTATATGTGTCCACTCTTGTTCGATGCTAGGGTGTCACTCTGATGGAGAAATGTGATGATGTTTCGTAAACTTTTGTCCCAAGCTGTACATTATACATCCCCAACAGCTAACAAACACTGCTCGGTAAGGTCAGAGTCCCAATTTGAGATTTTGCGGCTTATTTCTTCCCAATAGGCTGCTCTTGCAAAAGGACTTAAAGGAGCTCAGAAAGCCATCTAAAAAAATTTTCCGTTCCGAACGCGTTGTGGAAGCGGGTAACTTAACTTGAGGGTTAACACTTTTTTTTTTTCTTCTGTACGCAATATTTTTCGTAGAAAAAAAAAGACACTTGAACATCGCCGCGCGCGTTCCCGCTCGACTCGTTCTTCGGGGTTAAACGAGGAGGAGAAGGAAAAAAAAACGTCATCGGTGATGTCATAATAGTGGAAAGTGGCGACAGCGCTTCTATCTGGGTCAGTGCTGCCCGGTTTTCATTTCCTTCTTTCTTTTTTCTTTTGCCCTGCTTTCTCCCTGTCAAGTAATGAATAAGGGAGGACCTCGATACTCCCGGTCGTGAAATCCCCGTTCTCGTACTGCCAACTTTAGGATGGGATGGATTCATGTTCTGGAAACAAGGAAAAGCAGGGACAATGCTGGCTTCGTAAGATGATATGACGTGCTTAAAAACATAACATCATTATTTAACCACTCAAATTCACGGGTTTTCGATATGTGTCCAAGTCCTGTTAGCGAACTAAAGCCAGCGGGCGCAAACTTAACCGGCGTTGTCGGTTACTACGTGGTGACAAAACAAAAGGCGCCGGGCACGGATGGACTCAAACTTGCGTGTTTGTGTCGTCCACGTTTGTAGCATCGGCTAATTCTCGTTTAGATCTATGATTGGTACGTTCACCATAAATTGTGGTGGTTTTATGACACTGCTAGGCTATGTTGGTGTGTAACCCAGCCAATGGGTGTTCAACGCCTGATGCCGCGACGTACCGGCGACGGCATATTGCGATAGATTTCACTGGATTGTATCTGACAACGTATCGCCAAGGACACTCCTCCGGATGAATGAGACATTAACTGTATGGCTAGAAAAGTTGCTACTCGGAGTGACGGGCAAATGGGTGATCATAGCGACGCGGCGATCACTTTGAAGCGTGAACCGAAGCAGTGCTTAGTGCTGCACTGTGTTTATACTTATTGCCGCCAACAAGAGAACAAGAAACAGTCACCACGATAACGAACACCATACAAAACACAGACATGGACAGAACAGCGTTCAACTGGCACCTGAAGCTTATTTTCATAATCCAGCTACCTCGGAAGGTCGCGGGAGGGTAAAGCGAGGTCGAGCGGGGACAGGTTGACCGATTTTTGGTTAACTTTGCTCGGGGGGTTCAATGAGGATGGCCTTCACAATGTCATGGCCTAACCTTGAACGGTGTCTGTAGACGAATGTTCGTTTACTGTATCTGAGAAATCAAAGAAAAGGCAAAAATAAACTTATTCCACCGCTGCGGCGAGGTTCAGAGTGAAAAATAGCAGACGACGTTACTCTAAACCAACCAGGCTTACAGGAACGTCGTCTTGAACATAGACAGAGCTTTGCGCATTGCGCAGAGATACCACGTGATCCCTAACGTACGCAAGGGCGACAGCGTAATAGATAAATGCTCCTGCTCGATGACAATACACACAAATAAATGTGATGTGGGCAAGATTCCGCTTGTACAGTTGGCAATACGACAGCGTACGATACACGTACGATACACGAATGACACACTAACGAGCGGTATGCTCCGTCTACTCTGACTACATATGCCCCAGCTACTAAAAATTTCTACTTCTCGTAACAATTTTCTTTCGAGTCCTTCCATGACCCTTTAAACGGAGACTCCGCACCACAGACGTGTTGAGGTAACAGTGCGACATCAATCCGTACCGTATGATATTTCAGTGATTACAATTTTGCACCATCAAGTGACACAGATAATCAGACAAGGCATACTTGACTTTGAATGGTTAGAGCTCCTCCATGGAAAAGCAGTCCAGCAACACTGGGCTTCACCTCAAGGTATTCCTCGTGTACGGCCATGGAGGAAGGAAACACAGGAGCGGCCGTTTCGAGCAGATTTCCGTGGGACCCCTCTGGCGGTCGCTGCTGTCAAAACCGCCATTACTTCCTGTCCACCACGTGATCCTCTCTAAAGTTTCGATTTGGCAGCGCTTTGTTGCTGTCGCTGCTTTTCGTGCTTCTACGCTTTTCCAAAGTCATTTACTCTTAAAATGCGATCACCACTGCGGAACAACGTTTTGTTAACGTGTTCGAACCGCGGTTGCGGCTGTCGTTCAACAGAAAGCAACTCTGCCACGGGAATAACGTTTCCTGTAAGCCCGTACTTGATCGGCTGTTCCGGCGTACCCCTGTCTGTGAGAGAGTCATCTTGAACCCTTCCTTTGCAAGCTGGCGCTGTGCTACAGCTGCAGACTCAATTGCTTTCCTCCATCGTTGTACAAATTTGATTACTGGCATGCTTTACCACTTCGGCAACACACAACACGCTGCCACGTCGTCACACAAACATCGCTACCGCGAATGATGTTTCTAGTCCTGCGTGGTTGTCCTGCAGAACCTTGCCGGTCTTGTAGTAAAAGGGTAAACCAAGAGTAAATCTCCGAACACACACAAATAAAGATGGACGCGCGGCGTTCATCACAATGCAGATATCTGAACTGCAAGACAACCGCGACTCCCGTCGTCTGCTTTGGGAGCTGGCCTGCGCATGCTCTTGGGGTCACCTGAGCGGTCACATGGTAGACAAGAGCGTCCCAGCATGCAGTGCGAAACTGGCACGCCCGTCCCAATGGCAAAAAATTGGAAGGGCCGCTCCTGTGTTTCCTTCCTCCATGTGTACGGCGTTCTGTAGGGGTTTAGTTCTGAGGAATATTGTAGAACGAAATCGAGGAAGCAGATGACTGTTCATCCATCTGGCACCAAGAAGTTTAAAAGCGCGTGTCCCCAATACAGTCGGTGGCCCACACGAGACTACTGGTGACGTCACGCGTGGTACAGGAGGCAGGAGAGGGGACCTTCAGAAGTTCTGGTTTCGTTTTGAACTTCCCAGCTTTTTTGGCAACTAACGAGTCTCCGACTGCTAACCCAACTCGTTATTTCTCATTTCGGTAGAATGTATCCAACTTATTTGCAGAGCCAATATAATAGTTCCAGACTATCCCGGAGTCTCTCCTTAAGTAGGAATAACAACTGTAATAACATAATAATAGTAGTAAAAATAGTGGTAATAGCCGTTAATAGTGCGGGTTGGCTACCGGAAACGGAAACTAGAAACGGTAATTACAGGAATTCAGCAAGAAACGAAAATGGAAACGGAAACGAAATTGTTTTAGTTACCACTGCCAGAAACCGAAACGGAAACGAAATTCAAGAGTGGTAACTTTAACGGAAACCAAATTCGCAGGACGTTTCCCTCAGTGTTTTCGTGTTAATATGAAAATTATATATATCCACACTATTCTTCCAGTCATAATTGATTCATTCATTCATTCGTTTATTTTCGGGACTTTCTTTGGTGTTGAGCCCACTTGGTGTGGCCGTCCTTTTGCATCCATTATGTAGCTAGAATATCTGACATGGAAAAGCCAAAACCAGACAGCTCGAGTTCCGGGTGAGAAACTGAAACCAGTACCAAAATTACCTCGGAAACGGAAACGGAATTCTTAAAAGGAAACGGAAACAGAAACCACTATTGAAAATCGTCCAGAAATGAAAGCAGAAACGGAAACGAAAAGCCGAGATTTTCAGTTACCGGAACCCGAACCGGAAACAATAGTATGTTCGGTAATCCAGAACTACCAACCCTGTTGGTAGTTCTGGATCCCTTCTTTCTTCCTACCAGAATTAAGACTGCCCAAAATTACTGTGTGTATGTGTGTGTGCGTCTCACAAAAGCCTTTTACTTCTGCTGACTTTCCTGACTTGAACAGGTCATTACAAAATGAAGTGCCATGGAGTGTTTTTCGGTTGTAGCCATCTCTGTGGGACCTTTCAAAAACCCAAACATGCTTCCGAACTGAAAACGCACAGTCTTCATAGAAATCTGCCTCCTGATAAAACCTGAAACCTGGTCTTTCTTGGGGGTCTTGGGAGGGTGACTGCCAAGCCGTTACTCAGTTCACCAAGTTTTAAATAAAAAGAAAGAGATGTTGTGAGGTCACATTGACATCACATGGTTTGACATTGTTGTCAGGTCACATTGACATCACGCGCATTTACCTGGCACCAGCGTGACACCATTTCGTTCACGTCCGAGCAGCTGGGTTCAGTTGCTTTTTAGTCGGCGATAAGCCACTCCACACATGCAGTGCAGAAACTACAAAGCGCGCAGCACTTTACCAATGCTGGTCTTGGTGCTTTTAGCATATTTGGTTAGTCGGTTCCCGACAGGGGCTATTGTGCAAGTAGATAATATTGGGCACCTTATATCCACGCTGGAGCGGATCTCTCTTAGTCCAGAGGGACAAGAAGACCCTGACAGATGTGCGGAAATAGTAAGTTTTGAATAGCACCTTGCATATAGAACTTTGTCTGAATACTGCTTATTATTTTGTTTGGTTGCGAACGTGGATATTTACTTTTTCATTTGCGTTTCCAGAGTAATTGTTATATTCTCGCGCTTACCCTCACGAAATGAATTAAACTTTACCGACACATGGGGTGCGACCCTGGAAAGTAGAATGGTATGTCAGTGGCGTCATGAGAATAGAAACGGTTATAGAACCTTGAACCCTAATGTTGAACTCTCACATAGCAAGCGGTACCGCTATTTTCGATAGTGCGCTCCAAAGGTCACGTGAGGGCATGTGAGTCTAGCACTGATTAGCGGGGATTTCAAACGACCGTCGCGATTTCGCGGGAGCTCGTGGCGAATGACGGGCGATGTGATGCATTTAACACGAGAAAAAAAGGGGTCTATTGTGAATCTCGCACGTAGAGAGAAGATACGCGCACCCCGTATTACGTCATACGAATAAGAAAAAGGCCATCTCAGTATCCGTCCACGTTCCAGGGATTTGTATAGCGGTTTCTGTACGTACAATCATTATGTGCAACCACCTTTCTGTAGAACGTACGGCACAAAGTAAAGATGCCGTCAAACTTTATAATTTACCACTTGATATGTCTCTCACTAGAAGTCTCGGGGGGGGGGATATGTTTATTAAGAAAAAAAGAGAGAAAGGAAAGAAGTCTGGGGGCTTCGTCAAGCAGCCATTCGAGAACCAGTCACTGCACTAGGTATCGTGGTAGAACTTTGTTGGGGTACAGTGCGGTAGAATAGTTACCGTCGGCTTAGGTTAGAAACAGTCCCCCCACCCCCCACCCCCCCATGGCTGTGGCTCTGGAGAGAGCGACGTAAACGAGGTGCAAATGGTGCTGCTTTTCATCTGCATGGGACAATCTCGCCCACTTAGCTTGCGGCATTTTTCACAAACGCGCTTCGTGTTGCCTGGACGTCTCCCTTGCACGTCGTTGTCGCTGCGCTTCGCGCTTGTTTTGCTACCTGGATGCTGGACACATCACAATGCTTGGCCACATCGTGTTACAAACATAACACTGCCCTCTCCCTAAATACGAAAAGCAGGGTACTTATATGGCGATCCCCCTCCCCGGCGAACGATTAGTGTGCGGATTTGATGGGAAATGTTTGAACCGGAGAAGTTCCGGCAACGTTCCCGGCAGAAGTTCCTCTTCCGACAGTTGCTTGCACCAGCGTGGTATCGTCGCGAACATGATGTGACGTCTCAAGGCCTGCACACCTTCACGGCAGTTTTGCAGCCGCGTTTGCAGACGTGACCTCCAAGCAGCAGCCAATGAATGCAGAGCTTAAACTCCTACGTATTCCGACTCACGAAAACTCATTGAGGATTCGCTGAAAAATGCATTTAAAGAGTTTTCTTGTTGCTTCTTTTTTTTTTTTTCGTCCACTGAGTACGCCGTCATCTAAATTTGAACCGGAAACACTTTCCCCGCTAGTAATTTATACCGTAGCGGGACCGCTACGCCGCTGCTACAAAAAAGTAGAAAACGCGGTGCCTGGGCTACCAGGAAGATTTTAAATAAAGAGCATTTTAAATGCTGCAATATACAACGGTGACTGTGAGTGATTATGCGGTATCACCAAGCGATGTGCATTCAGTAAAAGAATACCGAAGGCAAATGAAAAAAAGGTACCTGTGACTGCGTAACCGGCTGCATCAGATTCTCTCGAAAACCAGGAGAGCTGTTCCACTTGCAGTATAGTTGAAGTCAAATGTTTTCCGAAACGTTAACGATGAACAATGTAAGTTCATGAGGCCACGGGACCTTGGTGGGCTGATCATTTGTTATTCAAGTTGTCTCTCGACCTAAAACCACTAATTATATTAATATTTCATGTTACTCAGTTGTCAGCGCTGACACCTAAAACCTGCACGTTCACACGCAGGAAACGTTTATAAAAGGAAAAGGTTACGGCTTTGAGAGGCACGACGTAACAACAGAGGATGGGTACATAGTACAGATTCATCGTATACCGCGTGGAAAAACAGCCTGCAATGTGACGAAGAAACCTGTGGTCTTCTTTCTGACTGGACTGTATGGAGATTCCACTTCTTTTGTTCTTGACTTCAAAGACCAATGCGGAGGTATGAATCTATTACCGTGAGAGTGCTGGATAACAATGATAAAACAACTTATTAGCCTCATCCTGATAGCGTGAATTTCAACAGGTTTCTATCTGGCTGATAGATGTTACGACGTGTGGATAGGAAATTATCGAGGATCCACCTTGTACGGGAAGCGACACGTCAACGAAACGTTCCAGAAGAGCCCAGAGTTCTGGGATTTCACGTGAGTGGTGATGTAGATAATCTTTCACTGATAGATTCAGCCAACTATTTCAGATTAGTGTAACGAGTCTTTGGGCACCAAACCCATGATTTCACATTTTTAATGGGTTAGAGTCCTCGCTAGGGAAGGATCGCGGCGCGATCTGTCTGTAGCCACTGCGCGGCTCGCATGCGCGGTGAGTAGGGAGGAAAGGAGAGGGCACATCGGCAGTGCCATGCAGTGCAGCCAGGCTCCAACCACTCCCCATAGAGCCCATAGTTTGAGATAATTCACGCAACACTGGGTATGCGACCAATGAAATTGCAACATGGTAGAAAAACATAACCAGTCGACCAACCAGGAGCCTCAACATTTGGCTGCCTTTTGGCCGGTCCTGGATACCATCGACTTCTACTGGATCTCAGGCTTGCCGCCATCATTCGGTATTCAAAATAACTAAAGCGCTTTTTGGATAAAAGAAACATTTATTTGACACAAAGCACTGACTCAAAGGTCTGATACGTGGGTGCATTGTGCGTACATTGTCGACTAAACATTGTCGACCAATCGGAGCGCCCGCGCAGTCTCGACCAGTGGGCTTGCAACATGGTGTATGGGCGGGTGGTACATACTCTACAGCTGCGTCTACAGGTACCTGAGCAGGACTGGTTCAGCTGCGTTTGACCAGAGCTCGGCATTTTGACTCACGATAACTCACGATCACAATCATCTGACGTAGATAAAAGAGATAGGGCGCAGACTAACTGGTGCATGATGATGAAGGAACGAATAACCGCTAGACACGGGACACGAAGACAAGCACAAGAGTTCTCAGTGCTCTTGTGCTTGTCTTCGTGTCCCGTGTCTTTCGGTTATTCGTTCCTTCATCATCTGACATAGTGTGCGGCCATTTCAGTCGCACGCGTAGTCAGCGGTGGCTTCTATGGCGTCTTTCACCTTGTACCCACAGCAAGACTATTTGCAGCGCCGTGCGATACTGTACTCACTCAGCCGAGGATCGCTGGTTATCACAGACTACCACGCTGCCGGAAAATACATCCAAGCAGCACAGTGTACTGAAAGTCGAGTGCAATAGGCGTGGACGGTATGTGTCTTATCAATGTTCTTTAGTTTCACGAGTCTGTTCAAGGCCTTCCACCTACCCGTCCACCCCTATTGCACTCGACTTTCAGTACATTGTGCTGCTTGGGGCACTGTTTCAAGTGACACTGGTGATTGCCATCAAACGTTCGCGATATTTAAAGCGTGATCATGGGGCATTACTAGTGCACTCATACGACAGCGATAACAACACACCGGCCACCCCACAGCGTGAGCGGCTGAGGCTGTATCATCGCTGATATGATACCAGAGCGGTCTGTGAGAGAAAACAACTATTTAATTGTGGGGGGAGAGGGGGCATGTTATCATAAATAGCCACAGTCTACTGGTTGTAAATTCTGACACATGTATAGGAGTTACAATAAAAACAGGCTTCCATTCTTCGGCACAGGAACGACCAAAATAATAATAGTAATAGGGGGTTTACGTCGCGAGACAACTGAGATCATGAGCGACGCCACAGGTGTTGGCCTGTGGATCGCTTTTGCCCACCTGAGGGTTCTTTAACGTGCGATAAAAGCTAACCACACGGCACCCCTTATTTATCGTCCCTCGCGGAAGACGGCGTTTCTAAGCAACTTGTACCCTGCCACGCTGTCGTCCCTGGCCGCGTTCGAACCCGCGATCCCGGGATAAAAGAATCGATCATACCACAAAAAAGTAAACCTATCCGCGCGAAACATTTTCTGAATGTGAACACGCGCGAGGTGTTTCAACTTCAACCAAAGACCACAGGCCTTCAAAGCGCCGCAGCTGGTGATGGCGCACTCACGAAATCATTACACGAAGCACGCGATTTCGTAGTCTGGTTGTATTGCAGTTACTTTTTTGTGCCGCCGTGGTGCGCCACGGTGTCATCGCACTGCTCGGACCAGAGAGATAACATGACGGCTCAGCGCAACTATGGGTGGGCTAGAAGGACTGGTGTGCTTACCGCCATATTCAATACATGGAATGCACGAAGCCCCTGTTTTGAAGCTAAGCGCCTCAGCTCCGGCGCTATGCGCTCGCTGCGAACCAAGCGGGTTCTCCTTGAACTAGTGCAACATGTCCCGTGTGTGACGGTGTATGTATGCTTGACTATTTTTATAGTGAATATATTTGGACCAGCACTACGTTGGTTTGCGTACTGACTGTTTGCTAGCATCCGCAGTTCTTTGTAACGAAACCACGTGACATTTGCTACCGTCACGTCTGCCTGGCCGACGATCCCTGCAAGCGAAAAATATCGAATGTTGCGAAGCACGTGATCGCATGTCTTATCTTCGTTGGACGATGACAGACGGGTCGAAATCCTATCGCAAGTTGAGCGCTCTTGCGGCCTTTCGATTCGCCACGGATACAAGCTCCGCCCAAGGGCCCTCCCTCTGCCAAGAACGCAAGAGAAAGAAGCAAACAAAATCGGTAAAGAGGAAGAGTGAAACAGACCGCAATCCTGTTATCAATCACCGATAAACGAAGTCACACGGTTAGATTGCGCTTTGGACAGAACCACAGTCTTGTGCCCTTTCATTCTCAATGAAAACAAAATTAAAAAAGGTGCTCAAAGTGCCTCCCTCTTCGCCGATACACAACTGGTATCTGTAAAATACATTTCTCGCAGCATTCTCTAGCTCTTGTGGTGGGATGGTACGGCAGAAGATTTTTTGCTGCCATTCTTCTGGCGCTGTGGACTCCGTCTGGTACGCGGCATCCTTGATTCTGCCCCACAAGTAGAAGTCCAGTGGTGTCAGATCTGAGAACCTCGGTGGCCAGGGAACAGGCCCATGACAGGCCCATGACAGGTCCATCCACTTATCCCTGAGGAGACTGTCCAAAAATCTTTTGGCACTGCCGAGTGCGGTGGGGCGACATCATGTTGGAACCACATCGTGGCGCGTTTGCTTAAGGCGGACTCACTTCTTAAGAAAGTCTACGGGGGATTTTTGTTCGCAGGGTTCTCGTTAACCTCGCTAAATTTCTACACGGAACAGGTACACGCATGTTCCCCTCTAGTTTACCTAGGGAATGACATATTGTTGAAAGCGTAACGCGATCCATTGATTTTTGGTGAATTAAAGTTTGTCAAATTTTCAATACATGTGAGTCTATGGGAGATGCAACACAATCGGTTTTCTCGGCCCGACCGCCCGCGATATTTCGGCCAAAATGATTTCATTCCCTACAGTAACAGTTCTGGAGTTGATTGCAATCAACAATTAATTGCGACAAGCTTACTGCAGTTTTCCAGATCCCTGCGAATGAAAATAATGGCTTTGTCGTTTTCTAGCATGCTCTGCACGCTCGCGCCGGTTACATTACTTCGTTAAAGCGCTCGAGGAACGCAAAACAAAGAAAACAATTTTGCCACTGTGCAGCCAACTCTCTTCGAAAGCGAACGTTAACTAGATCGCATGAGTCCGCCTTAAGGGCAGCTCATCTACGAAGTCGAAGACTGTCTTTATGAGTATTTCGTGCACATAATGCTGCGCTGTCAGGCCACCGCTGTAATACACTGGACCGAGGATGGCGCCATTAAATATCCCAATCCAAACACTAAAGGATCATTTATTTCTTTTTTAAAATAACAAATTCGAAAAGGTGGCCATACTAGAAGTGAACTGTTGCTTTCCGACAGTCATACAGGCTTTTGCAACATAAGGTGGCCTGGACTAAAGTAGGACACCAGCTGCTGCTTCCTTTTCTAAATAATGAAGCAACTAATGAGTTGCGAAGCGACGAAAGAGTTGTTTGAAGCCCATTGCAGAAGGTGTGCCTGCTTTCCGATAACATTTTTAATTATATTCTGGAAGACATCTACCGGCATAAAATATTGCGCCATGCAAGAAAAACTGAAATTGTTGTTGCTGTACATTTGTTGGCCAGCCGAGAGGAGAACGAGCAACTTCAAATTCATGAGCCCGCAGTGGTGCCCTTGTCGGTCCCTGTCCAATCTCCGCAGTGCAGCACATTCGGAAGACAAGTGCATTAGGGGTATTCGGTGGTGGTATTATCAAGAATACCTCCGTGTCCCTATTATCGTAACTTGAGGTATGTTCCCAATAAAGCTGACGCAGATAAGCCAGGCCATCCGTACATTGTGGTAACTGTTTTCCTGCCTTCCCTTTCCCCGTCGGAACAATTACGTTTGCTAATTAATTTGTTATTTTAAAATGAAATAAATGGTCCCTTAGTGTTTGGATTGGGATATTTAATGGCGCCATACTCGGTCCAGTGTACTACAGCGATGGCCTAACAGCGCAGCGTTATGTGCACGAAATACTCAGAAATGAAGACAATCTTCGACTTCGCAGAGATGCGGTTCCAACATGATGGCTCCCCACCGCACTCGTCTGGCAGTGTCAAAACATTTTTGGACAATCTCTTCGGGGATATGTGAATTGGCCGTCGCGGGCCGCTGCCCTGGCCACCGAGGTCCCCAGATCTGACACCACTGGACTTCTACTTGTGGGGTAGAATCAAGGACGCCACGTACAGGTCCCGACAAAAGTTTACGGAACACTGGAGTGGTGTATATAGTCATCTGAGCGACACGGTTGCTGCAAACAGGAGCAGATAGACTTACAAACAGGTGACCGGGTACGCGACGCACCTCTCAGTAAGTGTGTCCACTCCCGTTCGCCGCTAGGGTGTCGCTGAGGTGAAGAAATACGTCTCTCTGGTGTTCCGTAAATTTTTGTCGGGATCTGTACCAAACGGAGTCCACAGCGCCAGAAGAATTGCAGCAAAAAATAACCGCCTTCTGCCGTACCATCCCGCCACAAGAGCTAAAGAATGCTGCGAGAAATGTATTTTACAGATGTCAGTTGTGTATCGACGAAGACGGCAGGCACTTCGAGCACCCTTTTTGTTTTCATTGAGAATAAAAGGGCACTGCCCACAGCGCAATCTAACCGTGTGACTCCGTTTATCGGTGATTGATAATAGGATTGCGGTCTGTTTCACTCTTCCTGTTTACCGATTTTGTTTGCTTCTTTCTTCGTGCTTTCTTCGCAGAGGGAGGGCCCTTGGGCGGAGCTCGTATCCGCAGCGAAGCGAAAGGCAGCAAGAGCGCTCAACTTGCGATAGGATTGCGGGTGCTTTTCGGGTAACGTTTTTTCTCTGAAAAACGTGCGCAAAATCAACTAATTTGGAGTGCGATACGTTATTACAGACATGGCCTTTCCAGTTCCGGCACAAAAACACGACGTTTCCTTGGCATTTTTCAGAAATTAATTAGCGAAATTGCACTACTTAATTAATTACACTAACGAAAATTATTACAGTGGGTGGCAAATCCTTCAGGAGTCTCATAAAGCAAGTCCCATGCTTTTATCACCCCGTTTTTTTAGTGATTTTTTGACACTTTCTCGCCGGACACCCTGTATAGAACATGTGGCAAACTCCGTTAATCATAGATCTATCACCGTTGTCTCCCGACTTAAACCCCGAATTATTATTAGTATCACATTACTTTAAATCAGTACTTGTATGTGTATTTCTTATTATGCCACTGAGGGAGGTACATATCAAGAAGTCTTCTGCGGGTTGATTGGCAAACGAAAAAAGTGGATATGCTAGCCAAAAAAGTCTCGGAACTGGTTACTCCAGGACGCAATATTGTGGTCTTCTGGGCAAGACAATATTCCGAATGATTTAATTTCTTACAAGGTACGCAGAGTAAGCTGCGCAATTCCTCAAAATTATTTTCCAGATATCGCTGGACGAAGGGACTGTCCCGAACGAATGGAAATGCGCTCGTACAAAACCGATACATAAGGCAGGAGTCCCGTCTTTGGTTTCGAATTTTTTCTTCTTTCCAGCTGTTGTGAATTGCTAGAGCACAGCTTTTCCAAAGAAGTAACATCATGATCGATTAACAGCATTCCTTGCAGCATCTCTTTCGTGGGGTCTGCTCCACTGTCATGGCCCTGTCTGATTTCATCCACGACTTGGCCTTTGCTTTAGATAATAACCTACAAATTCACATTTTGTTTTTGCATGTCTCCAAGGCATTTGACCGTGTACGTACCCTATAGAAAGCTGACTCCTAATACCAAGATCATGGGTTGGCTCCTGTGTGATCGAACCCCACACATCTGGGTTATACCACAGGAGTCAGTCTTGAAACTCTTGCTGTTTCTTGTCTATATACACAATATGTTAAGTAACATTAATTGTAAAGCATGTTTATTCGCTGATGACTGCATAATATATCGTGCGATATATTCCGAAAAACATCGGGATATCTGAACGTGCGTCCTCAATATGCCGACCTCTCTTTTTTTCTCTGTGCTTTGCTTATGGCTCACCTTGCTCGCCTCATATTGCGAACCTTTGCAAAGCAGTTTAGAACACATCAACGAGTGGTGTTACAAATTGCAAATCAAGTTGCAAAACTGTATGTATGCTGTTACATGTAGAAGAAAGGCTTTGCCAACATTATAGTACTTGCAAGGGAGCTTAGAAGAAATACATTGGGGTCGCCGTCCCGTCCGATTTTAGATGGATTTTCACGTGCGCTTAATAACCATTACAGTCAAGAGAAAGCCTCTTCTATCTTAGAAGAACACTTTATTATGCTACTGCTTAGGTCAGACTAACGGTATATAGAACACTCGTGTTACCGTTACCGATCGTCACGTTCGCGAAAGTAACTTGGGACCCCTTTGCTGCGTCTCTTTTGCGGGTTTCTTTCGAATTGTCGCCACTATATGAGTGTATTACGTGTACATATTATAATTAATGTAGGGACCAGCAGTATTCTGAAATAAATCGTTATATTTTGGTGTCGTCCCTTTTGTCTTCGGGATTCCTTCCCTCTACAGACTTTCCGTACGCAGACTGTAATCAGCAATCCTATCGCTTCCGTTGGTTAGCTACAATTAACGTATATTTCGCGCTTATAGCCCAACACCGACTTAAACATTTCTATCACAATTCCCTGTCACCGGACCTCGCAACCTAGAAGGTAAAGGTCGCTCAGATGAAGGGAAGGATGAGCACATATCACTAATATCACTACACAAAGGCAAAACTGTCTGCTCGAACATGTCTTTATCGTTATCACAGTACACCGACCCAGACCCGAGGGCTGATAGGGACGCGCCGACGAATGTCAGCACTGATATCTAGGTGTGTCATTAGTTTGCTGCGCAGGTGACACTCAAGGGACGTTTTGCATGCAGAGCAAAGAAAAGGCACGCTCGTGGGTTAACGGCAGGTGTGTAATCACCTGACGAGTAGCACTGAAACCAGAGGCGATTAGATCGCATAGCGCCGAAATACGCTTGGCGCCATCTCTCGGCAGGAACATCGGCGAGTACATATGACAACCGCCGAACGGCACACCAGTCTTTCTAGCCCACCATAATATCGTAATAACTGCCCTCTTCCTCCATATGTTGGATCAGCCTTGTTTAAGATAATCGCAAGTGCCTTGTCGAAATTATTGGAATCACATCAGACTTTCATTACGGTGATTGTGATTGTGCATACGGTGATTTATCGCACTCGTAAGTTTTTTTGCAGACGTCTGCTGTTGAGGACGTGTCCGCGTTTGCGCGGCATGGGTTATGAAAGCTGTGAGACAAAGCACCCTACCTGTTGCCAGATCTACTGAAAGCTAAGTACATCCACTGGATTTCAAGTCGGTCTACTGAAATACTTGAAAAAGATCAAAATCCCTTAAATCTACCTTTTTTTTTTTTGTGGCTCAAACGTGGGTTTACTTAGCGAATTCTATTCACGGTTTCTGGCACTGTCTAGTTGCATCATAGTCCGCGTACGAGCGCGAAAATCGCGTTATTCGTGCTGGGAGCACTAATTGAGTGCTACATAACTCCCCTAAGTAGGCAGTCATGTTAAAAAAGGCGAGCGACTGCCCAAGCAAAACAATTGATAGCAAATACATTGCAGAAGTATGAATTTATTTCATAGGACACCCGGTAACATAGTAAGCACGAAGAGAAGTTGCGACGAGCTTATATTTAGGAAGCTACGATAGGAAGCTTCGTTGTAAGCTTCCCCTGCTTGCTGCATTCAAGCGCGTGGAGTGGATATCTTGTGAGGTCAGCCTCATGAAAAGGAAACAAGATTTTTGATAGAAACTATCACTGAACTGCTGCGCACCAAGTCATGATAACTTCGCTGACAATGCCGACTTAGCAGAAACTATGAATGTATCTATCCATGAGCGAGAACACGTGGACGAATGAGTGTGCAAGCACATCTTTACTGTGTGCACCAAATAAGTATACTTTACACTTATTATATCGCGTATATATCGTGATAGTTCGAGATTATTTATCATAAGGCCCACTAGGGGAGCCGCAGAATAGTGTTTCACCCTTTCCTTTTGCAATAAATTCGTTTCTAATAGAGCTCCTGAATTCTACCGATTTTGATTTTGACTATACACAAACTGTAAAGTTTGTTTGAATCAGATTTGTTAAAACCGTGTGATATAGCGCGGACGATAAATAATGAGATTGTCCACTTGAATCTCCCTTGTTCATGAACTGTCCGCTCTATACGTTGGGCAGACGAGCTGTCTGCCTTGGTAGAATGGTACACGTATATTCTCCTGCTAATTTTTCTTTGTCTTGGAGTTCTCACACTAAAACATTTTGCGGCTGAATGTTCTCGCAAAGTAAATTGCTGTATAATGGCAGAAAAAGTGTGGTGTATTTATTGAATGAAGTCGTCTGTCTTGCTGCATTTCTTTCTGCTTAATTGTATTTTTCCTCTTTCGCTTCATTTTCCTCTCGCTTCTTTCCTTTCCTTGGCAACAGAAAGCAGTTTCTCGTGGCTGATATTTCATCCTGCTCTTTCTTCTTTTCTTTTTTGTCATTGAACTTGTCCGCTCCTTGCACCACGCAGGTGGAGCCAGCGTCGTGTGTCCCCTTCCGGCGCTGTGCAAAATGTTGGGTAGCGAAGGGCGCGATACGCGTGCTTTGACTACACCATTTGGCTGCGTTGCGGCTATTTCTGCTCTACTTGGCCTTAGACATAGCCAAAGTCGCAGATTGTTGTTATGACACGGTTTTTGGCCCATGAACTTCCTCGACAAGTTTTTGGACGAAGTAGCGCTGCGAAAGGGTCAAGGACATGTGAATGTTCGACTAGTGCTGAAGATGTCCCAGGGCATTGTCGCAATGTGTGCTGGCTTGGAATCATGCCGAAATCTCTGAGCTTTGCTAATTAATTCTATTTCTTCACGCATGTAATCTCAGTAGTTGTCGGTTTATTGAATTGTTATGTTATGGTTCAACGGTTATGGTATTGTTATGGTTACGGGAGGGCCCCCTGTCCCCACTCCTTCCTGCTGTCCTCTCTCCATCTGTCCACGTCTGTACGCCGTTCATAGCCACAGTTGCTTCGCGACGCTAACACGGAACAAAAAAAGAAAAGTTACAGGGGGGGGGGGGTAGAGACGTAGAGTTAAAACACGGGGAGAGATAGGTCACAGAAACGTTAGCCACCGAGTTTGCTTAAAGTATTCACAAACGGTATACAGGTGATAATAAATTTCGATTAAAATCGCCATGGATACTGAGCTGACGTTTCGTTGGCATCATCTGTATTTAGGATGACTTATAGCTCTCAGGATGATGCACGGTTCATGAGTTCAATATATTGTGTTGAAACACAACACTAGTCCTTTTTTATGAGTCTTGCGGAACGATAGATGAGCACTCCTTTCGTGACATTGTGTACCGTTGCTACACTGAACAATTTCTTGAGCAAGACTCATAAACAAATGAAAAGCAGAGTCTGTCTTTCAAATACGCACGTTCCTTGTAACTTCTGTATTTGTTAAGTGACCCATGTTGATGTCCCCCCTCATGTGATACCCGCCAGGGCCTTTGAGGTATATTCATGAATAAGTAAATATCAAAATCAGAAAAAGTTGTGACATTTATTGTAATACCTATCCTCTCTTTGTGTGAATGATACATAAACATTCTCAGAAGGTATGTTGTCACACTTTGCCTCATTGTGCCTAAACCCTAATTCCACGTCTTACATTATCTCCACATCCTCAATCTCCAAAGCTGTACAAGGCTAAAGTAATCAGGTAATCCATAAAAAAGGCGGGAAGGAGGAAATTAAAAGCTGACGCATCTAAAATTCAAAGAAACCCTGGTGCTTTCTCGTGGCTGCTCATGTTTCAGTCCCGGATCAGATCCCCATAGAAAACAGCTTTTCTGAGCCTCAGTGATTGATTTCATTGATTGCCATCATCACTTCTTCATTTATTGTTGTTGTTGTTGTGTTCATTGATTGCCCTGACATTGAGGCAGATATGCACAAGATACTCAAAAATGTATTTAAGATAAGATAATAAATACTAAGGTTAGAGTGTAATTAAGGTAGAGTATAAATACATGAAAATTAAAGTAATTAAGATGGAGTACAAAATACTTCAAAAAGTATTTGAAATACAATTAAGCTACTATTTATCCTTGAACGCAAAAAGTCACCAGTCACTGGTCAACGGCGCAAGTCGCCGCTATGTGACATGAATCACCTAAACCCCGCGCACTACGCAAGCCGCCGCTGTGTGACAGGAGTCATCTAAACACAGGTCCCCAAAAGATGACAAAGAGATACCACATAACTCCACTAAGTATATGTGACCTAGAACAAAGCAAACTTCTAGCAGGTCCCAGCTCGGCGAGGTCAGAATTCGGAGTCACGGCGTCAGGGATCACATAACGGAACCCTCACTGGCAAAGGATTAGTACACACGGGGCAAGCTCTCTAAATGGAGACTTCCAAGAAGGGCCAATGTCCGGGTCAAGTCCGAGGGACTCAGGGAATTTCTACTGAACAAGCAAGATAATGAAAGACGAGACACAGAAAGCTTGAGAGGGAGATCCAAAATATGTAACTAGAGTATTGAGTAGAAAATACCATAAAATGTATTTTAAATAGAGTACAAATACACAAAACAAAAGTGCTGCGTAAAGTACCAAAATACCGCAAATTGTATTTAAAATACAGTATTTTAAATGCAATACTCCAAATACGTACAAGTCTGGATAGACGATGGTAGGATACACATGGGCCTCTCCCGGCTTCTGTAAGTAAGGTATTTTAAGAGTGAAATTGTGAAGATTGTCAGAAAAACAATACCACATTATCAGATAATAATATAATTTCATAAGTTATATGTCTTCCATGGAAAATCTATTCGATTATTCAGGGGTTAAAACTGAGTTGGTATTCGAATGAAATATGGTAAAATGAGGATGTTTCTCATCAGCACTGTAGTGATGTGATTGACCCAAGCCATTTTCGAGAACATAATGCAGCAGAAAGAAAAACATTTTCAAGCAAAAACAAAAACAAAAAAAAAAAACAAAAACACAAAAAACACGATGCTTTTGAGCAGATATGCTACATCATCACGTACACACTATATTCTTTAGTTTTAATATTCTTTCAAAAGAGGGACGTACATGTGGTCATCGAACCCGAAGCCATCTTCTTGTAGTGATTGTCATGTACTGGAATCAGTTGAAGTAGGTTACCTGTAGTGACAAAAATCAGACCAGCGTTCGACCAGAGCGGTGTCAAAATTCGAAAATTCCAGGTGAAGCATAGTAAACAGCAGAATATAGATACCTGCCAATGATTTCCCATTAGTCATTTTTTGCCGATATGTTGCACCCACAATGCGAAATATAAACGAAATAGCAAAAAAAAAAAAAGCCAAAGCTGGCTTACTGTTGAGAAAGTACAATGTGTGCTCTACACACCACGTCATCTTCTTTAGCTATTTTCGCACTCATTCACGTAGTGCTAGAATTACATAGGCTGAACATTACTAATATTTCTTGCAAGCTTCTCGTACGACAACACCAATTATTTGATAGTCAATTACGAGCGTTCTCACAAATATTTTGCGTAATTGCGTTAGAGACGTCATGTGACATCTTCAATAAGTAGCGGAAACGCAGCACAGAAACAGCAACGACTTCAAAAATGAAAGAAAGGGTGATAGTGATCTTATATCTATCGCTTTACTATTGCCTGGTCCCAACAGGTAGGAGACAAACTCATACGCAGATTCACGCTTGAAACAACACGTGCCAGGAAAGGGTTTCCTAATGGCAGGATACCGGACTAACGTCTGCAACACAGAAGCGAAACAGAACAAATTAGTCATCGCGGAACAGAAGTCGCGTGTCGTATATAGGACACGCGACTTCTGTTCCGCGATGACTTGCGCTACCAGTGACTAGGCACGGGCTAAACAAGCAGACGGCCTCAGCTGGAAGCTTCCCTTCACTTTCAACAGGGCAAGTCGATGTTTTTGCAGGCCTGGCGCGGATTCCTGATATTTTGCGACAATGTAGTAGGATGTAGTAGGATTGGCTGTATGACACAATTGGCGGAGCAATCACATCACTGGACTGCAGCCCGCTGTAGCGACGTACTCGCCGGATGATTATGCTAATTTAGGAAATTATCTACTGGAAACTTCTACCACCATTCAGGAGGGCTTTGAACAATTTTTAATTGTCTGAAACTGATTTTTCAGGGGAACTTTCAGAATTGCCAAGTGAATCACACTGTTTTTATTTATACAACAGTAGTTGTACAAATAAAAACAACGTCGCAACAAAACAACAACAACAACTTTATTTTCGACCTTGCAGAGTGGGGAGTTTCATCGCCACAGGCGACACTCTACCCCAGTGCTGGGTGGAATGGGGGGAATAAAATAACGAGAATAATAATAGCTAAAAAAGTAGTAAAACTACCGCTTTATCCCCATCTGCTCAATAGACGATTTCAGTAATTGCATGGATGGCCCGCCAGAGAGCGCCGTGTTGCGAATGCCCCACTGCACCTTGGAATTTAGTTTTCATGAGTCAAGCGGAAGAAGAAGAGCGCAAATGGTTTCGGATTTCCCTCCCTCCTTCGAGCAACAGGCAGGCAAGCACGAATGCAAACCATTTCCCACGACGCATGCGCGATGCGCGTGACTTGGGCGACGGAGGGCCCTCGTGCGGAGCACAAGATCAATATCTGAAATCGCCTATTGTCGGAAAGAAAAGCGCATGGAAGATGCGAGGAGAGGAGTAAGTGACCCCGTCTTGTTTTACCTTTCTTTGCCCCGCATCCACCTTGATGCTGGGAAAAATAGTCTTATCACAAAGAATCCAAAACCAGCGTGATCACCAAGCACGCACAACAAATGAAGGTGGGGACAGTTCCTCCTGGCGACCAACATTACACGCACGCTTCTTCGCAAAAATCAAGCAGGCGTGGGTAAAGCTTAATTTATACTTCTTTTTGTTTCGATTTTGAGTTGCAATACAGTGCATAGTTTTTGTTGGGCCTCTTGGGCGCTTATCCGTGGAGGACTTCGTATTGCTGTAAAAAGAGAGTGAGGTTCGCGTGGCAATTTTCGAAGTTCAATTGACTGAAAATAAATTTCCCATAATTAAAAATTGTCCAAAGCCTTTCTCTATTGTGGTAAATGTTTCCAGAACTGGTAATTACCGAAAGTCTCGCAACGCTCCAGCGCATACATCGCCAGTTCGAATATTTTTATCACTTTACATGAAACACCCTGTATATGAACTACATATTAAAACGTAAATGTGTACTGTAGCACAAACAAACTTCTAGTGTGACCTCCCAAGGTGCATATTAACTGCAGTGATCTCAGTTGGGTGCTCCAACTCTAGCCAAACTTTACCTACTCCTAAAATGAATAATTCAAACATTTACCTAATCGGCTAACTCCGATATCGTACAGCTCCACTTGTAGGGTGTAGTGCCAGTAACCTAGGGGCAGTGATAGAATCTACGTAAAATAAATAATTTGATCTTTATCTTTATCTGCAAATAAATATCTGTATTGAGTAAAAACCCTCTGTATTAACCTAATGTATGCATGTTTGCGCACAATCTTTGTATGCGCCTTCATGTTCATTATGACAGAGGGAGCACTATGGCTCAGATAGGTGTATAAATATTCCACATATCTTGGAGACCCACCCACCCCTTCTCGGCAAAATAGACCTACAGCAACAAGAACACTGCTTACCAACTTATCGATGACTCCATCTGACTTCTCTCTTAGCAGTGGTGGCAGGAGGGCGAATATAGCACTGACCAGGGCACCTAATGCGATGGGCAAATTACAATGGCGACTAAATATTCCGAAGTGACACACTTGTGATTTACACAACAAATTGAGATTGGGCAGAGCCATACCTTAAATAGAGAGCCACTGCTTTCTGACCAACAGACAAGTTCATAAATAACCACAGCAGAAGGTGTACCACTGGGGAGAAGCAGGTATTCGCATGGTTCTGGTGTACTGAAGAATTATCTGAACAGCAAGGGTAGAAAAGTGATGAGGTGAGGGTTACATATGCATCTAAGTTCTGCAAAGCGGGTGCCAAGCTCAACAGCAACGAAACCATGGCCCCGGCTCCCTCCTCCCACGTGTGGGTGTTGGCACATGAGTAGTAGACGTAGGAGGATTAAATCGACGTGGATAATTTCGACCATCGCTATCGTCTGATATCGGAGGATATTTGGAGCAGGATACTTTCCGCCCAAGGAGGAGCGCGAGCCAAGACCGCCCCCGCGCGTAGAGAGGGGTTTCCTTCTCGCGTTTGAACATGCATGAACATGCAAAATACATCTTATTCCCTTTCCACATCTTTTAATACATCCCAGAGCGGGGAGTTTTCATACCGCACTTAACATAGCATACTTTCCTCCTGAAGACATGCAAGCAATAGACATACACATTTGTACAAGTGAAAATATTTGATTAATGCCAATTAAAGCCAATGATGCTTAGTAATGCCAATTAAAGCCAATGGTGCTGGGGGGGATTGCCAATTGTGTTGCCAATCTGTGTGAAGGAGAAAACCCCAGCGGAAAAACCTTCACACCTGAAACAGAAGAAACATACGAGACAACAAAGATGCTACAGGATGGCAATTAAAACATGAGAGTGAAACATACTCACACATTTTCTTCCTTGATTTGACAACTTCCATAAGGGTATGAATCGATGGCATTGAATTGATAACGTTTATCATCATAGGACATGAGAGCAAGCTTGGTATTCTCCAAGGTATACATGCACTGACGTTTGCTTCATATTGATCTTTGCACATGAGATACTTTTTCACTATTGAACAACACATTTTTGTACACATCATGAAGCAAATGCTTGCGAAGTATATCCTTCTTCACTCCTTTTGCTCTAGCTATTTGATCATCGCCAACCAACTTTATCGAATACATTTTAGCCTTTAGAGCAAATACCTCCTCAATTATACGACCACCAGTCTCACACTTGAATCTAAACAACTTACCCTTATTTTTGTCACTGTACAATGCATGATCTCCAGGATATGACGACAGGTCCAGATGTTCATCTGCAATTTTCTTCAGTTCACCTTCATAATCGTCAGTCATCAACTCTAGGATAAAACTATCAGTGTCCGTTTACATGGGAATGACTGTACAGGAGAGCTTGCTCTGTAGAGTACAATAGAGGAACTCATACATGACATACTTCGAGTGCTCAAGCACGCAGAATCCAATCTGCAATGGGAAGTTACATTTGATAGTTCTTTTTTTCAATTCGTACAGCACACAATTCTCAGAGAGAATTTCGAAGTGAACACAGTCATTTGAACTGCTGTACCGCTCAGCTTCCTCTAGACTAAAGGCTACCTTAATGTTCCTGAAACGAGAGGGATTAAGAAGACTTCTTCCAAAGATACTATTTATAGAGAGCTTCATCAAGCTCTTCTCAAACTCTGTTTGTGCTGCTCTACGACGCTCAATGTTCATCATGATATATGGTTCAAATATCTTGCTCTGCTTGAATTGTAGTATTTTATGGATCTTGCTCACTTTCATACCCAATCTATAGTACAACCCCAGCAAGCGATAGCGCACAACATACCCTGTTTTGTCCATACACGTGAGAAGCAACTTCTCTTGAGCGGATATCCTGTAATTAAGCTGCTCAATTAGTTGATGTTGGTACGTTGACAGCCAACTTGAGTCCACCTTCTGCTTGAGCGGCGCCAGCGAGAAATACCGTGTCTTCTCATGCAACTCTGGAGGGTATACTAGATCGCATACATATATATAACCGATAGCTGCATCCTCTGGGTGATTAACAAAATCGATACTCGAGAACTTTTCTTCAGGCACCCATTCGAACCCTCCAACTGGAAGGCACTTTGTGAGACAACCACCATACAAAGAATTGGCATCATAGTAGGCCAAATAGCTCGATGGTCTTTCTTCATCGTAATCAGGGCAATCCTTATTGTTAGCTCGAGCATAGCGTTTCGATTGTTGGCAAATACCTCCACGAATGGAGCCCTCAATCGTACGGTACATTTCTTCATCAGTGAAGAGCTCTATTTCCGCCGAAGTGTGCTTCAGAGCAGCTTGCCAGCTGAAACCTGGGAAACTCACAAAGCGAAGCACTTCCAACCCATACGTCTTCATGGATAGAAACCTAAAATGCTGCATTACATCCAACAATAACAGTGTGTCACATAACAAATAAAGGTTGTTGTAAGCGGTGAGGGTCCTGCAAGAAAAGTGATTAAATATATCCTGTGCATAGGCATAGTCATCGTCGCTCACAGGTGTCCTAGTTAGATCATTAAAAAAAGCTTCCTTGGGTGGAAGACTTTCTTCTTTGTACACATCAAAGCTCTTAATGTAGGAATATGGAAAGACACCTTTCCGAGTCAGACGAAGAAAATCTTCGCCATATACCTGCTTCAGACACTTGAATGCTTGAAAACCCTCAGAACCCATTAAACTGTCAACAAGACAGGACAGTGATTGATTCAAATATTGAGTAGTGTCACAGAAAATGAAATTACCATACTCAAAGTTCCGTATTTTTTCACTACTTGTTGCAATAAGTTTGGGTGGTGTTTTCCATTTCATGTCGTGGAAACCACGAAGCAGAGAACTGATGTCATAGGCCAAATTGTGTACCAACACTGGTATCTTACCTTTATTTGCACAACCAACGTTGCATTGGTTGCACAAAGAGGCCAAAAAGTTTGGGCCATCATACCTACTGTGGTCATGATGACAAGTTTTAGGGTGAGCTTGATCAAAGAGAACACCGCAGTACTCGCACTGAATGGCTGCATTGTGTTTACTCTCTTGCTCAGCTGACAAAATTATAGGTGCTGGTTCGCTGTTATACATTGCTGCGATGTCGTGTAGAAGCATGAGATATTCTACACACTTGGAACCAGCATCAGGTCCCAAATATACATCTTTTGCAATGATCTGCGAGTCGTAAGTTCGTACTAGAACTGCACAAAATGAACTCATTACGTGGCGTTGTACGGCATTTTTGACTGCTGTATTAGGGTCCAGAATGGACGCAGTGTCAAGTCCTATCACATAAGGATAGGCGAACATATTGAAATATTGATTAAATTTTATTATATTTTTGCCCGGTGGTGGGAACTGTAAGATGACTTCCTTCAAGTTCCTACACACACGACGATGCCTGATTAGCGAATCATTTGTACAAAATCCACGAGTACATTTCTCGCAGAATACCCGACCGTTACGACTCATCAGAGCATTGAAATTTCTGATACCAAAAAAGTGATCATTCACTTCCAACAACTTAACACTATCACAGAATTCCGTTTTTGGTATGCGAGAGGCATGTAATGTCCCATCTTCATACTTGTAAATAAACACACCAACTTGGTTACGATTTTCCCAGAGATCTATGTCAGAATATGAGACTGGATCCTCAGGCCACCACCTCACACGAGCAATAGGATCTGACTCACAATTTTCCAAGTATTTTGTATATGTTTGCCAATTATTTTTACGCCTCTTCTGAGGATGCAACAAAGCCAATGTGTTATATTTAAAGCACTCGTGAGGGGCGTTGGGTGGAGAGTCCACATTGGTAATTGTCTTCCATCTTTTTTTCAACTCATCGGGTATAGCTGTTTTACACCCAATGCGCTTCTTCTTTAATTTAGTGATAGTTACCTCAAGTTCCAAAACATCCCTGGAAACAAACCCACTACCAACTCGTTGATAGTTTTCCACGTTTTGCGAGAGTTCAGAAAAGCTCTCATTTAGTGCAACCATTATATCTGAAAGATTATGTATCTCTTGTGATGTTGTTGGTATGTATGCGATGTTAGTTGTGATATTGTCACCTACTTCTTTCACCATATGCAAAATTAGTCGCATATAAAATCGGAAAGGTATACACTGATCCTGCAACATTCGCACTATATCATGCTGGTACAAAAGAACATAATCGATCGGATCTTCCACACTGTCATCATGTGGAGAAGCAAACAGCGCAAAACACCTATTATGACCACCAAATGCACTCTGAGTTAGAAAGAATGGTAGGTATGGAACTTCAACGCCGGGGTGGGCACCTCGAATATGTTCTGAGAGCTCTTGTACCTGATCGACATTTGGCTCTGGTGGTAATGGGTTGTTTAATTCGGCAAAATTGTCATTTTGAATGGCATCTATTGGAGTATCCGAATCAAACAGACCATCATTCAGTAACATATTAAAATCCAATTCCCACTCCGGATGATTCGCTTCCACACCACCAGCATCAATTTGCAAAGCTTGCTCCCTCTCCTCAATACGTTGTATTAATTGTTCAATACCATCATACCCACAAATTCCACAGCGAGGCACTAAATAAAAAAAGAAAATGGAAAGGTCTCAGTTATAATATCTGAAGATAAATAAAGAAAAATACTCACTCTCAGCAGGTCTAGTAAGAAACTTGGGGAGGAGGCAGCACAACAAACAAGCTTTGGTCTCGAACTTGAGCAGGAGGCAGCACACCAAACAAAATTTGGCCTGGAACTTGAGCAGGAGGGCAGCACACACCAAACAATATTTGGCAGGCAAAATGAAACAAGCACTGCAACCAGGGCAACAGAACTTGTTGGAGAAACACTGCACGCCATGCTCGAATTTATAGGGTGAAAATGTTGACGTGGGGGCGGGCTAGAGAAATCCACATGTAGCAAAAGTCTTTGTAATAAACAACCAATTACAAACTAAGGAAAAACGTAACCAATAGGGATAGTATGCACATCCTCTCCATCGGATTCCTTTTCAACATCCCCCTCACAGTCAACGATGGAAGCGCAGAAGTGCTACGCGGTCTCCGAGGACGATTGTACATATAGAAAGTTTTCCCGTTTTTCCCTCTCTAAAAAATGTGATTGTTTGTTAAGATTCTGATTGTCTCCTGACGGGGGATCTTCCTCTTGTGAAGACATTGAAGCCACCACCCAGAACTTTCTTTATACAATATGATGAGCATCTGCAACGCTGTCGTTGTGGTGGATTGTGGTCATCGAATCGATCTCATTGGCTAGACAATAACATCCGACCTTATCTCGGTTACCATCCAAGCTCGGATCAACCATGAAGCCCAGTGAACGATTTGCTTTGACAGTACAATGGCTGATGTACAAGGATTTGATGAAATTAAACTCCTATCTGAACTGCAACGGGCCAGAGGCTGATTTTCGTCTCATTATGCAAATTCTCCCGTTTCCGATGCGGACGAAACGAGGAAAGATTAGTCGGAGGCTCCAACGCTTCGTCGCCATCAAGTGTGACTTGTTGCGACGGTATCGTCAGGGTGACAATATCTCTCCAACCATACTTAATGCTGTACTCAAGCAACCAATAATTCGAAACTTTTACATCCAACACTCGGAATACATCGTGCGTCGCAAGAAAGATGGTTGTCGCAAGGTGTCGAGTCTGGAGGACTATCTGAAAGAGGTCTGTACATTGAAGAAATAAAATGAGACATTTTTCTTTAAATGAGGTATTCCTCTTCAATCATTTTTATTATCTTGAGGTCATTGTGTACAAGGTTATTGTCAAATAAGGAAACAATGCTCTTGAGTTGGTAATTCTTACAAAGGCGGGAAGCAAAGAAACAAACAAAAAGTCCACAGTGTGAGCTGTAAATGCTTTGAATGCATTTCTCGCAATACTGATCAACAGGTAGATCTAGCAGCTCTTCTTCAATCGGTGGTAGACCAAAGCTGTCCACATAGCTGTACTTGTCATTCCTATCTCTCATGTACAATAGCCAGTGTTCTCCGGGACCGTCGTGTGGGTGTGTATTGATAACTATAAACCCTTCTGTCGTTAAACTTGGTACCATATCAATTGCGAAGGTCCCGCGATACATATTCAAAGTTTCATGGTTCAGAGAAAACAATAATTCCAGATCAAACACATTCATGCTTAGTCCACTCGAACAACAAGATCACCATCGACTGATAAAATCTTGGGCGCTTCTCTAATAAGTATAACCGACACTGCGCAAGGTAATGGCTTAGCAAACTTCATTTCAATCCTGCAATTGCCTTTCCGCAATGGATTAAAGTAGGAACCAAAACTTTCGTCAGCACTCAAGTTCCAATGCATGATAAAGGAATTTTTTTTATATTTTTCATAACTCAACTCGACATGTTTTTCATTCAGTAGATACAAGAATTCGTAGTAGCTTGCTCTACCCAGATCATTTTCCCAGTCATAGGATAGTTGCTTCCTGTGTCCATCAACTGATAGTGTTACAGAACTAACATTAAAATGTTCGAAACAAAAGGGGCTCGACTTGTAATCACCCTGATAAGCCTCGGTGCGAACTAGACATACAGTAAGTTGATCAGGAATTCTATCAGGGAATAAGTTTTCAAAGATTGCATCATGAAGGCCCGGCAAAAGCGAGCGGACTTTGCTTTCTAGTCCACGCATGATGTAACATGTCGGGGATGATCTAAGGGCTTTCTGGTGTGCAATAAAACTTGAGTTGCTAACTTTGACTTTGCGTGCTACAAGTGCCGCGCTGTGGATTTTCAATTGATGCTTATGAGTTTCATTGGTGCCAGTTAGCAATCTAAAGCTATCCGTATTATGTAGAGCAGTCACTCGAACCCCCACACCGGGTAACAAAAGCCTCCCTTGGTTTGTGAGGTCGGTGTTAACTTTCATGACAATTTCAAATAGTTTCCCCCACTTGTCCTAGCTATGTGCAACTTTGCATCCCGAGCGACTGGATCATTTGCTGCATGCTCTCCTGTGTCATATGTATACATTGCACAATCATCTAAAGTCTTCTGCAGATGAGTATTCGTATGAAGTAGGGTATCAATCATACATCGATAGGAGTTCAAACAGTTGCTGCTTGCAAGACGTTGATTCAAGTGAATGGTTACATATTTAAATAAAGCGGCACCCAAGTTGTTGACTGGGAATACAATGTCCTCAGTGATACCGTCTGCTCTTCGGGTAATTGGTTTACTCCCGTCCGACCTCAATATCTGCATAGTTATATTAAAATACATAGATGATAAATCGAGATACAAGTCTGAGAGATTTGTTATGTTCCATTCGATCGTCGATTCTCCTCCGCTGATTGTAGAAACAGGATAATAAACTTGCGCCTCGCATGATTCTATTGAAACTTGGGTCGGAGGTATGTTGAATAACTCACACTCCCCCTTCAAAGCCAGCTGGGACTGTGCGTGTACAACGTTGACCTGCGACGTCTTTGCAAATGAAAAGGTACAATGCTTTCCTCATAGCTTTATTTGTTAGCATCTTACCCGAGCAAAAAGACTCTTCCAATCCCCCCTTTAGCTTTTGACATCGCCCTCTCAACCCAACCCTACCTGGGCCACCTGTATTTCGGAATGCGATGGCCGATTCGAAGCATTGTCTGCCACACTTTCTACAGGTGAAAGGCGACCCATTGCTCGACTTCTAACCAGCTTGGATGCTGATGCACACTTTTAACCCCACGCTGACCCGCTGTTTTCAGAATGCGATCCCGTTCACAATTGGAATCATTGTCCTCCAGTCCCCTTACCATTTGACATTGTCCGCTGGCGAGCATGGTCCGTTTTTGCTAACCACCAGCCGTTCCACACCTCTAACCCCCCGCTGACCCAGTGTTTTCAGAATGGGATCCCGTTCACGATTCGAAGCATTGTCCACATCGTAAAAGGCGACCATGGTCCGTTTTGCTAACCGCCAGTCGATCCACTCCTCTAACCCCCCGCCGACCACTTTTTTTGAATGCGATCCCGTTCACGATTGGAATCATTGTCCTCCAATCCCCCTTTACCTTTTGACATCGCCCTGACAAGCCAGCCCTACCTGGGCCACCTGTTTTTTCGGAATGCGATGACCGCTTCGAAGCATTGTCTGCCACACTTTCTACAGGTGAAAGGGGGCGACCCATTGTCCCGACTTCTAACCCCTCTTGGGCGCCATTTTCGGAGTGCGACCCTTTTCCATAGAAAAACCTTTTTCTTTATAAAGAAGAAACATCAATGTATGAAAAAAAAGTGTCTTCTTTATTTCATGGTTACAGAGGATTAATCGAAAATGTCTCTTATCTTCCTCTTTTTCCTTCGATGTCCGCTGCCTGCAATGTCCTTCAAAATCTGTGTGCCTAATTCATTTGAGCTTGCTCTCAGTGCTTGCTTGATGTTTTACCCTTCAGATAACTTTTTCGCCAAATTTTTCGCTGCGCTCATCGCAGTACGGGCTATGTAAGGCTTTGCACGATGCAATAGTGGCAATGCTAGCTTACGCAAAGAACTAAAGAAGCCATTCCCAGTTTGAAAGAGAGGCCCTTTGTATGGCACTAAATCACCAAGTCCCGATCCATAATGGATCTCTGGCACTTCTTTAAGATACATTTTTGAAGTGTAGAACTAGAGCTGTACGACCTGGTCCTCTAAAATGAAGTGGACGACCTGTCTCATCATACAACTTAATCGAAATTGACGTGATTTCGTTCTGTAACAGCTTCAAATATTGCACGTTATGGAAGCTGTAATGAATCTGGGGATCATCTTTATGTAAATATGGGACGAGTTTCAAAATGGGAAACTTTTTTGCACCTATATGAGATGATTCGATAATGTCACAATAAATCATGAAATTATGAAACAATGGTTTAAGATTGAGTGGTGTGGTTCCGGTGGTGGTGTTTGCAATAGACTGAATTGGTGCGAAACCCAACATATTACTAAATATTCAGAAAGATCTATAGTTACTCCATCAAGTGGAGTGAAAGTAAACAGCTGTGTATCTTAGTGTACGTTAGTATAGCATTGCTGCCTATCACACCTCTGATACCTTGTAGAAGCGAACGTGGTGTCTCGTAATAATTTGGTGGAATTTGGACTTCTTCCCTTGCAAGTATTACTTTTTCTAGAACAACACCAAAACTGAATGTAAATGGATCTCCAATGTATTGTGTTGTATTTTCTAACAGTTTACTGGAGTTTAATTTGAGGAGTCTCTTGAGTTGTTCAGGGATAACAAAGAGACGTGGGACCAATAATGTATAGGTATTGTTTTGAAATAGTATCTTTCCATCGATTTCATATCTTTTAAAGAAGCGATTTAGTGTGACAGTGATAGGGCGACCTGGTATGAATATGATTTGAGCATATTGTGTAATGATAGTCACCTCTTCCTTTAAAAGCATCTTTGAGATAGCTTCGTCTCCCATGTACATGTTCTGACGTGGAACTTTAGCACCTGCAACTTTCAAACCCTGTATAGTGGACACACCCATGGCTTGTTGCAGTTCTTCATCCAAAAACTTAATAGAACAAATTATTTGAGGTAGTTGGAATGTGTACCTTCCATCAACATAACCAAATGCGATGTTGAATTCTTTTAAAAAATCTTGCAGCGCGTGTTCCAAAGTCGATATCAGAACAACTTCCTTACGCAGCTCAATAATGCTTCTGGAAGTAATATGTATAGTAGCAGCGTTAGTCCGTGGAACGTTGTAGAATACATTAGAGATGGAAAGTTCATGCAGGCCGACTTCATATTCTTCATTCACTTGTAGTGGTGCACTCAGAGTGATTGTAAAGTCATTGAGACTGTTGTTCGGGTGCATATCCATGCAATCATTGGATAGGAGATACATGTAAAAATCAGAACTTCGCGACATCTTGGGCTGGAACCCAGGAATTAAATGAGTCATTGTAACCTAGCCATTTCACTTTATAATGTGTGACACCGTTTATTTTCTTTCGACTTACTATGCGTTCAATCGGGTATGGGTCGTCTTGCGATTTCACTACACATTGCAATTCATTGGCATAGTAAGTTGCATCGTCTTCGACCCCATCTGGTCCAGCTATGTAAAACACTGGTGGATCCGAGTTCTTGTATCGTGTGATCGTGTAGACAACTAAGGACCAGTGCCCAATGTACCCCTTGTCAAAAATTGATCTACTTGTGAGTACGCGCACCTGGTCACCGATATTCAATGTAATCTTGTTTGGTTTGTTGTCATTTTTACTGTGAAGTCTATTGAATAGTTCAATCTCGTTATTTTTATCGACGTCGTTCGGGGCCATCTTGATAGTCGAGTGATATGATGAATTGTAGTCGGCGATGATCTTTGGGAGAACAGCAATGTACTTGTGATGACCTTTACTGGCGAAATACGATAAAGTCTAGCTTTAATAGTTTTGATAGCGCGTTCAACGACCGCAGTCTTCAGGGGTGAAAAAGAGTTATACATGTGTATTGAGTGACGTTTACACCATGCCTTCACATGTTTGTTATAGAACTCTCTCCCTCTATCTACCTGCAGGGGACTTGGATAGACTTTATGGCTCCTATACAACTTGATCAATCCTTTCTTCACATCTTCACCACGCTTGGTCTTAATGGGTGTAGCCATGAGTCGTCTTGATAAGCAGTAGATCACAATGAGTATGAAGGAAAATCCTTTATTTTGTTTCTTGTACTGCAGGAATGAAATCAGGTCTGCTCGATGAAGATCGTCGATGTGCAGTGAGATGGTCTTTCTTCTCTTAAATCTGCGTCTTCCTTCTTTGTAAAGTGTGTAGACATCATCTCGCTGTAGTTCTTCGATTGCCTGTTTCTTCGAGATGTTTCGACCTCTGCAGTATCGGGCAACCCCCCCCAAACCAGCGTTTGGATCCCTATAATTCATTCTTCTTCTGTGATATATTCATCTGATGATGATGATGAAAGCAACTTTGTTCTTTGGGGCGATTTATACGTTTCCCAGAGTATACGTTTCCTTGCTTTCCTCTTCTGACGTATTTTGTGTGGCTGCAAGAACTTTGCCACGTTTCGGTACCAGGCAGGCTTCCCTTTCTTGTGTCCGGACAGATGCAACACCAATTCTTTTATATTAGAACCAGCGATTGTTTGGTTGTTATGAATGATTTCTTCCTTATCATTCCAAGTCAAGCTCCTAGGTAGCACTGAGACTACACGTCTTACTTTTTTAATGTTGACATTAGAAGGAAGCGAATTGTAATCAAATGAACGTCCCATTGGAAGTGACTCATCATTTTTTTCTTCCTGTACTGTGGATGCTGGCTCTGTTTCATTAGATGGTTTCTGATAATTTTTTATAATGTAGTACATAACAGTTAACATTCGTTTTACTTTAATATCATCGCTTTCGTTAGATTCCAGAATTGATTCGATAGGAGTCAATACCTCAACCTTTGTAGCCATTTTTTAGACACCTACCGTCATTGCTAGAGCACGACCTGCGACACCACCGAGCACAGTGGTTAATCCCGTGAGTAATAAGGGGATTAGTGGCACTAATGCACCCCTCTGACGATAGAGGAAGGATCTTAGTCTTTTTGGTGATTTGTGCAGCGTTTTATATGCAATGTATCGAATGGTGTGTTTATACTTTTCCAGCTCTTTGAACAATCTGGGCGGTAGCTTAATATTACCATTCAATATATTCTTACAGACTTCAGAAAGAGCTTCTATGCTATGAGGTGGCGCCTCCTTTAAAATCTCATCGCGCTCTTTAGGTGTACATGTTGCAAGGACTTTTAGGAAAGTTAAATGATGACGCAGAGTTTTCATTTTGGCAAGAAAACAAACTGTCGAACGTTTCCAGTAATGCCTGTTCGCAGACGAAATTGAGACTGCGTCAGAGGGTGTAGGTCAATCACTAGATAACCAAATGGTTTCTCTGTTGCCTGCTCAAATGCACTCATAAAGTATGGTAATTGAGCTTTGCCGAAGATCTGGCGTCCTAAAAGTTCCAGCTGCGTGCGTGACCTTAAATTATTAAATAATATTATATATGTGCTATTGTGAGATAATGTTCTATAGTTGACGTCGTTGTGAAATAAGTACTGACAAAGAAAAACAATGGATGCGTTCTTATGATGTGATGTATAGAGATGAACCATTTCTTGCATCACATTCGTCTCAGTCATGAGATCGTCGACTATAATCAAAGTAGGCACGCTCTCATCCCATGTCTTTGGTAGCTCTTTCTGGAATGTAACATCATTTGCGAATTCATTTTGCCAGCTCGCATCATATTTGCTAACGTAAAAGATTTGCTCTGGGACTACAGTGAATACTGTAAGATTTCTTAAAATGTTACGAACGAGATAGGTTTTACCCGACATGGAAGGACCGCAAATAATAACCCTTGCAGGGTGGATAAAAGCAAATCGACCTGCGTCAGACATCACGATGCAAAAGTAAATGAGACAATGAATAAGTGATGGTGTGAGAAATGGATTTATTGTACATCTCACCAATCGATTTGATCGTCTTGACTTTTTGCGGAACGACGCTTCATTTCTATAAGACGCTCGTGTGCGAGGAACCTCCTCACAGCTTCTGCTTTTGCTTCATATATTTCTTGTTTAAGTCGCCATTTTTTCTCGTCCGCCGTCTCCCGCTCATCATCATATTCCTTTCCAAAACATCGAGTGAAAAGCTTCCATGCAGCTCCCATTTTGTGTAGAAAGTTGATAGGTGAGTTGATCGTTGGTAAATGACGATTAAAACTCCCCGCTCGGGGATGTATTAAAAGATGTGGAAAGGGAATAAGATGTATTTTGCATGTTCATGCATGTTCAAACGCGAGAAGGAAACCCCTCTCTTCGCGCGGCCGCGAAACGCGCGGGGGCGGTCTTGGCTCGCGCCAAGTTCAGAGTCGAGTTTTTCAGAGTAGGTATCGACGGGCACTAAAAACCATCCAAAGCGGTACCGGCAAAGATGCTTTGTGTGCGTCCCTGCTGCACCATATTTCGAAACTTTACGGCGAGCTGCTCTGGCCAGTGTTGCCACACCCAGCGAAGGAAAAGTATGGAGATCGCTTATTAAAAAGTATGGAGATTTCAGCAAAAATCTGTAGATGGCGGTAAACTATATAGTTGCTAAATTAAAATCGTTTTCAAGGCGATATTTTGTGTCTTTCGTCATTTCAGATTTTCTGTTTTGCTTTTTTTTCGTCAAAACAACGGAAATATGTGATGGTGGGAAAAATGGTGGGAGTTGCAGTTGGTTTAGGTGAGGTTCAGGCTCACTTCATCCCTTGCGTGGCTTGTCTCTAGCTGGCGCTGCGCTGTTGGCACAAGTGCCACTGGTGCTACCTACAGTGACTGTAGTGCTACCGTTCCAGCAACTGCACGAGGTCTACTTTGTTGCTTCCAGTTGAGGAAGCAAGAATAAGCGAAAATCAAAGAAATCAATACACAAGCGGTGTCTAACCATGGTGGTTAGCAAATAGAATTCAGCGAGTGATTAAACTTATGCTACGTATTACGTACATACATAGAGATAGACGCATTCAGCGAAGATTATTTGGATAGCTTCCGATCCGAAAATGGATGCACAGACCATCGATGCGCGCTTCGCACGCTGGTTTGTATATATGTATATTTCCGTATGCATTTATCATCGACCTGCTTTGCAGTTCCGCTAGCCGGACCATCACTGGCTCCAAGCAAAGCAAAGAACTCCGCTGTCATTTAGAGCAACGGAATGCAAAATTTCCCTCCTTGTTCGTGCAGCTCCTGTTGCGTTTCGAAAGCTTGTGACAACTTAATTATTTTGTACAAAGTGCACATGAAATACATCTCGACTTCCCGTTTGGAACACTTTCGTTTATCATGAACTTACAAGGACTGTTTCGTCAAAATTGTTTTCTGACAACTTGACATGGTAAAAGGACGCAGAAACCATCTACGCGAGCCATCTATGTTGATAGCTATGGCGCTAATCGTCATCCGCGGCGGATGCGGATTCAGACGGTCGCCATTTTTTTGCAAGTTTCAGCAGCTCTTTCTCAACCTTGAAGTCGAAGCAAGTTGACGAGCCCACCAGTCTCTTTGTGTGCAGCAGACTGCTGATGGTGCCAGTGGAGAGTCTGTTCCTTTGTTTTGTCTTCATGCTGTTCACGGCGGAGAATAGCCTTTCCGCTGCTGCGCTTGAATGTGGTAAACACAGAACAGCTGACACAAATTTTTCAAGCGAAGTGTCCCAGTAAACCACAAATATCCTTTAGACATCCAGAGGATGGTTCAGCTGGGACATTTAGTATGTCCAGTGGATATCCAGATATATCCAGATTACGTTGAAAAGACGTACTATAGATGATCGAATGCTTGTCGAAATCACGTTGCTGGTACGTTGCAGAGATATCCAAGCTGGATGTTTCTCCCCTCTAATGGACATACATCCGAAGCACATATGGATATCCATCGGACGTTCTATATGACCACCACTGTATACACACCATGCGTCATGCAGGAAATATTTTTCATATCACATGAACAGCAGCACAAATTTTCAACCTCTTGGTCGAAGCGAGGTAATAGTAATTCAACACAACACAGTTCTGAGTCACAATTTTTTTAATACACTGGAGAACAAATACTTCCAACACAAATCTCACTGAAATTGTTGTAATGCAGTACACACCATTGTACCTTGGTACTTTCAGTATTATAGTATCACACGTGTTAAAATTTACAATCGCGACACAGTTGTCTGAAGTCGCATGTGAGTAGTTCCGCTGCCCGTGTTATCTTTGCTGTGGTTGAAAGTTATATAAAGCTAATATTGGTATTATACAGCGTCTACGCGCAGCGCGGCATTTCAATAAGGATGAGATGCTGATAGGCTTCACCAGAGGTGTCACATTTTACATAACTATGCAATGAACACAGAGTAAGGCAAATACCAAACGTATACGCACTTTACCACGCTACCGCCGTCGCTCCAATTAACTCACTTGTCACTGAACACAAAATAGCAGAAGATGGAAAATGCTACTCGTCAGTGATGGAAACCGAACGTGCGTGAAGAACCACGCGTGGCGTTTGGAATAAAAAAAAATAAGAAACAGAAACAGGGGGTATTATATGAGCATTGATCAATTCGTCACACGGAGAGAGGCATTATTGTGTCAGTTAAGGAAGAACTACAACGACGACCGATTAAAAAAATATTGTTTAATACTGCGTTTTTCTTCTATTTTTTTAAATTCGACGTTACACTCTGAATCTAGTGACGGATATGTGCCATCAGATCAACTGGCCACGGCCACTAGCGATCATTCCGAACGTTTTGAAGAGTTAAACGGACCCCCTAATACACGAGACACTCTCGAGAACCGTAAGCAAAAAATAAAAACATAAAAAAGACTAAGGCTTCGTAAAAAAAAAAAAAACCCTGCTCCAAGGACATCGAACTTGAAACACTAAATTTTATTGTCGTGTACGTACCTTTAAACTGCATCCATATACACAGTTCACTGATTCCAACACATACACATTGCACGGACACACAACCCATCCGATGCACCAGGCACTGCAAAACTCAATCAAGGTCATCCTTAGTGACGAACACGATAAATCCTCAAACGAGATGGCCGACGAACAATAGTCCAAGCAAAAAGTTCCACCAGACACGCTTCGATGTAAGAAGCAGTTGCAATTTTGCTATGTGTGACCGTTGAGACAACAAATAACCTGTAAAGAAACCGAAGTGAGTAGCAGCAGGTTGGCAGTCTTCAAACGTTAATGCTGGAACACTAGACCGTTTTGTAACTCACTTTCTTGCAGTCGACACAGTCCCACGGTCACCTAGAATGAAACAATACAATTAGCCTCACTTGTAATGTACAACGTCGCTTCACCCATGCAGCCTATCTCGCCCGCCGCCATTTGTAATGCGTCCACTGTCTGCAACAGAACATACTAAAAGTAAAACACAGGTGTTGTACGATGCATCTCAAATAGGTTGACCTACGTTTCTTGTACTTCACCAAACATTAGACCTATACTGAAAAGTGCGGTTGTCATCCGTCTCAACGGAGAGGTGGCAGCTCAGACGACGGCGGGAAGGCGACAAAGCAAAGAATGCACAATGCAGTTTGGACGAATACGCGATGCCATGTCACTCCTCATCGGCGGCGCGCGGGGGAACGTAGTTCGCTGCAACGAAACCACATGTAATTAGGCGGCACACGGATTATTCAACAAGCACACGAGTCATGAGGCACACATATTATTCAGCGGACACAAAGCTGTTGCCGATGTGACGGCTTTGTATACCTGCTCAAATTTGTCGATCGGGAGACTTGTGCTGTTATTTCAGAACTGTTACGGCTATTTCCAGACGGTTACTGATGTGTACCGGCCAGTGATGGGCAAAGTACCTCAAAATTATACTTAAAGTAAAGTACCAAGTACCTGGTGTCATTAGTACTTCAAGTACAGTACAAAGTACCCAATTCCAAATGTACTTCAAGTAAAGTACAAAGTACTAGGCAAAGTACTTCAAGTACTCATCAAGTACATCGCCAATTTAATTTGTATCACTTTGCATTTCACTGTTTAGTATCTGTCTTGCTTTTTTGGCAAAACTTTAGCGAGCATTCTTGACAAATGCTCTGAAACCATAAAGTCCTAGGTTAAGTGCCAACCCGTGTATATGAACTTAATCAGATGTTCTAATTTGCAGTTACATGTAGAGAGGTAATCAGTCAGCTGTGCTGTGATTATGCAAAATAGTACGTATTATACCCTGACTGAGTGTGGTGTTCCGGTACTAATCTTCGGGTATAAGAGGCTAGATAATTTCAGGGGGAAAAAGTACAAGCCAACAGAGATTATACATTTCTGGGCATTCATTGCTGCTTTTTGAAATACAACATGTTTAAAAAAAGAATATAAAGAAAATTAAAAAGGACGAAACACGATGTAAGCCTTCATTTTTATACGACTGTGATATGCAACAATGTAATCCATGTGGCCAATTACAAAAACGTAAAATGTAAAAATGAAAGCATGTGTGTCTTTCAGAGTGTTCATCGTGTAATGCAATCACACATTGTGATATAAATTGATTATTAATTGCCAATGAAGGAAACAATACAAAAAAAAAAGAGCATCGAACCTTGCATTGGGAGAACTGAAATGACAATTGACCAAGTCATTGTGCTGCCGGTTGCAGTGTCATAATGTGTGCGTGTCTTTGCATTCCATTCGTGTTACATAATCATAGAAGCGTTGATACTTTTTCAACATTTCAAGCCTCTCAACAATAGATTTGCTTCAACAAATATGCTCTTTAAAAGCCCAAAAATCCCTTTTGGTAAAATGTCATACTGGGAATCTTGGTACTGCATCCCACTAGAAGCGCTAAAATGACGGCAAGAAGACGAAACCTCAGAGATAGCCCTATTTTCGTCTTCTTGTTGTCATTTTAGCGCTTTTAGTGGGGTGCATTTTTGGTACTCTTTTGTGATTTTTTGTCTGGAGTCCAAGTTTGGGTACTTGAGTACTTGATGGAAAAGTACTCGGAAACAAGTACTTTAAGTACAGTACAAAGTACACAATTTAAAATGTACTTAAAGTAAAGTACAAGTACACAGAAATGTACTTAAAGTACTACTTGAGTACTTGGTACTTCAAGTACTGCCCATCACTGGTACCGGCTGTACTGTCTGAGGGAACTTTTCGAACCGGCACGTGTCCGTCACTGGATATAGAGTGTGGGCGCTCGTTTTCGCACTGCCGATCAAACTAGAAACAAACCTTTCCCATTCACCTTCTCGACGCCATATGTGTACAACATATATAGGACGTTCAATGCACATAACAATGGATGCACACTAGACGTCTGAAATCAGGGTGCAGTGTACGTTCCTTAGACATCCAACTTTTCTAACGTCCCAGACAACACAATGACGTCCATAGGACGTCCTATGGATATCTGTTTAGGAATACAGGATATCCATGGGATGTCCAAACATATCCGGCGGACATCCATGGGACATCCCGTTGTCTGCAAAAAGACATCCTATGGCCTTTCCTGGGGACATCCCGTGGGACAAGTCTGGGATATGATCAGGCTTTGATCGGATATGTCATACCGTGCCTTCACGGTACCGATATGCTTTAACACTAGCTGCAGCAAATAATTTTCACGTGATCAGAGCAGTTTCAAAGCTTTCATGGCTTCTTTATTTCAAGGAACTTCAAGTGATGTATAGCTACACAATGTTAAATATTACACAATATGCATAAAAAGAAAATGACATTTGACTTGGATGATAACAAAGCAGATAAGTGCTCAATGCATGAACGCATAAAAGCTCTAGAAATTACATCGTGTGATGCAACATCTGAAGCTGCTGAGAGGTGAAATCAATTTGTAGTCTGCATTTAGCAGTGACGAGCAGAAACTGTGTTCTCAGTCATTAAGCCCACAAGGGGTGCTTTGGAATTAATGGTGGCTGGATGGCTTACAGGGCCAGACCACACTTTGCCTTGTATACAGAGAAAAGCTGAACGATTCTTGCGCCAGCAGTTAGAACTATTCATAACGCTAAACAAATAGTCGATATGCTTATTTGGACCGAAAATGACATCCCTCTATCTAGAAAAGCCTCTGTAAATGTACACATGACATATGGAACTAAAGGATCATCACCTTGGTGCTGTTATTTAACGTCACTACATCAATGGGCTGAAGCACCATTCAGCATAAATGAGTAAATAATGTCATTGCATTAATGGGCTGTAGCACCTAGCAAACGCCGTCATCACATAATTGGTTCGAAGCACCTCCTAGCAAAAACGAGCAAACACCACAAACCCACTTCCGTGCAGTACACATCAGATTCATGTAGAAGTTCGTCATTTCAGTCGAGGTAAGTTGTACTACGCGCCTTCAAAAGTGCCTTCCACCTTTGTCATCTGAGCAAAACAATTTTTCACAATCCCTGATACAGATATTTGAGTCTTCTTTAACTGAGCCGATGAACATTATTTGGCTACAATAATATGCACAAAAATACCAATCACTTCAAAAATAATCTTATTTACTCCCTTCTGGACAGCGTGGTCTCGTATCAAACAACCCGAACAAGAAACATGTATCTGGAGTCCGATATGACAATGCGAGCCAAGTGCAGTCTTTACAAAATACATAGATGAATAAAATGAATAACGTCATCTATACGGCACTTCACACTTCATTCTTCTATAGTCTACAGTTGGCCTCGGCCAAGATGAAATGTAAGGAGCCCAGTTTGGGTGTTCAAGATAACACTACAAGAGCTGCAATGGCAGCTGTAAAATATAGCATGGAATTTCAAACATTCTGAGCATTTCGGGATTACACAACATGCTCATGAAGGAAATAAACGCACCATCATGACTAGTGATCAGGTTGCACAAAATAAGCAGAGGTGTAATTTGACCTCTTTGGAGTTTGTTTAAAACAAGTGCAGTCTCCGAGGGGTCACATATGCAAGGAAAATTCCTGGTGTTTCTTTTTTTTTTATGAACGTATACATACAGGGCGCTTCACCTCAAGTGATAAACAATTCTAACTGGCAACGTACCTGCCGGAGGATTGTGGCACTTTCTGCAATTACCTTCTGGGATCTTTTGCTGCCATTTTGGAAAGCTTTGGACAATTTTTAATTCGGGGATCTTGTCAATGAAAAACTTTGAAAATTGCCAAGCGATCCTACGAATAACCGCAGACCTAACGAAAACTATGCACAGTATAGTGACTGAAATAGTTGAAAAGTCTTACTAAAAGTGCTGCTATAGCCCCACCTGCTTTATTGTTGCAAAAATGCGTGCGCAAAATGTGCAGCAAGTGGAAGAAGTGTTCCCACCTTGATTTTTTTCCATTTCTTTGTGCATCAAGGTCAAACCAGGAAAAAGAAAGGTAAAGCGAGAGGCGGGGATACTTCTTCCCTGCAACTTATCTGCTGGCTTTTTGCAACAATCAAGTCGGCAAGACTAAAGCAGCACTTTTACTTTTTTCGACCGTTTCTGTTAATACTGCGCATAGGTTTTGTTGGGTCTGTGGTCATCCGGAGGGCACTTCATATTTCTGTTAAAAAATAGGGTGTGCTTGGCAATTTTCTTAATTTGATTGAAAACATAAATTTCCATCAATTAAAAATTGTCCAAAGCCTTCCTAAGTGTCGGCAAAATTTGCCAGAGGGTAATTGCCAAAAATCCCACAATCCTATACGGCGTGTACGTCTACGGTTAGAATTTATCACGATAGGTGAAACGCCCTGTATGTGCGGCCTTCTACCTTGCAAAGTTATATCTGGCTCTATTGTCATCACCTTCCAATACACACGAACACAAAGACAACTCGAACAATATTCGAGTTGTCTTTATGTATTATTATTATTCACAATCAAGCTTATTACCCTCACCAAAAAGTTATTAACTGTTTGTCACAATTATGGTCTGCTCTCTACACAGAATAAACTTTAACATAATCCCACCTTCTGTTTCATGAGCTGATTTTTTTTGTCCAACATTATACATCCCCCATTAACATTGTCTCTGTGTATTGCATGGAGATGGCAATGGCATAACACTTTTCATTTTGAAGGAACACCTGCATAGCCCTCAGTCTGCAGCCAAATACACACAGGAAAGAAATGTGTATCTACCACACCCTCAGAGAACGCACTTTTTTTTCTCTCGTGAAATCTAGAGTCAAAGCTTCGCCTGAATAGTTTCGCACGGATTGGCCCAGCTGTCACCGCTGTTCTGTGTAGTACTCCGAGCCCTTATCTTTTGTTGACGTCCTGTCATGAGGTTCTTTGGCGTGCCTCAGCCAGGACTTTATGTGATGCTCTGCTTTACTGCGGGTCACGTCCCTGAGCAGCCTGTTTGACATTACAGTGCCTATAATTAAAAACGTGACTTGGCTTCAGAAACACAGGTGACAAGTCAGATATACAGAATATGTAAACACAAGTATTTTAATACTTACTGGAGCATGAATGCAAGGGTGTGGGAAAATGCTTATTACTGACAACAAATTGTTCAGCACTATAGCTGCACATACATTCTTTATAGCAAAGTGGGACTTGTAGCCAGCACTGTAGTTAAAACTTACCATATCACTATTCGAGTCCAACTTAGACACATCGCAGTAAACCATGACGAGGGAGTTCACAAAGATGAATAGGATTGCATAGGAACTTATGGAATCTTACAAGAACTTACATCACAGCATAACAGGTCGCAGAACTTCAACTGGAGGAGGTTGCTACTTTGTCCTTCATGAGCGCTCGTAAAATTCTCAGTTTCTCAGGTGAAACTGATTAGCAGGCCACGTCACTCATCTCTTCACGTAAATATGGGACCTCGAAGAGCAAATTTTTTCGCAACAGTCGCCGCTGCCCGGAGGAATGAACTTCTGTTAGAGAAATGTTCAAAGTCAAATTTGCACCTCGCTCAAGTCTGTTATCACGAAGTTGGAACACCAACTTGCCTTTCTGGTATCCTCAAATGTTAAAAGCTTCGGTTCTTCTCCAGAAAATTCTACGGTGAAAGTGAAGAAACCCATCAGCCATCTCACACTTTTATCGACAACAAATAAGTATAGAGAAGCTGAACAGACTAGTCACTTCTTTAGGCAATGGAACAGGCTACGCCCGAACCAGCCTGCCTCTTAAACGAAATTACCCTAGAAGCAAACCTCGGTAACATCAGCGTTGAGAGATAACGAAATTAATGGCATTGTAAGTACAGTTAAATACCTTGATGTCGAAAAGTTTGTGCGTCATTTGAGGAACACACAATGTGGAAATTTGTCAGACTTAGTCAGGCTAGCATGTTTCTTGATCGCACTGTTAGAAGCAGCGAAGAAGCTATAATTACTCTGTCCTGTACGTCCTGGGTATGTTCTGAAATATTTGAGAGCTCACTCGCAACTTGATATTATGTATCCGTATCTTCACCCTGCTCACTGTTCGCACAGTAGTGTTGGCCGAGTCTGAGATGTCGAGCAAGCTGACGAAGGAGCGCGTTGAACAGCTGCTTTTCACACATCAGTGGAAAATGCCATCGATCTTGTCATTTTGTCAACACAAAATACAATGGGATCTGCACTACACGAACGCATGCACAGAAGCACAAACGAAACAGCGCAACTTTCTATTTCACAACACAAATACAAACATTCGTAAACAATCCTTCCTGACTCATTCCCTTATACTTTTCAATCACCTATTGTGAAACTCAGATTCTTCTGCATTTACGGACACGCATGAACACCATAAACGGTAACCGCAACGAACGCCACAAAACAAATAACGGATTGGATTGGATCGGCCTTTAGTCCGCTGCATTGACCGCTCGGGGTACCGACCATGGTTGCTGACTTTCTACTTCTTTTATGACGGAGCCAGCGGGCGGCAGTGTATTGCTGGATTCGGATGCGTGTGTGCGAGTCATACGCGTTTGTTTTTTAGTGGTGGAAGCGGCGTCAGCGACACAAGTGAACACCACTTTGTGACCACGCAGATGCGCACACATCCTCACACATCGTGTTGATTTGCAAATCGTCGAAGAAATGAGGTCGCGGAGTTGCGTTTTCATTGTAAAAAGCAGCGATTTAGGCGCCGTTTCAAATTTATGTCGCAGGCCACATTGCGAGGGATACAGAAAATATTGCCTGTCAAAAATTTAATAAACCAGGATCTAGATCGGTATAATGGTATAATCAAAGGATAATAAAGTACAGTACAACGTTTTGGCACTGCCCTGTACATACAGTGGACTTTTTCAGTAAACGTGTCTAACTGCATATATATGCCGGTTTTTTCTGCTTCAGGCACAGCGTAATTTCAGACGATCAGATACACACTCATGCGATATTATTGGTAACCACAGTTCCAAAATTTCACCTGCTCAGGAAGCCAAATGACGAAGGACAAAAATTATCCCGGCTAGACGCCTACGGGATATTCCGAGTCTTGTCCTGCTGAAACATGCGTGGGATATCCCCACAAAGTTTCAGCGGGACATTCTTATTTTTGGGACCTGATGGGAACGCCAGGATATCCGAGGGACTTTGCGTGTTGTCTGGGGTACTTTCTGTACGTACGATGGACATCGATGAGATGTTGCTTTTGGATGTAGACGTATGGATTTTTCTGGTACGTCCGATAGATGTTTGTGGTTTACTGGGGTAGGCTCGCTGTCCATCGCCCCGTTTCAACTGGAATATTTTTGTCCAAAATTCGACAAGTGTCCCGTCCTGCGGTAAGTCATCCGGACTCAGATTGCGCAGGCAACGCCATTCGTTATCGAGAGACTGTGCGCCTACTTCCTCCAACAGCTGGGGAAAGCAGGCAGCCAAAGGAATTACTGAAGCGTTCGTTCCTTCTCGTACTTTCGCTGGTGCCAACATCTCGATGTTTCTGAGTACCGGATGTTTGAAAGGTATCCTCGCATGACTTGGCTCACGCTCTCCACAAGAAACTCGAGGCAGCGGAGCCTAAAAAACCTAACTTGTCCCTCAGACACCCTGAGGCTGAGGAGGCTTACGCGGGCTCCCAGATACATCTGCTCGAGCGGCACATAGTGCACAGGGTCCCTGAATTGGATGTCCTCCACGGGTGTGTTCCGAATGTACGAGCTTGGGAGGTAGCAATCCATTAAAGTTCGCACGCTCTTGGTTGCAGCTTCCCGAAAGCTGTGGAGCTGAGGCTGCTCCGACTGCATCAACCGGTTCAAATCGTTGAACACTGGAAGGATGAAATCTAAAAATTCCAGAAAAAGCTTGTTGACTGGATCGGATAGTCTCTCATGGATTGTAGCAGGAGCTAGGAGTCGCTCCGTTGAAGCCGCTGCGGCAAAATATGCTGTTAACGCGTCGTACTGCTCAAGTACTCGCGCCACTGCTGCGTGCAGCGACAGCCACCTTGTCTGGGTTGGGCGCAGTAGCTTGTGGGGCTTCAGCTCGAGCATCCGCTGGAATTTTAGAAAAACATCTATCCTTTTCGGGCTGAACGAAATGTAGTTATAAATGTCTCGAACAAGGTCTTCAACTACGCGTGGAAGCTTCGCACAAGCGTAGGAAGCGCATAGGTGGAATGAGTGACATACACAGGTAAGGACGAACAGATTGGGAATGTCTTTTTTAAGCAAAGCCATCACAGAACGATTTCTGCCCATCATGACACTCGCTCCGTCCGCTGCAAAGCCCTCCTTCGGCTTCGAATGCATTCACGAGGGTGCTGTGAAGCCCAGCAGCAGTACCGTGTTCAACTGGTAGAAGTCCGAAAAAAAACATCGTTCACGTCGCCAGCTTCGTAAAATCTCATTATAACGCACATGTGCTTCTCCATTGACAAATCGGTTGATTCGTCAATGGTAACCGAAAACTTCGACTTCCGAAGTGATTCACAGAGCTTCAGGCGGCTATACTCGCCTGTGACGTTCTTGATTAATCCAGTGGTCTTCGTCCTTGCACATGCAAGCTTTTTAGCGATTTCTGAGTCTTTGCACACTTGGCGAATTAACTGGGGCAAGTGGTCGGCAACAGCAATAGCCAAGTTGTGCTCCGCAAAGAAAGCTGCTATCCGTAGCTCCCCTTCCTTTACCAGATCGTCTGTCTCGAAACACCGAGATGATGTTGCCTGGATAATTGTTTGCTGTTGAGAGAGCTTCTTGCAGTTCTCTTCAGGTTTCGCTGTTCGCGCGTGCCGTTCAAGATTCAGTTTCCCTGCGCTTACTGACAGGTGCATGTCACAAACTTTGCAGTATTCAAATTTGACACCTTTTCTGCTTGAAGAGATCCATCGACTGTACCTTTCTTCTTTTGCCCATTCTGCATTATATCTCTGTTCGTAGCGCTTCTTCTTTGGTGGCGATTGGGAAGTGTCACCTAGCCTCTTCGACATTTTGTGAGCGAACAACAAGAGCTAGGAAGCGTTGGAGATACGCGAACGGCGAACACCACTGAACTGCGTACAAGCAATGCAAGCAGCGTTTCGTTTTGTTCAAAAGCGATTGCGCATGCACACGAAATAGGACTCCCTCTCAAACCTTGGACCTTGGACCTTGGACCTCCTCAAACTCTGCACGCGTAGCATGTTACGAATTGAGGTGGACAGGGTTTATTATTATTACTGCGTGTCGAAAAGCGAGCAAAAAGACACGAACAGCACAGGATGAGCCCGTCGCTCGTGTCTCGCTATTGACATGTCGTCTTCAACTAGCCCACCTCTCCACGTTAAGTAAATTATTCTTACTATTTTGTTTCTGTGCTAGTCTCAGTTCCTCCGGGTATCAGAGGGTTTATTATTATTATACTATTCGGTTCCCGCGCTACTCTCAGTTCCTGCAAGTAACTCGTCAAAGACATACCCGAGCTTCAGTGGATCTGTGCTAGGACCTGCAACCATGCATCAGACGTCGTTTCACGCCCCAACATACTTGTATTTGGACATGGTGTGCTCGGTTATATGTATGTATCTGCAGGAAAGGATGAGACCATTTCTATAGGAAATGAACAAAGCTGCTGTTCGTTCTGACGTCTGTAACGAGCTGGTATTCGTCCAGCATCAGCCGTTTGTTGAGACCCGTGACCTCCGTGCCAGGTTATTGCTCATGAAGTTTACGCACAACTTGTGGCGAGGGGAGCACGTGCTCAGATGATGGCAGTCTCTCCACTGAGATAATAATTTTCGTTTTCACACCGGCGCTCGGTGCCTTGATGATTATACTATAATGGCTAACTATACTAACTACTATCAGTTATTGCGGCGCATGCACTTTTTAACGCCCACGAGCAAGCATGAACTAAAAATTCGTTGTTTTTCACCCGAGAGCGCCACGGCGTCAATCGTACTTTTGTCACAACTTTTTATAAGCGATGTCCAAAAATCTGTAGATTTCAGAAATAATCTGTAAACCTGTAGAAATTGTCGAAAATCTGTAGATTTCCATACAAATCTGTAGATGTGGCAACGGCTCTGGCACCCCAGACACGGCGGTGCCGGCATACGCGCGCCACGAAAAGGTTACCATTTCAAACCGACCAATGAGCGCTCGCATACCGGGGGAGCGGCCGCAGGAGCCAATGGGATGCTCTCGGTAGAGAACTCCGGCTTCGACGTAAACATTTTGACGTTTCATGACGTTTGATGACGCGAAAGGCTCGCAGCGCCTCGCTTTAGTCCGCAAAGGAACTCGCGAGTTTCATCCCTTGGAAAAGCTACAAAACTAGAAAGACCATGTGCAAGCACCCTCGCGAGTTTCAAATCCAGTGACGCGAGCGAAAATGTGGAGCGGCAAATCCTGGAGCCTCAAATATGAGTTGGGAGGAGCATTATGCGTGTATATGTATGTTTTCACTTTTTCGTTTTACTTTTTAATTGTCCAAGCGGTGCACAATAATTGTTTGTACATGGCACATTAGCAGAGCAAACCTATGCGTTTGACTGCATGCGAGCAGCCGTTTCACGCAGTCTCACGTTTTGAGGGCAACGCTGGCGGCTCCACGGGTCCTCTCTCCTCCCGTTCTCGCGCGCAGCCACTGATGTCTACGGTAATAGGCTGCATAGCGGACTGAGGGTGCAGCCGTACGGTCACCAGCCGCCTTCTTGCGAAGCTCATAATATTGCCGTCCGCGACTCAGCTGCATATTCTGCATGCGCCTTTGCGTAGCATTTTTGTGGTGTCATGCCCGCCTGCTGTGGTTATGGGTGTGCTGCCCGTACTGGCAAGGCACCGACGACGACATTTCACAAGTAAGTGACCTAGTTTTACAAATAAATGTGATTTATTAGTCCACGAGCGGGGCGACAAAACGTTGCTGTTGAATCATGTACGCGGCACTTTGTGACTCGTATCTCAAGATCTAAACGTTAAACTTTAAGCATTACGTTATCTGGATAGAGCCATTGTCATAGTCCAGACTTCCTGGAGTTCACGGGTATGGTCTCGGTACGCAGCAGGCGTTGAAGTACGCTTGTCAGGTGTGGGATCTACCCCTGAGTTTGTTGGTCACGGTATCGCCGATTGCTTGCCTGGATCAGCCTTGTCATCCCTGCCGTAATTCATGGCATAAATTGTTCAATGCAGGTTCCCTCACAGCCGGCCAGAACTTCAAAAAAGTGAGTGGTGAATGTAAGGCGAAAGATTTGGACGCCGTCGAAGGCATCAGTGGTCCGCAGAAAAACATTTTAAAGACAGATGCTTCTGCAGAACGGGCAGACCGTTTGAGGCGCTGATGCTGTGTCCACCAAGTTCGACTTCCCAGAGCACCTCCGGAAAGTAATAATGCATGAGTCATATGTAGAGGCCGGATTAATATGCGCTAAAAGCTGGTTGAACACACATGCATGAAAACTTAATTAAACTTGCTCAAAATATGCACCTCTAGGAATGCACTTGCATGCATTTAACACACGCAACAAGTTCGCTGGGGCAACAGTATCTTACGTTATGCAGTGTACAAAAAGCATATAAGGAGTTGAAAGTATGTATTTGCATGAAAATCTGGCCTCTATGAATCATGTCCCTAGTTAAGAGTTTCAAGCGATGGTTCCTGATTGGAATCAGTACTGCATGAAGGGCACCTTAAAGCTGCCAGCTATTTCAATATATGAAAACACTCCTGAAATATGCATTCATATGCAGTTAAAAACCACTCCATATTGCATAGGACAATACTAAGATGGGCAAAAGCATATAAAGTAAAACAAGTATTGCATGAAAATTTTGCCTTACAAACTCATATTTGTGGGATATACAAACACACCAGTCACATGTCTTTTTGGTGCGTTCCAGGATGTTTACTTAGAGACAATCAATAATTTTTCAACCACGATTGTCTAGTCTTTATTCTTCCTGGTTAAGTTTGCGACAACATATGTTTGAATGCAGCCCAAATGAAAACCATGTGATCCGTCTGATCAAAGAAGTTCCCCAGTGCTACAGCAGGATCAGACTGTACCACCTTCCCAAGGCATATACAGAGAAGGTGACAGCCAGGCCTCACCTGCGAAAGAAATTGTCAAGGCTGATCATATTCAACAACCAGTAATGCACTCTGCTGACTTATCTGGTTGACTCTTTCAAACTTGCCTTTGCAACTGGACTTGTGAGACTTTGGTGTTGGAGCTTCCACCACGAGACCTTGCTACTTAACCTTTTTATGACATATTCACTCTACCCGTAGTCATTTTGAAATGTCTTTACCGCCATTTACCTTCCTGGTGCACATTTTTCTAGTCGATATGTTTTTACCGTCATATAGCCTTTATGTCACATACTTAATCTCATTCCAGTCCTTTGGAAGCGCTTTGCTGCCGTTCGGCCTTTCATGTCATACCTATTCATATCTCAACTTCCTGTGCAAAGAATACTGTTTATGCCCAAGTATTCATAGGCATATTAAGGTAGTTTCATAAACAAACGTGCCAAACATGGCTGAATACCACGACTCAATTCTGAGAATACCAGCACAACCTAGCATTCCAGACCCCCGAGCAGAAAGGAAATGGGAGAAACACGAGAAGCAACACGCGCACACGCTGACAGACCACAAAGGAAATGTAACACAGCAAATGCAACAACACACAAAACCAGCAAATCACATAATAGAAGTTCAAAGTAATTGGAACGACATTTTTTAGTCTTGTCCCACGTCTTTTGTCTGTCTCGCCAATGTAGGTGGCATCACAGTCTATATACCGGATGTTTCAGTTAAATCCCCGGGCTAAATAATTCGCGAACGGGTGCACCAATCCACGAACTTTCTTTTTTACAAGTATCTGTCCGATACCACCTACAAGCTGCACACCGTGTGAATGAGTGGGAGGCGCTCATTATTAAAATAAAAATGCAAATGAGTTTCGTCAAAAAGCGTATCTTCTAAAGCAGGGCGCTGTCGGCATTAAAATGGGTACTACCCCTTTTGGTACCTTCAGTGGACACCTTTTAGAGAAAAATCTGCCACCGAAGCAGGTCATTTGTTGCAGTAATTAATTGGTTTCGGTTTACGTATTTTTGTCGCGGCTGGTCGCGGCGAAGCGCAAAAGGGCGTATTTCATTGGTGTAATTCATTGGTGTAATTCATTAATGTAAGGACGTAATTTATTGATGGATAAGGGAGTGAAAGAGCGTCCTTTTGCGCTGCGCCGCGACCAGCCGCGACAAAAATACGTAAACCGAAACCAATTAATTACTGCAACAAATGACCCGCTTCGGTGGCAGATTTTTCTCTAAAAGGTGTCCATTGAAGGTCTCAAAAGGGGTAGTACCGCCCCCATTACGCCAGTCGCGTCTCCGTCGTCCAAGAATATGACCCAGAAAAAGGAGAACAAGACAAAAAGGGTTTGGAGGGTGAATAACAGTTTTATTTTTCACCTGAACACTTTTGTTCATCATATAATAATGCCTTCTTTATGTGTGTTTTATATGTTTATAATGCCTATATGCCGTAAAAATGTTGAGCTTTGAACTAGTTTGATCTGACCGCGGCTCAGCGTTCCTCCAGCTTCCGTATTTGTTCGTCCTTCAGGTCCCTCTTTTTCATCCTCTTCTGTGGTCTGCCACCACTGGACAGCTGAAGTAGGGTTACCCCCTGCCTGTTGCTTCGTCTTTTTTGATCATGTCGCTGAACGCGTAGAGATTTGGGTGGGCCTTTCCCAGCATGTGGATAATCTTCCTGTAAAAAGAAAGTGAGACTCAGTTTTTCGCACAAACCGCGTGATGTGAATAACTGCGCTAGAGCAAGGCAAATTTCATTGCCATTCATAGCTCACCGGTGCCAGGCCTCCTCTAGGTTGTTGGTTCGAGCACTGCGGTTGTTGTAATGGTTCCACTGTTTTATATCGAAGGAGCCCATCATCCACACGTCTTCGAGTTATAGGATGAAGGCCGGAATCCGTGGCACCAATGGGGCTGTGGCCTTCAGTTCGTTCCAGGCGACACGAACGAGTGACACCGGAACAAATGCCAAGCTAACAGACTTCCTGACGAAAGCCTTCACTGACGAGTCGTCGCTGTACGCAGTGCTCAGTCCAAGTACCTGGACCTTTCTCTATATCGCTTGGCCGAAATGGAAATGGCAGGCCTTGTGAGTTGCTCGAGGAAACGTGTACAAGAGTGCCTGAATCAGCGCCACTTTGAAGTCCGTCCTCACGACTGTCACTCTGTGTCGGAGCTCGTGGTCGCTAATACATTCAAGGAAGCGCATGAAGGCGGCGACATACACTTCTCGTGACTTGCCGGGCAGGAGGAAATCGGCAGTATTAACACTACATCCGTTTTTGGCAGAGCTAACTGTGAGCACGTGAAATAATATTGAAGGGCACGAAAAGAACGTGCCGTCAACGAAAACTTCCTCGGCCTCGCAGAACACCGTGAGACCTTCTTGCGTAGCGAAACGCAAGATACGGCCTGCACTCATCGTTAGGTCAAACAAAAGGAAGTCCTGTCCGTTCCACGTTTGAGTGTATGGGGCAGTTAGCTGCAGATCAGCTGCCACCTGAGGCAGATTCGGTTGCTGGCGGCGTTTCTCCCGGTTTATGGTACTTCTCAGGCTCTCGAATGTCGGAACATGGGCAAGAACTTCGTCCTCCACCTGCATAAAACATTTATGTGGCGGTTACGATATGCAAACATGTTACAAGCGCGATAACAAATAAAAAAATGCGGTAACGTTTGCTACACGCAAGCTGAAGATCTTGCCCCTGGGCAAGCTTGAGACACGCGTCGCTGTTTGAACAAGGCCTTAATAGGAAGTGCGACCACAAAAAGTTGTAGTACAAAGACAACATTTAAAACGTTACTCACATCCCCGCCCGCCATGCTGAGGATCTGGCCGTTATATATCTCCGGAGCAGGAACGTGTGGCTCTAGGTGTGCACGCTCTTTCACAGCATTCTTAAAGCGAACGTTCTGGACATCCACCGCATCTGGCGCATGCAAATGGGCCCCTGCGAGGTCAAGATGTCAATGAGTAACAAATGGCCAAAATGAACCATTAAGGTGAACCGGCGATTAATCAGCTCGGAGCCCGAGACATAATTACGTCAGCGTCAAATTCGATATCTTCCTCTGATGTATCTGTCTCCACATCTGTATCTTTATGGACATATGGATAGTATTAAAACATCCTTGTGCTCGTCCTATGCCCTCCGTCGCAATGAAATTGAACAAAACACTTACCAGCGCTTTTCACGATGTTGTTTGCCTTCGTCAGCATACTGGATTTGCAACCGTTAGTGCCGCACTAGTAGCATCGCCATGCAATCGTCCCGTTCTTGTTGCGGCGTTGGAGGTTGTATCTGTAACCATCACGTATGGCAACACCTTTTCCCCTCTTGCTCTTAAGAACCTACATGGCGAAATTAAGGCACGATTGCCACGACGCCTTTTTAAGTGAAATGTTTGACACACAGCTTCATCTTATTGGTCGTTCCCTTAGGGATTCTCAGAAAATGGTGCTCATAGAATTCTGAAGTATGCTGGCAAAAGCAACAAAGCATGCGTGCATTACGTGACCTGACCTTACTGATACCGATGACACAAGCACTAAGCCGGTGCACTGCAGACCAGACAGAGGGGAATAACCGCAGGGGAATGGGCACGGGGGAATCGGCACAGGTGGAAATGACATACGGGAGGAAAGGCGCGGGGGAAATGGGACGGGGGAAACGGGACGAAATAGAGCGGGTGAATCGTGCTACACCCGTAGCGATGATGCCACCCGGATAGGTCACGGAACGTTCACTCTTTTTGTTCTCAATCGTTGTGCTAAGTCGGTGTTTTCAGTAAAGGATTCTACATTATGAACTTTGTTTGAATGATGATTAGTGGCAAGCTTCATACCCTGGGCCACTACTCTAACAATTGCTTGCGGTAATGTGGTGAAACGGGGTAATGAGCCTTGTAAACAATATACTTGGTAATATATTTATTTATCTGTCATGGGTTGAAGAACTGTGCGGTGTTACATGACGGCGGGGCGTGTAATTATACAAGACCGATCACCTAAAGGCCTTGCTTCACACTGGATTAAAATGTGATGCAAATGTAACGTGACAAACGCTCCATGGTGGCGATATGATAGGTTCTCCTCATGAATTGTTGGCACGGTTGCACTTAGTCAAGAAACTGCATATCCAGTTAATGGTAGCAGGATTAAGATTTAATGAGGCTAGTTTGGCCAACAAGCGAGCATAAAGCACAGTGTTAAAAGCCCTTACAAAATAAAAAAAAATACTGCATCTACGAGGACCCAGAAATCAAGACAGTTTAAAATGCTGTGACCGAATTGTTAACTTTGCCTAAATACCCTTTTCTAGAGCCAAGCTGGAACTTAAAAAAAAACAACAAGAAATTGATAGACTCAACATGGTTAACAACATGCTTGTATATGATGTGCTTCATTAGTTTACAGGGAAGCCTAATAAGTGGAGTTGGTTTCTAGATAGAAGGAGCATAGTTGACACCGTTTCTGAAGACAGAAATTAGCTTGTGAGCTATGCCCTCGATGAAAGTTTGTTGTAGTAGTAGTTTCGAAGTAGTTTGTATCTGTCCCTTCTATGTTGTTCCAGCCTCAGAACATCAGTTTCGCTCTTATGCCCTCGACTCAGACACATACAAAGCACCTTTCACAAAGATTAACTCATCTTCGGTCCAGCACATCCACCTTCAAATGTTCATCGCTGTTGAGTGGTCTGTCATTCTTGTAACACAGATCTTAATTGGAATGCAGGTGCATAAGGGATGCTCTAAAAGAAAAGTGTTTGGTTTTAGTCCTCTTAATGTTTCCGAAAACAAGCTTCACAGTGTCTATTCTTCTGAAATGAGCAACTCCAGAACGAAAGCAAAAAATATCTCTGGCCATTGTATCCAACTGAAATATGGCACTTCAACTGAATAATGGCAGTTAAAGATGATGATGATGATTCAATTTTAATGGCGCATAAGCAACTCGGCTATAGTGCGCCAAAACCATGGAAAAATTGTGACTTTTAAAAATCAGACGATTATACTACAATAATATTATCATAAAAATAATCAGTGGAAGAAATGGCAGAAACAATTGTTTGCATTGTGTGGCTTGTGTCGAGTTTTCCACACTAGGTGTGCAATAATAATGTACGTACGCTAGATATGCTATAGCATCAAAAGTACAGCGATATAAACGCTCAATATGTGGTGGGATATGTGAAGCCAATATAACACGTACTTACATTTCCAACTTCCTCGAAAAAGGCAGTCCAGGTCTGTCGGATTTGTCAGACTCGATTCAAAGCCAGTGTGCACAGTGTGGAATGACTAATTCATCTTTCGAAAGCAGAGGTGCAGCCCCTCACGACGTTTCGACATCTCAATGCAGAAGGGTCGCATAAAGTATAACTGGGTTCATGAAGCGGAGGGTTCTGTGGGATACGTAAGAAAGCATACGTGTTACAGAACAGCTACGAGAATGATCGGATGCATTTGCATGGTTTTGAGTGCGTAGACTTGGAACTGAAAAATAAATGTGCTGACCTTGTTGAAACTGCTTTTCCGTCAGAACCACACGAGATCACACTTGGTTTCTTTAGATGAAGGTTCAAAGAATTCAACTTCAGCATTTGCAGTACATCATGAGGTCCTGATGCTCCTTTGATATGCAGCAGATTGAATTTCGCTGAGGCGAGTGACTGCCGTTGCGGTTCGTTGCTTCGCAGCAGATCAAGGACAGTGCGCCGCAATGATAGGTGAAACGTTCAGAATATGGCGAACAACTCCAACGCCAACCAATGGAGGGATGGATGGTGTGTAGGACCGTTTGAGCCAATTATGAATGTTGCCAGTGGCCCTCATGTTGAAGTCATTTTGATCGTTGGCAGGGGTCGATATTCTATATAGATATGTTTTCTCGGTTTCACGCTAGGCGTGCTGCACTCGGATGAAGTCGAATGTTTAAAATTCGAGTTTAGAGAAACCGTGGGGTTTCAATGCGTGAATTTTCGCATGGAAAGTCCTTGTTGGGTGCTTTATCGACTGCAAGTACGAAAGAGCTCCCCCAACTTCTGGTCAGAGTCCCTTTAATAAGGATTATGTAAGGTCCTTTTAAGTTGCCGTTTAGAAAGCCCTGTAATGAGAGGGGAGGATTCCCGCGTATTTTGCTGCACACTTTATAGTGAGTCTCAGTACAACGTACGCTGTCGCCTTTGTGCACGTTAGGGACAGCTTTGGTGGTTCTTCGCACGCGCACGCGCAAGGCATAAGCAGGGCGTGCATTACGCAAAACCAAGACGCTATTTCTTACGTACGCAAAAGCGACAGCGCAGGGTATGCTAAAACTCACTACTATCATTTACGACCCTTCCTATAAGGATGATCGTGTATCACCGCAATTTCGCCTCTTCCTCGAATTCCACAAAGAATGCACCAAAAAAGAACACCAACCCATCCGTCAGAAACCAGGAAAACTAAAACCCACTGCGAAAAGAAAAAGGAAAATGAATCTGTAAAAACTAGCAACCCTAAAAATGTCAAACCCACGGAAGAAATTGGTGGTATTCGACTCCTGTTTCAATTCGGCGAGGTTTGCCTGGCTAGAGTCATGCCTGACAAGCTCGTCGCGTCTCATACTTGTTTCATTACAACAAATTACGAACGCGCAGTGTAACTTTGTCTAACCTAGAGCCACTAAATAAAGGTGCGCTTTACTGAGCGATTGTAATAAGCTGCGCTTTAGTGGATACCACTTAGCGAGACAAGTCAAACCTAGGAAAAGAGACCCGCCCCGAAGTTACTACTCAAATGTTAACACGTGCTTGGTAGAGGGCGCTCCAGCTGCTCGAGAAACCCTACTTCAGGGAGCGGATCTGCCCTCATGAACTAGTACACTTCGGCAGGCCCGTGACCACAGCATGCCGCGATTCCTTCAAGGAAACGGGAACTGTAACAGTGGTACAAAAACGTTCGTTCATCTAATATCAGATACGTTCCCGACGGATCAATAACATCTACAAGCGTAGTATATCTGAATGCTGCCGGCGACTCGTACCGAAACGTCCGAAGAGGCGATAGGATATCAGCAATATATTCCTACCACGTAAGCGGCGCGTCAACGTGTGGATAGCGCTAGCGAAACGTCCTTGTACCGAAATGTCCGTGTACCAAAATGTCGGCGCACCGAAATGTCCGTACCGGAACGTCCTGTACTGAAACGTCCCGTACCGAAATGTTCTCATACCATTACGGGTTGAACTGGGTGCTGGCACACAAAAAGAGACAGACACACACACCGGCCTGGTTGTCTCCTCTCTTTTTGTGTGTTATCAGAATTGTACAGCATCACCAACTATGGGTACGACGTTCTCTTCTAAATTCTTTCTCTCTTCGAATGTGTGTCAACGGTGCGCACAGATGAGGAAATTCCAAGTCCTGGACCTGGCGATGAAGGCAAACGAAACAACCGAATGGGTTGTTGGGGTGTGCAAGTAACAAGTAATCCGTGCGTTTACTTGAAGGCCTTTCAGCCGCTCAGGTGAACCAGAAAAAAGGCCAAGAAAGAAGAGCAAGTATGAAAATTATACGACCGTATAATTTTCATACTTTATATATAAAGCATGTACATGACACACTCGGTTTCTTTTTCTTCCTCTCGGGATCGAATTGCCAAAGATGTCGTGTGGAGAAAAAAGAAAAAAAAACGAAGAAGAAAGGAAAGAAAAGAAGGAAGGATGATTTTGCTTGACAAGTGTTTCTGGGAAGGCCAGAAATGTATATGTGAGAACATCCTTTCTTCCTGACTACTTTCTCTTTTACGTTCAAACTCAACTCAGCACATTATATGTGATAACACCCCAATCATGACATCGTAAGCAACTTTTCGTATTAACTATTGATTTCCTGCGTAGCTTGCTGTACGTCATGTTAGTGTAATGTTGCATGAGTGAAGCTTGCGGGTGCATGATGTCATCGACGCACACCGACATACGAGGCGTCACACGAGGACGTTGCGCGGACGCCGACCGTGATTGTTATGGATTTATTGGAGAAATTGACGAAAATGTACATGCATTGAGAGTTGTTATTGTAACCACGCCCCAGCCATCCATGTAGCACTGACTGATATAGGATAGTAACAACAAGAAAGCGTGTGAGCAGTTAGCTTTACGCATGCATTCAGAAAGTGTTGATGTTAGATCAGGAAACTTCTACGTGCATTCGCTTTTAGTGATCCCCAACACGCACCATAATTACGACTGCTTCTTCCTGATCCTGAATTACACATCTGTTCGTTTCGCTGTCACCAATTACTACCAAGTTATTTTAACGGTCGCTTATTTGTCGTTTCATGCAAATTTTGCTCTATCATAGCACTAAACTCTTTGTTATCACCACTTGGTTGCCTGTCACTGCATGACACAATCCCAGAAAAGGAGGACAAGTGTGGTACGCGATTTCACCACATATATTCGTGTAAGTGTTAACATGTGGCGCTTCGCAGAGCGTTGTGAATATGAAATGTCAAGAATAAATTATTTTTATGTTACAGTTACATTTGGTGCAGTAACACAACAAGTAGATAGACTAAACACCCGATGTTTTGACGGCCTTGCACTTTGTGATATTGCACTGAGAAAAAGATAATTCATCGCAGGAGCCCCACAACGCAGCTCTACTGGTTCCAACTTCAGTGGACACAGCCATGAATTTCCCGACAATATTGTGTCAGATGATAAGGAAACACTGTGCGTAATAGTTACTGCATGGAAACAGTGGGATACATCTGAAAATGAAAACAGCCCCTTTTGACTTTGGAGTTGATATTTAGGCATCTCGTGCCACACAAGTACATACAAACCAGTCCAGCATGAAGGTAGCATGTTTATAAAAGCGATAAAAATGCACACGGCGTACATAACGAATTAAAATTACCAACAGACATTGGCGTTTCGGAGCCTATGCAGACCCCCTCATCGGAATGAAGCAGGAGGCAGTTACCCGGTACTCTTTATGTAGCAAGGGGGCGTAGCAGTCGGGTAGTGATCTGGGGTGCTTGTTCAAAACATTATTAGCTCTTTTGATGAACCAGGATTCAAGTTGTTTAGCACTCCCCATCGACTTTCACGTGCCAAAATAACAGGGTTGTCTAAATCCACGTGGTGGCCTGTGTTGTGGGCATGTTCACACAGTTCGGTGTGTTTATCTGTGCTCTTGTAAATATTAGCGTAGTGTTCCTTCATCCTCGTGCCCGTGTTCCTCCCCGTCTCCCCGTCTGTTGTTAATTTTAATTCGTTGTGTACGCCGTGTGTATTTTTATCGCTTTTATAAACATGTGTGTTCCCGGCGTTTGGTCAGTCTTCACGAAGATGGCAGCAACCCGGGTCCCGCCTGTGGCTCCACAGAAGCTTAGCGAGACTCAATTTGAACTTTCTGTGCAAAGTGTATTGTATCTTGAACTTTTATACTACTGCTATATATCATGTTGCAATACTTTCTTTAGAGCGACTATCGCATCCGGAGACATGGGTAGGAAATGGTTACGAGAATGCTTGGCATCATTCGACATTCTATTTCACCGATTTTCACAGCTCAAAAATGTTTTTGGTTTTTAAATAAACGAGGTTCTTCGATAACCGAAACCTCCGATGACATCGTTGTGACGTAGGAGCAAACAGGACCAATGCGAGGGCGGCGCGCTGCCGGCGCCGTTCCCCCATTTTCTCTCGCTGACATCGTCTGCTTTGGAGATGGCGTCGTGCATGGCTACGTGTATGAAACAACCTATTTCTTCGAAAGTGCTGTGAATTTCGCTCAGTGGTGAAATTGCGACATGTCGCTGAGTTCGGGAACGCGTCGTGGTGTTCCTGACGGCAAAAAAATCATCTGGGGCGATCCCAAAAATGACAGTTTACGGGCCCAAAGGACAGGGACGCCAAATGGAAGTTGGAAGCAGCAATCGCCGGCAGGCTTCTTGTCGTGGCAGAAGAATTGCACGTTCGGCACATTTGTTCCTCGCATTTTGCTGACGAAGCATACCTGAGGCGGACCTATTACAATCCGTATGGGAGTGTCAGCAAAATGCAAGAGGCTAAAGCCCTATGCTGTGCCAACATTGTTCCATGAGTGTTCCAATGGACACCACCGACGTACCGGATGAGCAGGTAAGCATTTGTTTCCAGATGTTGTTTCCGAATGTACATCGGAATATGTATTGACCGCGACCGGCAATGATGGTCCAGACCCCTTTAGGCCCCACTAGCACCTCACGTAATTTTCAACGGCATCCCTCTAACTTTTCCGGTTGCGATATTCAAAAGTTTATCAAATTATATATTATTCACCAATTAAAGATATTAAAGTTTAAGAAAAAGTTTCTTCCATCTTTTTTGCTCATGTGACCCAGCATGCACTCACCATCATTTCTGTGAGCAAGAGAGAGCCAAGGGCTTTGCAACAGAATAGCCCCATTCGGCATTACACTTTTATGCATCATGTTGTCCAACATCAAGTGCTCAATTTCTATCACAGGTGGAGAGAAGCAGCTTGATGGTAGCAGCAATCTGCTTCAGGTGGTGAGTATGACAAGCTTCTATTTATTAGGAAAGTTTAATATCTATGTTGTACAGTGAATGAATTGAATTCTGAGTCTGAGTGAACGTTCATGTTGTGAAACCGGCAGCTCACGCGGAGTATCAGCCTCTACTAGTGATATATATTACTCACATACTTGATGTTGTTATATAGTGCATTTTTATTTGTAGGTTCTAGAAGTGAGGCTCCACCTGCGTCACACACTGAACGAGCCAGTGAAACTAAAGTAAAAAAGGCTGTTTCCATGGCCACCACATGTTTTATGCAGAGAGAAACACTGCTTCATGAACCCTCCAATATGCGCATTATTGTTTTTGGTCCAGCTGCAAACACTTTTCTGAATTGTGTTTGTGATTCTAATTAACTTTTTTAAAATGCAATTTTAGTAACTGGCTATGAACGTCGTCTAATGAACTATATGCACACCTGTGGCTTTTAGTACAATTCCTGTTACAGTTGCAGTGCACAGAGGACACTCCAAGAGTTCAAGAATATGGTGGTATTGGGCATTGATATGTGCATGATAGTAAGTTTGTTTTTCTTAGTCTTAATTTTTTTCTTGTTTCAGCACATCAAGCTTCACATCTGCAGTGCTCGTATATTTTATGGAGGGAAAGAGCCTGTTACCACCCTGTCAACATGAACCTAAATATCAGCTCTCCACACAGCAACTGAAAAGATAGCAAGGAGGAGGGAAATAAAATCTGGTGACATAACGTAATCAGCTGTGGTAATACACACATAGGCACTAACTTCTATCCTTCATTTAGAAATGAAGCATAAATCCATGCCCAGGGTAAAACGCACCAGTTTCTTTTCCCCCCAACATAGGTGAACAACGTGGTACAAAAGAAACATCTCTATGGTAAAGCTGAAAGCTGGTATTCAGAATATGTATTACACCAGTACAAGTATTTGTCCTCGTCGTGTGATAACCTTGGTTTCTACTCCAGAATGATTTGCAATGAAAATTAGTTACACATTCCACTGTACTTGCAATATTTGATTACAAGTCTACACTGCTGTGAGACATGCTTCTTCAACAGTTACAAAGGGTTAAAACTTTCGAAACAGTCAGTGCATGCACATATGATCAGCACATATGACCAGTATAGCCGCTCAATAATTTGTGACTTCACACTGCAACATTTCTTCACCACATATGGTTATCAAGAGCAGCAACCATCGATAATGTTTTGATAGTGTACACAGCTACGTCTTCTCAATAGCAAACCAGCTTTTATGAACATACAAAAACAACAATGACAATATCGGTAAGTCCTATAATGGATATGCCTGGTCTGCATACAGTGGCGCACTTCACACTTATGTTGCTCGTATTATCCACTATATGAAGTTGATGGGTACAACGTCCTGATCCTCCGCACAGGACATCCTGCTATCTGCCTTCCGTTTCTTATGCCGAAGAACCCATAAATCCTTGTGAAGCTAAAAGCTTGTGAAGAAGCAATACGCAGTGAATCGGGGCGCCTGTGCGAGACAATAATAAAGAAGAAAAGTAATGATTTATTTCACTAAGAGCAGAAAAGTTTTAGTAAAGCGTTATCCATGTGCTCGGAATGAAATGGGAACGAAATCACGCCATTTACGAAGCATGACAATTGTTTTGACACTGTACCTACTGTCGCTCAACAATACGTGGCAGTCATCACGACAAAAGATGGGTGCGTCAACCAGCGAGCTCCCGCCGCAGAGAAACGCCATTGAGGAGCGGGTGATCGGCGATACAACTGTCCCTGCAATTTCCGAGGAACCGACACCCGATGTTCGTCAGATCCCACTGGCGTACAGCGAGTGCAGAGGCATCCGTCAATTCCAGGTGGACAAATGTTAAAATGCCGGGCAGTGCACAGTCATCATGAGCGATCGGATATGATAGGTACCTGTAAATGTCGTCGCCATCGGACGGTTCGTTTTCACGTTTCAACTTCGCTTGCGGCAAGGTAAACTGGCAGATGATCTGTGCAGTAACGGTCGTCATCTAACACAATTTCTTCAACGCTGTAATCCCCAGGATCACTTGGAAGCGATGTGACGTCACTTTCGTATTACGACGATTCCGACATGACGCTGGCTGTCTGCACGCCGCCTCGAATTTCAGATGCTCGCCGACCCCACCGATCAACTGTGCGAGAAGGCGCGCTCTCATTGGCTCTGTTGGGCGCGACGTTTTCTAGACTTTGAGGAGAGCTGGTGGAGAGTGACTTCATACTCCGTCGTCTGCTCTTTCGATGTATTTCATTAGATTGCTCAGCATATACGCAACATGGGGTTTTTCGCTTGGGGTTTTCGCTGCTCCTGTCGGGGATCACAAAGAAATATTCTGGTACTAGTAAAGTTTCGGAATCGACCGTGATGGATGGGATAGTCCCTTTAAATGGTTGTTCAATGTATCACACGAGGATCGTACAGAATTTCCCATTTCGTTTGTAGTCAACAGACAACTACCCAACTCTATTTTTTTTACATTTTGTGTAAAATCTTGCGTAGTATTTGCTAATAAAGTAATGGTGTTTGTAAAGGAAACATTCATATTTTCACTGAGAATTTCCTGTGTTTTATAAGGCAAGGTGTCCTCGAAAACCTGCCAAAGTTTAAATGAAAGGAATACAATATTTTTGGAAGCTCATGACGTGCGTTTCAGTTGTTTTCAGCAGTTTAATTGTTGTTTTATGCAGCTCAGCTCCATAATTTTTTGTAACTTTTTATGTTGCCAAAAGATGTCGAGTTTACTCTGCTTCGAATGCAGGCATATCCACATCCACCAGGCATAGTGGCGAAAACCTATGAGTACCAAATACCGTTAGCACACATTTCTCTGCGATGTGCTTCTCTTAACAGGAGTCCCTGCGATGTTTTCTGGGACACCTTTCCCGCCTCCCTGTGTAGACGGCTCCGCTGAATAACCTTAAGATATAGGTTACAAACGTAGCAGCGCGGTGAGTGGGTATAGGTTACACTTTAACCTCTGTTCAAGAGTTACGTGGGTAGCAACACAGAATGTGACTACAGGTTACTCTTTAACCTGTGTACAAAGGTTATTCAGAATATGGGTAACATTTTCTTTTTCTTTTTCATAAAGAAAAAGAAAAAAAAAACCCATATTCTCCATAGTCGACATGTCCATGCGTAACGGGCATAAGGCAGATAGTATCTCTTAAATAGCGTGTTCAGCCAATTAATGTTGCTTATGCTCTGCTTTACTATATCGTAAACAGTTTTTCTTTTCTTTTCGTTCGCACACCGAGAGCTGTTCGAGGCCCTGCGGTCCGCAAGCTTGTAGGCCCTGTCACGTGAAAGTTCTACAGTTGTGCTAGGATGAAGCGAATGGCTCCTGCGCCTCATTACGTGCTATACATGTGCATAATAACATTACTTTAACATTTCTCCAAATCGAATAGGTTCCCTTAAAGATTCTATAATATGATACTCATACCTTGTTGTTCTGCAGTGTCCATTATTCATTTATTTATTCTGCAGTAACCTGTAATCATTGTGTAGATTTACTTTCATTTAGATGTTGCTTCTTGTTTATATGTTTACCGTGTCATTAGATGTGTACATGTGCATTCCTTGGTATTTTTTATTTTCATTTTCTGCTTCCTGTTAATATTAGGCAAAAAAATAGAGAACTCCAACTTAACCTAACAAAAAACAAGGATTAACAAGGATTACTCAGACGTTTCGTCCGTCATACAACGGACATCATCAGTGCCAAACTGAATGAGAGATTACACAACCGGTCGCTATTTAAGGAGATGGGAGTATTGTTCGGGAAGGGGGCCACGGTTTTTGTTACAACCCGAGGGGTCACCACGTATGTGCCAAGACTCTAAAAGCTTTCTGGGTCCCCATCTTTGTTCTCGAGCCAACGTCACCGCGTTGTCAAAGACAAAATAATGTCCCGTGCCCCAACAATGCTCAGTAAGCTCCGTCTTAGACCGTGTGGCGTGCGTCGCGCTCTTTATAGCCGGCTTATGTTCTTTGAAACGATTGTTCCGTTTCCTGCCTGCCTCGCCAATGTAGCACGTGTCACAGTCTTGGCATTGTACTTTGTAGACTACTCTAGGCTGGTCTTCCGGGGGAACGGGGTCCTTCGGTTTCGACATGAGACTTCGAAGTTTACCATTAGGTTTGAACGTAGCCCTGATATCCAACGGAAGCAAAGCCCGGCGAATAGATTCAGAAACGCCTTTGATATAGGGAATGACAATGCGTGTCTGGCGGGTGCGGTTCCCGTTCCGCGGTCCAGATGCTTGCATGTGTTTGCGAGTGTCCTCAATAAACCTGCGTGGGTAGCCACGTTTGTCCAGATAATCGGCGATTGTCGCGTCCTCAGAAGTCCGTAACTCGGTGCAAGATGATAACTGTTCAGATCGGTGAAATAACGTTCGTACCACACTCCGTTTGTGTTCCGTGGGGTGGGGTGAGTCAAAGCAAGGAAACTGCCGGTATCACAAGGCATTCGGTAGGCACATGTGTGAATGCCTCACGAGCTACATCGGCGTGCACACACATCCAAGAAGGGAAGATTGCCAGTTTATTCCATCTCGTAAGAGAAATTGATCGATGGCGCAATGCTGTTGAACCGAGTGTAACTCATCAACGTGGTCACTGTTGAGAATCACGAACGTGTCGTCGATGTAGCGGCGATAGAACTTGATCGGGTGGCAAAATCGTTCCATGGCAGTTTCTTCAATATGCTCCATGACAAGATTAGCTAAAGTGACTGACATGGGGCTACCCATGGGGCAACCTTCGATCTGGTGGTAAGTCCTGCCGTTGAAGTTGAAGTGCGTCTGATTGAGGCAAAACCTCAAAAGGATAACCACCTCTTCAACTGCGAGCGATGTTCGAGCTGGCAGGCTGCTGTCCTCTCGTAGTCGTGCCTCTGCCACCCGTACCGCGAGATTTTTAGGAACGTTGGTGAACAGAGACACCACGTCAAAGGATATCATAACCTCATTTTCGTTGAGAACTTGCGTCCGGACCAACTCTACAAACTCCTTCGAGTTGCGAACCGTCAGGCTGTTGTTACCGGAGACCGGAGCTATGAGTTCCACCAAGGATTTGGATAGGTTGTATGTCGGTGACCCGACGAACGAGACAATAGGCCTCAACGGGCATCCTGGCTTGTGTATCTTGGAGAGACCGTAGAGCTTGGGTGTGGCTCCGTCCGAGGAGAAAAGGCGACGATAGGTAGCATCATCTAGGTGGTCCTTCTTCTTTAAATTACGTAGGTGGTCAACCAACGAGTGTTCTGATTTCGGAGTTGGGTCGGGCGGCAAGGCGACAAAATGCGTAGCATCTTCAAGGATCTCCTTCATCTTTGCATCGTAGTGCTCTCTGTGTAGTACAACCGTACCTTTACCTTTGTCAGCTGGAAGGACGATGATGGATTTATCTAAGCGTAGATCGTGCAATGCCGACTGTTCCTGTTTGGAGAGATTGTAAGGCAGTCCTTTCACGTTGTTCAGTGCGGTCGTGATGCGGCTGCGTGCCAGATTGACACCAGTTAAGTCCTTGATGTGGCGGAGCTCGTTTTCGACAGCGCGGGGCGCGAGAGCGAAATCTAAGCCCTTCGAGAGCAGACTCACGTGACCGTCGGAAAGTGTTTTCGATGACAAGTTGAAAACATTGTTGCAGTCCCGAACGAGAGGTTTCTTCGGCAGGTGCACGGACAGCTTCCTGTCATGAATATCGGTCCGTTTCTGTCTCTCAAGCAGCTCGGCCTGTTTCCGGGCGCTGAAAATCTGGCGCATCTCGTCGGGTTGAATGGTCCGCAACAACGTTTTCTCTGCTAAGTCAAGTCGAAGACGGGAGCCGTTGAGTTTGGACTTGTTCTCGAGGACCCGGGTTTTGAAACAGTCAATGCCAAAGTTCCAGGCCAGCTTTCGGCCGTGCGGTGTATCCACAAGCTGCCGACAACGGACAGCTTGAGGGATGACTTTATGCTTGAGGCACTCCGAGTTGAAGCGTTGATGGCACTCCAAGCGAATAATCTTTGTGGCCTGGTTGCAGTACTCTCTCACACTGCCTAAAGCAGTTGAACCGTGGTTAGATCGGATAGATGCAAAAATACTCCAAAAGCCGGGAGACGACATAACTGGACAAAAAGTAGAGAACTCCGACTTAGCCTAACAAAAAAAGAAGGTTTACTCAGACGTTTCGTCCGTCATGAGACGGACATCATCAGCCAAACTGAATGAGGGATTACACAACCGGTCGCTATTTAAGGAGATGGGAGTATTGTTCGGGAAGGGGGCCACGAAGCGCAGGGAACCGGGAGGGGAGAATCGAGGAAAAGGGTATACAGGAAGGCATGCAGCGCACATGCGCAGTTCGATCAGGTCAGCGCGCGCTTTTTCGTGCCAGACTCTGACTCCGCCTTTGCGATTTCGCTACGGATCATCACGCTACCGACGGGGGCGGTGGTTTTCGTGGCGAAACTGTGGAAGCTACAGCTGCACTCCACTGACGTGGCCACCAAAGGAGACAGCGAGCTGTAGTTGTGTCACAGTTCAGATGGCAGTATTATGTTGAACACCTGCTTGCACTTTTATTTTTGTATGTTAGGGTGTCTAAGAATTAAAAGGGCAGGCCGAGAGAGCGGGGGGATTACTCAGAGACATGGACCCATGACCCCTGAGTCGACTTCACTTGCGTATTTTTTCCCGCTTATCGGCGGGCGGCGCGTGTGCGGAGTGTTGTCCACGCGGTTATAACATGCATATACATGCAAAGAGGAGTCATACGCAAAAAGTATAAGCTGAAATATATTTATTAAAGCCAGTAGTGCTGGGAATTGTGCCAATTGTAATGCCAATAGTGCTGCCAATTGTGATGCCAATCAGGTGAAGGAGAAAAACCCAGCCAAAAAAACCTTCACCACCTGAAACAGAAGAAACAAAACACAAGACAGTACGTGTAAAGAGTATACATATATCATTCGCTATTAATATTTCCAGTCATCAGATTCTGAAAGAAAACATAAACATGATAACATAAAGTTTTTCATCACATTCCTTTCCAATAGTTCACTTACGGAGCCCCGCACCAAAAACCTGAAAGCTTTCTTATTATTATATGAAACCATATTCACATTCAATAATACATACAATACTGCAGTCACACTGGATAATCTGGAAACGACACATTTTAATATCAACAATCATGCCTCCATTATCGCAACAATAATCTGAAAAGAATCTTATTTAATATCATATTCCACATTCAATAATACATACATTGCGGCGGCGGCGGTGGATCCCAATAATCTGAAAGTGAATCTCGTTTACTATCATAACCTACGTTCGCTAATACATACAATACTGCGGCCGCACTGGCTAACCTGAAAAAGACACATTTTAATATCAACAATCATACTTGAATTATAGCAAGAATAATCTGAAAGAGAATCTCATTTGATATCATATTCTACTTTCAATAATACATACAATCCTAAGGCCACATTGGATAACCTGAAAAATATACATTTCAACGTTGGCACAATCATTCCAACAGTGGACTTTTAATTACAAGTTCCGATGGATATAAGTAATTTCGAGCACAACATGGAAGCTAAGTTTAATATTCCAACACGACACAAACTTAATTAATCAGTTTCTTATGAAGTGAATAGCGCAGACATAAGGAAATAATTCGAATCAACACGATCAACAGATAGCATTAATATAGAACCAAACCGACATATCCTCCAACATGTAGGGAATTAATAGCTAAACTATACCATATTAAAACGAGAAACGGACACCACATTTAATCAAAGATATTCTTAATCAATATGATTACAATGAAATTACAAGTTCTATTATAAAAAGTCTAATATTCCCATATGTGACCACCATCATTGCAATTGCGGGATTTTAATTACAAGTGCCCCTAGGTGTATGTAATTAATTGTGGACAGTAGAGACCCTCGAAGACCATGGGACACGAACGACAAGAACACAAGAGGCAATAAAATCTATAACACTACATTTAATCAAAGAAGATATTCTTAATCATTACGATTACAATCAAAATTACAAGTTTTAGTATAAAAAGTGTAATATTCCTATGTGTGACCACCATCATTGCAATAACGGGATTATAATTACAAGTGCCGATAGAGGTATGTAATTAATTGTGAACAGCAGAGACCCTAGAAGACCATGGGACACGAACGACACGACGACACGAACACAAGAAGAACTAAATCTATATGACTACATTTAATCAAAGAAGATATTCTTAATCAAAACAACAGAGTAGAATGATCTATCATTTTAAGTATCATTAAATCATCCTCGTGACTTAATCTAATCGAACACTATACAATTTTTATTCTAAGAGACACTACAAACCTTGCTTTGTTTTATGAATCCAACACAGAAAATAGATATGTTAAAAATGAACTTCACCGCATAGCACGCTCCTAGCCAACAACCAGCTCTAAGGATATCTGCCTGATTTGTTAAAGACGGTAGGCGTACGCCTGTTTTGTGACAGTTATGAACATTTCGAGTGCAATAGGGAATCTAAGTTTCATATGTTTTGTTCAACAATAGACAACTTTTAATTAATGAAATTTCCTATTAAGTGAATAGCATAGAAGTAAGGAAATAATGAGAAACAACACAATCAACAGCTAGCATTAATAGAGAGCCAAGCCTGCGCACCATCCAACACGTAGGGAAATAATAGCTAAACAATATCATATCAAAACAAGAAACATTACAAATTTAATACTGTGACTAGCACTTAACACTCTAAACGACGCATCAACCAGCACGTAAACAACACATACACGCAGGAAAATAATAGCGAAACCTTCTATCAAAACGAGAAACATTACAAATTTAATACTGTGACTAGCACAGACTTAACGCCGAAGAACAGAGGAACACTGTAAGCAGCGTCACGTAAACAACAACAGAGGAAAATAATCTATCATTAAACCATCATAAAATTATCTTCGTTATCTAATCTAATCGAACACCATACAATTTTCATTCTAAAGAATGCTACAAACCTTTGTTCCAAATATCGGCGGCTTCTGTCCTGAGGCAACTCCCTTCCTTACTTTGATGAAGGCATCCAACACGCGGGCTCGATACGATGTGAGAGGGTCTCGGTTTTTCTTCAAAGTCCAGAGACATTATCTCTATGTCTATACAACCAAAGCGAAATAACTGTGCATGCCTTATCATTCAAAGAGTTCCTATCACTATTCCTTCCTTTAGCAAACAGGGCTCAAGTTCAGATAAGATAGTACAAATGCGATATACTTTATTGTGCATCGTAAATAGATGTCGGTGATCTTGGTGGGGATCAGTATCTTCTCACATCCTTTCCTTCAAACGGAAGTCTTTCGTCAAAGTGGATGACATAGTCGGCTAAGTTTGTACAGAGTTTGTCAGTATTTTTTATTGAACATATGACAAAGTCCAAATTATTCAATGATAGCAACAATACTCAATCAAAACGAGAAACAAAGTTAATCACATCAATGTTTTGTAATACCTTGCAACAGAAAGTTCTATATAGATGAACCACACAGAAATATTAAATGTGAAATGCAACTCAGAAATGTGAGGCATTCCCATCTCAGAGGTTATGTTTACTAAAGTCAATCGAGTGAACAATTGAAACAAATACAAGACAATAATTATTTGAGGCCGTACCTTCCAACTCATAGAATATCAGTCGAGTGAATACCTGAAAGAAACTCAAAACAATAATGAATTATGACAAAGCATTTCTAAGCAAGCAGCGTGAATACACCACTGAATCTGTACGGACACTTCTCATTTTCAATGAATAAACAGTATCAACTAGTGGGTTCAAGCGATAAAGTGAGTGATGAAATCCGACGATCCCAACACCAACATCAAGTTAGCGAAGGCAGGATTCTAGCGCGGTCTTGTACATGGAATGATTGAATGCACACGTTTTTGATACTCA